>NW_028227266.1:6012500-6362500 GCF_978045245.1 Mus caroli
CACCGGGAAGTAAGGTACTGAGAATCTCACCTACCAAAGATTCCACACAGCTAAGCCTATTGTTTGTGTTAATAAAGTTAGGCAGATCTCTGAGCTCAGTCAAGATCTGTCTCCAGATCAAGTTCCAGGACAGCCAAGCTGAGGCAGTGAAGGAGTTGGAAAAAGAAAGTGAACTGTCTCACAGAAAAGTCCCTATGTCTATATTTGGCAACTACAAATGCTGTGCCCAGAGAACTGCATAGGTCTTACTATGTTAAATAATGTACTTGTTGTCTTTTTCTAAGAATCAAGGGGTTAGGGCCATAAAAAGCTGATTTGTGGGATAATCAAAACGGAACAGAGGGCAAATGTTAGAATTGATATACAAATAAAAGACTGGGCTTTTGTCTCAAGACCTGAGCTATCCAGAAAGCTAAGCTTTTAGAATTTTTCTGACTTGGGTCAGAAAAACCAAGAGCTATCTCAGCTCTTTTAGAATTTTTCTAGCAGGTTTTCTGACTTTGGTCAGAAAACCCATGCACTGCCTATAGAGCTGTCTAGAGGGTTATCTTGAGCAGACCACAGAGTTGTCAACTTGCACCCATCACTGATTTTTGAGTTGTTTCTTTGGCCACTCCCAGATACCTCTTCCTCAGGACTTGTCTTAAGCTGAGACTAGTCTCTCGCATGTAGTCTGGGTGGTCTTAAACTTTTATGTAGTTGAGGATGACCAGGAAGTTCTGATCCTCCTGCCTTCACCTCCCAAGTGCTATGGCTGAATGTGTAGGGGTGTGCACCACCATACCTGGCTGGAGTCCTTCTGATGTAACATTAATCCAGCTAATAAAGGTTCCATCCTTAGTGCCTCTTCTCCTTCTAATTCTATCACACTCAGTCCATGCATACATTTTGGAGGTGACATATACACTTAGTCAATTCATCCAGTGTTTGAGTATATACAATGACTATAGTTCAAGGTGACACATATACCTTTCAATAAACATTATCAATTATTTTAGGTCTAATTCTTTGAATGCAATTCTTGTCTCCACAATTGGTCAGACTCATAGTTTAAACCCAAGCAACTCAGGGCACTTTTGATTAGGGACCACCCACTCTACTCTCTGTGGTGAAGAGGCTCAGGATGTGGATGAGTTTGTACTCAGTGAACAGATTTTCCAGGCATGTAAGAGAGGAATACATTTGTTGATCATATGTTCTCTAAAGGGCCCTGTGATGTGCAGAAGACACTGCTAGATGTGGCAGTGCTCATGGAGATAGAGCATGTTGAAGAATCACACTGTAATCTTTGGTAGTCTTTCTCTGATGGGAGAAACCTGCTGTCAGGAATCTAAGGTCAGGGAGAAGTCAAAGGCATTTGAAGTGGCTGTGATCTGAATATCATCATGACCTAAACACAACCCTAGTGGTCTATACAAATGCCACATGTTAGCCATGTGTACTTTGCGAAGAAGAAAAGGTCTGGTGTTTATAGCTGCATTTGCTGGTGTTGAATTTTGATTCTCCATAATGGCATTATCACAACTTATTGTTAAGACAAAGTTGCATTTAATGCTTACTGTGGTAAATGAATAGACTATCTCCATCAAGCTTTGATGCTTTGTTGGTGCACAGAAAGCAAAGTCAGATATATTGAGAATTAAAGTTTGCTCAGGATAATGAAAAGATTTGTACTGTCAACTAACAATCCAACTAGGCACTTAGGGATACAGGTTACTAAGGAACTTGTCAGCAACACTGATAGGTCTTAAAAGACTGGAAGAGATGCAAGATTGACTATGTAGTGTGTGACATAAGCTATTTAATTTTCAGTGTTCCACAATAAGTTCCAGTGTATGCTTATCAAGGTCCTTTATTGCTCCCCAATTAATGTCAGTAGCTGGAGATTTTCCATCTCTTGGACACCTGTTGGTGGAGGCTCAGAATCCTGTAATGTTTCCCATAGGAGAGAAAATTCATGGACCCTAATAATAGAAGTCTTTGGAATGTCAATCAAGTTGTTTCTGGGGCAGAAGTAGCTGATAACCTGATAAAATATCCCCCCTCTTTAATCCCAGACCATAGTCATCCATTGGTTCTGACATGGCTTCTAGTTAATCATCTTACTTGGAAGTCCAGACAATCTATGACTGACAAAGTTTTCTGAGTTTCCTCTATAGCTTAAAAACACCTTTGAGGGTCATTACCTCCCTAATGACATGTCATGATCTGCCCTGAGTCTTGACTTTGCATCCGAACTGTGCAGAGCACCCTTCATCCCTCTGCAAGAGTACCATCCTCTGAGGCTTTCCTCTAGACTAACAGAGCTCACCTTTCCCTCAGGTTTATTTTCTGACATCTTTGTTTCCAGCTTAGTAGTAAGAGCAGGATTGAGATGAAGAGTAGAATGTTGGGTGTCTACGATTGGGGACTGATATGGGCAACTGGACTTGTTTTACTATTGAGCTTGTTTGGGATGACAAGAACATTTTAGTAATATACAGTAATCATGAAGGTTACCCAAAATTGTTACTGCCTGGTCTGGAGATGATGGCTCAGTAGCTGAAAGCTTGTATTGTTCATCTAGAAGACTGCAGTTTGGTTCAAAACTGCCTTAGTTCCAGCTCCAGAGAATCTGACATCTTCTTGTGACCTCGCCTGGCCATGTCACACAGGTACACACACACACACGTGCACATTCACACTCATTCTTGAACATACACAATTAAAAAATGATCTACAAGAGTGCTTGTCTAGCATGTAGGAAGCCCCAGCTTTGGTCACCAGCATCATATGAAATTGAATATGCTTGTGCTAGCCTGTAATTCCAGCATTTGGGATATGGAAGCAGTAGAATCAGAAGTTCAAGGCCATCTGCAGTGAACCTAAGACAAGCCTGGGCTAAATAAAACCCTGTAGCCGCCAGTGGTCACACGAACTGGGTTCCGCTGAAAGGTGGGCTGGGACTGAAAGAGATCAGAGGGTGAGAAAAGAACGAGGCCAAGAAAAAACTTTCTGTTCAAAGCCTCTGAAGTTTATTGAGAGTCCATGCTTATAAAGAGGGTAGGCCCATCCTCCGCCAGCCCATTCTTGGTGCCTAGATCCAGCCCATAGGTGATCTACAGGGTGTGTCTCCGGAATGTCTCAAGGATCTTTCAGCAGGAAGCAGAGTCTTGGAGAAGAGCAAATAGAGCCATCAAGATCAGAAGGCTCTACCCTAGGTCATCTCCTTCTTAGTGGCAGCAAGGTCAAAGTCTGGATCAGCTTGCTTCAAGGCTGAGGGAGGCTACAATTCCTCCCTAAATATATAATAAAAATTAGCTGGACTGAGGCATAAAATTTATTTATGCTTCATAGTCCTGCCTGGGAGTTAGGTGGCTGGCAGCTGCACATGGCTTGAAGACTCAAATTTTCCCAAACTATTCTTATCCTTCAAGGAGAATATATGCAGCTTGTTTGTGTTTATTTTGCACAAACATGGCTCTGTGGTGTATTATTAATAAGCCATGGCCTCTTGGCATATACTTCTGTCTTAAACTGATATAGAACGAAAATCTGGTTGCCTGTCATTGACTGACCGGCCCTCATAGCAGGGCCAAAGCCACAATATATACTCAATATGCTTCTTCATATCGATGAATATCTGCCACCTGCACTTGCTAGAGGCAGAGCTGCACCCTTGCTGAAACAGGATGTAAGGCATTGACTGACCTGCTTGAAAAACAAAGTCGAGACAGTTGAAAAACAACAGAATAAAAACTTCTTTAGGGATGTCCAGGTACTCTATTTAGTTGCAAATTAGCAACGATTAAGCTTAGACTCTGACCTCCCAGTATAGGAGAGGTGACTGAGAATCAGCAGAAAGGCTGTAAATTCTCTGGAAATGGAGGCTGTGCTCCAAATTAACTCTTCCGGCTAAAAAAGATTTTTAGCCGTCATCAAGATTGGAATCATACTAGAAGACTCAAGATCTGTGTCCACTTGACAAACCAATCTTTCAGGCAGTCATCACGCTCCATCTTCTTTTTGTGAAAAAAAAAAACGCAGACAGAACCTCTTCCCCAAATTAAAACAGGGTCTCGACCATTCCATGTGTTAGTTCCTGCCATTTAACCATGGCATAAGAACCAGAAGTAACTGGATGCCAATGGCGATCTGCTGCAGACTGACCTTTAATGTCAGTTTGCAAAAAATTAAAAATGAATAAGATAAAAGTAAGATGTGCTTTTGGTGACCTTGGGGTATATAATTGCTCCTGTTTTGTTTTTAAAAGCCAATTTTTTAGAGTGTGATGAGCGCGTTCAACAATTCCTTGTCCCATCTGGTTATAAGGAATTCCAGCTTTATGTCTGATATCAAATTCCTTACAAAATGAAATAAAATTGTTGCCAGTATAGGATGGCCCATTAACTGTCTTAATGACTTGAGGCAATCCCATAGCATTAAAGGCTTGTAAACAATGATCAATTACATTTCTAGAGGCCTCTCCCATATGTAGAGAAGCAAATAGAAATCCTGAACAAGTGTCAATACAAACATGTATATATTTTAATTTTCCAAATTCTGCATGAGTTACATCCATTTGCCAAATATGATTGGGCATAAGACCTCGTGGATTAACTCCTAAATGCAGAACTGGAGATAATGTAATACATTTAGAGCATTGTTTTACAATCATTCTTGCCTGCTCTTTAGTGATCTTGTGTTGGAGCCTTAAGGTATGGCTAGAGAGATGAAATTTATCATGATCTCATCTAGCCAATGCAACAGGATCTGAAATTAAGGCTTCTCCTATTAGATCTCTGTCAATGCAATCATTGCCTTCAGCTAAAGGTCCAGAAGACCAGAATGAGCTCGTATATGACCAATATAAAACAGATGTTTTCAAGCAAGAATGATGTTTTGCAATTGTGAAAACAGAGATACTGCTGGCGTATTAAAGTTAAACGTATCACAAGTCTCCAATAAGAGAATTGGTTGTCCAACATATAAACTATCAGTAAAAATATTAAAAGCATCATTTACAGACTGAAAAACATTCAGTACCACTGTCAGCTTTGCTAACTGAGCTGAGAGGCCAGGAGTCTCTATGACTACCTGTTGATTATTCATAAGATATCCAGCTCGCCCTTTAGAGGAGCCATCAGTAAAAATCAAAAGAGCATTATACAAAGGCTGTAAAAAGGTCATATTAGGAAATATCGCCTCATGTACATTTAAAAACTTTATCAGCCTATCTTGAGGATAATGATTATCTATAGTTCCTATAAATCCTATTTGAGCAAGCAACCAATCTGTACTGTGCTGCTTCAGCCAAGTATCTTGATCTACACTATAAGGCTGAACAATGATATCTGGCTCTTTCCCAAAATAAGTTAGTACCTGCTTTCTTCCAAGTATGATCATCTGAGCTACTGCTTCATAATATGGCAGGATATTAGGAGATATCTTCAAATATATCCACATTAGAGGAGCTCTTTGCCACAACAATTCTGTAGGCATATGAATCATATTAAAAATCAACAGATATAAAGGCAAAGATTAATCGATATAAGTAACAAATTGTTCTTTAATAGCTCTTTCCATTTGTTGTAAGGCCAGAAATCCTTCTGAGGTTAAAGATCTAGGGGAGGTAGGGTCATAACTCCCTTTAAGAATATCAAATAAAGGTTTCAATTCTCCTGTAGTAAGCTTTAAATAGGGGCAAAGCCAATTAATAGCACCTAACAATTTTTGAAAATCATTTAAAGTTTTTAAACTGTCCCTGCGAATAACTATCTTCTGGAGGAAAAAAGCTTGATCTGTAATAATTATAAGGATCCTCAGTCTGTACCTTCTCAGGAGCTATCTGTAGTCCTTTATTGCTAATGCCTGTTGTAAATCTCTATAACATAAAAGCAAGTCCTGGGGGGTTTTCCCCGCCATTAAGACATCATCTGTGTAATCAATGATGTAGATCATAGGCCATTGTTGTCTCACAGGCTGAATGGCTTGTGCCACAAACTTTTGACATAAGGTAGGACTATTAGCCATGCTCTGTGGAAGAACTGTCTATTGATATCTCTTCATAAGTTCTTTAAAATTTATAGAAAGAATACTGAAAGTAAATCTTTCACAATCCTCAGGATGTAAAGGAATAGTAAAGAAACAATCTTTCAAATCCACCACAATTTTATAATATCCTTTAGGAATGGCTACCAGAGATGGAAGCCCAGGTTGTAAAGCTCCCATAGGTACCATGGTTTCATTAACCTTTCTTAGATCTTGTAACAATCTCCATTTACCAGATTTTTTCTTGATAACAAATATTAGAATATTCCAAGGAGACTAAGATTCTACTGAATGTCCTGCCTCTAATTGCTCCTGCACTAGCAAAGAGACAGCTTCTATTTTCTCTTTAGGTAAAGAGCAACTGATCAACCCACACCAGAATATCATTAAGTTATTGAATTTTATCAGCATGGGATGCAGGCAAGATAGTGGCCATTACTGAAAATACCCTAAGCCTCTTGTGTCAGAGTGAGGTTTAGGACTTTCAAAAGTCTTAATACCTTGTCCTTCCTTTCCTAGCCCCTGACCAGGCGAAAATCCTTGTCTTAGCATCTGCTTAGTCACTGCTTTATTAGGACTGCACATTATAATGCCCATCTGTGACAAGAGATCTCTTCCCTATAGGGTAACAGGCAAATTTGACATAACATATGGCTGAATTTGTCCTGAATTCCCTCCTCATCTCTCCAGGTTAGCAATTTAGAGCTTTGTTTTGGGTTTTTGGCATAACCAATTCCTTGAAGGTGAGTAAGTGTATCAGACAAAGGCCAAGTTGAAGGCCAATCTTGTCCTCTAATAATTGTTACTGAAAGATCCTGACAGAATGTAAAAGGTCACAGAAGCCCTGAAATTGGCAAGATAGATGTCACTGTTAGCAGAACTAGCTTCATTGATTTAGAAAAATAGAGGTGCACAATGCTCTGGCCACTCCTTGAACCTGTGTGTCTTCCAATGTTTTGACCATTCCTTGACCCATGTGTGTGCCCACTGATGAAGCCCATTGCCAGGTGTTTGTGATATTGGTTGCTGAGAAAGAGTCAGAAAATCTCCCCAACAACCACAGCCTGGCCAATCCTGAGTTGCTACACCTGCACCAGACTCTTTCCTTGTACCCCTCCCATACCCATTTCTTGAGAATAGACATTGTTTTGATCTGGAAATCCCCTACTCCCCCCCCCTTCTCCTTTCCCCCTTGAGGGCCTATAAAAACTGGGGCTTCTTTCCCCTCAAGGTCGACTCCTCTACCCCTGCGTGGGATATGAGTCGTCCCCAGAGCTCTGGCTTTCCCTGAATAAAGCCTCATATGGTTTGCAACAAGCTCGGTCTATCGTGAGTTCTTGGGTGTCTGCTATTGTTCTGAGACCTGAGCGAGGGGCTCCTCTTGGAGTCTTTCAGTTACATCAGCTCCTGTATCTATTAATCCTTCAAAGCTTTTTCCTTCAATTATCATTTTAAGATTATGTCTCTGATTAGTAATAGATTGAACCCAACACACATCAGAGGAACCAAAGCCACTTTGTCCTCTCTCATTCTTAACAATATGGGCGGTAACGGATTAAAGGAACTAAGATAAGTTGAACAATTCTTTGATTAGCAGGTACAGTTATAATACCATGAGGGGAAGCAGCCACGATTTTAATCTCTCCCTCATAATCATTATCTATAACACCTGGATAAATCTGCAGACCTTTTACAATAGAACTACTTCGTCCTAAAAGAAATCCACAAGTTTCTGCGGGTAGAGGCCCCAAAACTCCTGTAGATAGAATTTGAACTCCCATTTCTGGGGTTAATCCTGTGTGGGTGGTGGAACAGAGGTCCAATCCTGCATTTCCTGGGGTTGCCCTGACAAGTTCAAAAATGGATTTCTTTGGCTGGGCAGCAGCTTCATGGCCCCATAAGCTGCTTGCTGTGGGTATCTCGGGGCCTGAGGCTGGACCCTCCTCTCGTTTCACAGCAATAGACGGCCTTGAATGTCTGTCTTGGATTTATATTCCCTAGCCCAATGGTTGCCCTTCCTGCATCGAGGACAAACTCCTGGAGCATGGCCTGCTTGCCCACTCTCGGCACCTGTACTCTTAGGACAATCATTTTTAAAATGACCCAAAGTTCCACACTTAAAACATGCGTTATGCCCTCATTTCTGTGCAAGCATTGCTTGCACAGTGGTTCCTTGCAAAGCAGCGGCCAAGGCCAAATCCTGATTATATGACAGCCCAATCCTCTGTACAAAGCCAGATATATCCCTAAGTCTGTCTGTCCTTTGTGAGGCCAAATAGTGGAGCAACACACTGAGTTAGCATTCTCATAAGCCAATTGCATAATGAAAGGAATTCCTGTTTGAGAATCTCCAAGAATTCTACTGGTTGCTTTCAATAGCCTATCCACAAAGTCTGGTAAAGCTCATCAGGACGCTGCCGAACGCTGGCTAAACTTCCACCAAGATCCCCTTTAGTTGGTAACTGATTCCAAGCACGGTGAGAAGCCATAGCAACCTGCGTGTACACTCTAACAGGAAACCCAATCTGATTATCATTGCCTTCATATTGACCTTCTCCTAAAAGCATGTTAACATCCCAGTCTGGATTACCTGTCTGAGCATTCAAGGTGGCAGTTCTCTTACTGGCTTCTTGCCATTCGGAATTCCAAAGTAAGAAATCTCCTGACAGAGTAGCCTTACATAGAGTCTTCCAATCTTGGGGAGTTAAATGTGACTCCATGACAGTATCCAATAATGCTTGTGTGAAAGAAGCTGTAGGGCCATATTGTGCAACAGCTGATTTTAACTCCTTTATCACCTTGAACTCCAAAGTCTGGTATTGTCTGACCCTATTATTTTGCTGATCAATTATCTCAACTATAGGAACTGCTAACACATCAGAAGTAACTTGCCCTTTCCCACGAGCCTGACTCACAGCTCTTTCTAGCGGAGATTGGTATATTTCAGAATAGCTGTTCTTCCCTGTATTTGACACCTTTTTTTTAGCTCCCAAAGCTCATTAGTCAATTTCTGAAACTTGATTTCAAACTCTAATTTACTTAGTTGCCTATCCATATGAGTATCATCTCCTATAGTGGAGGCCATAGGTGGAGCAGGAGGTTCGCAAGGAGGCCAATCCTCACCAAAATATTTGGCAGCTCCTTTTTCTGAATAATCTTCCTTGTCTAATGTTAGCTCATCATCAGAATCTCTGTATCTTTCTAATTTGGGGTTGAGAGGGTCCTCTCCTGAGAAAGTCCTCTCTGGTAGGCATTCTTCCTGAGATTCTTCAAACTCTGCCTGGGTACTATCTGATGCCTGCGAGGTTTCTTCATCAATAGCACACATAAGAGCCCCCAGAGGCAGAGAGTGAAATTATCTGCCTGGGTGTTTCTCAGAGCTTCTCCAATTCTCTCCCAGGTTCTCTTATCTAAGGTTTTTTCTTTTCTGAACCATGGGCAGCAAGAATCTATCTGATCTGAGAAATCTTCTAAAAAATGTTTTTCAGACCCTACTCCTCTCACCTGAAGCAGCTCTTGGAGGCTGTGGACAAATGCCTGTTTAGAATTTTCTGATCCCATTTTCTGCTGACCACCCTTAAGTGGAATCAGTGCCGGGTCAACACTGTCCCAACTTAGCCCATATCCTATTGCACCTACAGCAACAATTTAAAAAAGAATAACTTTAATGCCAGCGCTAGCATGAATACCTGTTGCTCATTTGTTCGATATGATCTTCTTGTTCTTCCCTTCTCGTGGAGTTCCACATAAGACAGCGTTCCTTCAGTCTGTCCCACTGCGTTCAGGCCCCACATTCTGGGTGCCACCTGTAGCCACCTGTGGCCACATGAACTGGGTTCCCCTGAAAGGCTGGCTGGGGCTGAAAGAGATCAGATGGCTAGTAAAGAATGAGGCCAAGACAAACCTTTCTGTTCAAAGCCTCTGAAGTTTACTGAGAGTCCATGCTTATAAAGAGAGTAGGCCCATCCCTCACCAGCACTTTCTTGATGCCTTGAGCCAGCCCGTAGTTTATCTACAGGGTGTGTCTCCGGAATGTCTCAAGGACCTTTCAGCAGGAAGCAGAGTCTTGGAGAAGAGCAAATAGAGCCATCAAGATCAGAAGGTTCTACCCTAGGTAATCTTCTTAGTGGCAGCAAGGTCAAAGGAGCTTCAAGGCTGAGGGAAGCTACAAAACCCTGTCTCAAAAAATGTAACTATGCTTACCATACTCAGTTGCATTTTCCCATAATTATACAGTGATTGTGGAAAAGTTTTATGCTATGTGTTTCAGTTATTACTACCAAAATTAGTCTTAAAACAATGTAGTACATGAAACCCAGCAATTTCCTTTCTAAGTATGTTTAAATTTTTATATCACCATCATCATCTTCTTCATCATCCTCATCATGTACATGCATACAGGTACATGTGCACATGCCATGATTTATGTGTGGACAGCCCATGGGAATTACTACTCTTTCAGCTTGGCATCTGGGAGAACTCAGGCCTCCAGGACTCCATAGCCAGTGTTTTAGCTCCTGAGCTGTCCCACTCCTCTGAAAAGACCTTCCTGTCCTTCACTTTCCCTCTGCAGAGGCAGCTGCATTTTACTTTCTTCTGGTATTTAACTTTGTATGTCTAAACAAGTGTCTGCCTTTTCTTCTTCCATCCCCGCCCCCCCATCTTTCTGAAATAGTATCTTACTGAGTATCTGCAGCTGGTTTTGACCTTTGGGACTTGCCATTTAGACCAGGCTGTGCTCTCTCTTCCTTCCTCCCTTTCCCTCTCCCTATCCATGTCCCTCCCCCTTTCTTTTCCCCCTCTACCCTCCCACTCCTCCATCTCTTTCAGACTCTCATTCAAAGTTCTCTAATTATCCATTTCCCCCTTTTGACACAAGAGCACTTGACTTAAAGTGTGCTCATCTGAATTCCCTAACTTTCCAATGTTTTTCTGTGTTTCTCTTCTGCCAGATCCATGCATTTTTAATAAACTCCTGAACATGTTGAAACTTGAATTCTGTGTCATGTGTTCTTAGAGTGGCATTTAGCTCCAGGCACTCACTGAGTGGACAGTCACATCCTTTGTTTTCTTCCTGGTACTCTTCTCCCATGTTCAGCTGGCACACTATTCTGAGGTCTGACAGCATGCCACGCTCTTTCAGCTCTCCCCCATGCTGGATTACAGATTACATATTCACAGCGGCTGGCTCTGGCTGGGGGCCTGCTTCCAGCAGACAGAGCTTCTGAAGTCTGACACAGCAGCAGCCTATGGCTTTGACCCATCCTCTCACGGAGATGCCTGATGCCATAATCTACATGCCAGAATGACTCGCCATAGTTGATAGAATCAAGGACAATTTCACTATGTCATTTATGCCTTACAGTTGTGTTTATTGCTTCTTCAGCCCTCAGAGCTCTACTGCATCCTGACTTCCCTTTGGGCTGTGACCCCAAGGTTCTGAAATGGCTCATACATATGACTTCCTACAGTTAGAACAGAGCAACCCTTGATAAGAAGCCAAAATAAGTCAAAACACCCTTTCTGCAGAGAGACAGATTCAGAGGTGAGTGGGATTCCTGGAGGAAGAGGCGAGGAAGAGGAAAACTAGGTGCTAACTAGGAGAGGAAGTGGAAAGAATTCTTTGTTGACACGGATTGTCCTGTGCTATATAATCTTCAGCTTCGTTTTGTTTTGTTTTGTTTTTCAAACACAGTTGCCATGATAACCCCTGTCATTCTTTTCTTTACAGAGTATCTACAAAGGACAACTGAACTGCTCTGCAGGATCTCCAGGTATAGGGGAGCACTTGGGAGACCAGGAATTCATGGTCATTCTTGGATATATGGTGAATGCAAGGTTAGCCTGGGCTCCACTAGACATTGTCAAAAAACAGCAGCAGCAGGAGCAGCAACAACAACAACAACAACAAAATCAACCAAATAGAAAACAAACAAAAGAAACAACCAAAACCAAACTCAACCAACCAACCAACCAACCAACCAACCAAAAACAAAAAACAAAAAACAAAAAACAAAAAAAGAAAACCAAAACCAAAATATATTAATATATGGTCTCCTCTTTCCCATTTTGGTTTTGGTTTTCTAGTGGAATCTCAGCCTCAAATGTTAGGGTAAAGGGCAATATAGTCAACTTTTAAAATTGCATATATGTATGTCTGTGTGTGTGTGTGTGTGGGCTCGAGTGCCACAGCACAGGTATGAAGGGCAGAGTTCAGTCTCACCTTCAACATGTAGCTCTTGGGGATTGAACTCAGATTGTCTGTCTGGAGGCAATCTCTTTTACTCATCGAACCATCTTGCCCACTCTCAAGATAATGAAATATTGAAAGCCTAATTGTCTCTAATAAAAACTTGATTTCAATCAGTTTAGACTCTTCCTTTCTCTTCTTCCTTAATTACAGCTGAGCTCCTTAAATCATGAGATGAGTTAGTATTACCACGTTTGGTTTACTTAACAAACTGAAGATTGACCATATGCAAGAGAGCTCATTTTATCCCTGACACTAGTAATGATATTCTGTTATGTTTTCAGATAGGATCCTAGCATAACTGTCCTCCGAGAAGCTCCACCTAGCAGTGCATGGAAACAGATTCAGAGACCCACAGTCAAACAATAGGCAGAGGTCAGAGAGTCTGGTGGAAGAGTTGGGGGAAGGATTGAGGAATCTGAAGTGGATAGGGACTTAACAAGAAGACCAACAGTGTCAACTAACCTGGACGCTTGGGAGATCCTAGAGACTTAGCCAGCAACCAAAGAGCAAGCATGAATTGGACCTAGGCTCCCGGTAAAAGACTCCGAGAGGAGCCCCTCGCTCAGGCCTCAGGACAATATCGGACACCCAAGAACTCACGATAGACCGAGCTTGTTGCAAACCATATGAGGCTTTATTCATGGAAAGCCAGAGCTCTGGGGATGACTCATATCCCACGCAGGGGTAGAGGAGTCCACCTCTAGGGGAAAGAGGTCCCAGTTTTTATAGGCCCTCAGGGGGGAAAGGAGAAGGGGAAGAGTAGGGGATTTCCAGATCTAAACAATGTCTATTCTCAAGAAATGGGTATGGGAGGAGTACAAAGAAAGAGTCTGGTGCAGGTGCAGCAACTCAGGATTGGCTGGGCTGTGGTTGGTGGGGAGATTTTCTGACTCTTTCTCAGCAACCAATATCACAAACACCTAGCAATGCGCTTCATCAGTGGGCCCACACATGGGTCAAGGAATGGTCAAAACATTGGCAGATACACAGGTTCAAGGAGTGGCCAGAGCATTGTGCACCTCTACTTTTCTAAATCAGTGAAGCTAGTTCTGCTAACACTGGCATCTATCTTGCCAATTTCAGGGCTTCTGTGTCCTTTTACATTCTGTCAGGATCTTTCACCGGCACATATGTAGAAGATGTGCAGCTTGGTTTTCATGTGGGTCCCCCAACAATCGGAGTGGGGGGCTATCCCCAAACCTGATGCCTGTTTGTGGATCCTATCCCTCTAACTGGGCTGCCTTGTCTGCCTTAGTGGGAGAGGTATGTGCCTAGTCCTGCAGAGACTTAATGCATCAGAGTAGAATCATACAGGGAAGGCTCCCCCTTCTCAACGTAGAAGGGAAGGAAGGGAAGGGAAGGGCTGTATGAAGGAGAAAGTGGGAGGAGGGGGCTGCAATTGGGATGTAAAGTGAATAAATAAATTAGTTGGAAAAAAGTTAGTTTCTCCTTTACAAAACCCCAGAGTCCAGTACAGAGTTTTGTTTTTCTTTCCTTTTTGAAACTGTATTTTTTTCTTTTATGTTCATCAGGACACACAACTTCCTCTCCTAGAAATTTCCCACAGATTCTCTCACAGGCTGTGTTCTTCCTAGTTCATTCCCACTGGGCATTTTGAGCATCAGCTGCAGACTGCTGTGATGCCTAACTCCACCACTGAATGCTGTCACTCTCTTTGAAATGCAAGTTATATCTGAACATTCATATCATTCTCCATGTACTCCAGAAGGAAATCAATCTTTGGAAGGCCACAGACCCTTTTTGTCCCTTGTCTGCGTGGAACGGGTCTCTGGTCACAGGTGGGCAAGGAGTTGGTGGGAATTAACAGACAGACTCGACACAAGGGAGTGTGGATCTGAATGTAATTTTTCAAATCGAGCATCAAACTTTTTATACAGAAGAAAATAGGGAAGTTGGGTGACACACCAGCAAGGTAAAACGAGGTTACTGGATTCTTACACAAAACAGAGGAATGCAAACACAGAAGTACTGGCAGTAACCAACTGGGATAAAATTCAATGTTAACAACTGAGATAAAAAACAGTTCCACCTAAGGTACACTTAATTTTAGAAGCCAGGGGCAAGGGCTTCGTGCCCTTGCCATAGTTCCTACTCTATTGTATAGTCCACCTTCCCCCCAGGCCATTGTAAATACTTGTGTATGGGTGTATCTCAGCTATGTATAGTTCTAAGTATCTACTCTGGTTCTTCTTTAGGTCACAAACTTCCTTCTTCCTAGATAATGGTAAATTTCTGTGTAGGGTAGTGATTTAGCTATCCATGCCCAAGGTTGGATCAAGGACTACCTAGAATCTAACTTAGCTATATGTCAAGATATCAGTCCTTAGGAGCACTTGTAATAAAGCAATATTAAGGGAAAGCACACAGATGCATTTACCAACTAAAGCAAGGTCATTGGAGCATTCTTTATACAGGATGCCACGATTCCAGGAGACTAAGTTTCCGTGAACTTTTTGCCTTGGGACAGTGCCCAGGTTTTTGGGGCCTGTCGCGCTTGTCACTACTGGAGTGGATGTACCATTGGAATATATGAGAGGCTTCACAAAGAGATTTCCAATTTATGATCCCTCCCTGCCAGAAGGGAGAAAGAGGTAGGCACTGAGAAAGTTGAAGGAGCACTGCTTCCAGGTACACTCTAATTGGAGTTTTCTGTGACTGGTGTTCTGGGAGTGCCACTTAATATTCAATAAATGTTCACAGAGTGGAGTCTGTGCATGAATAAAAGAAGAGGAGTAAAAGAAGGAACAAGGAGAAATTCACACTGCTTAGCTTCACTATTAAATGGTGAGGTTTTAAATGATGCATCTCATGCCTTCCATACTGTCTCTAAGCACTTCCATGCCCATTCACTCCTAATGAAAATTGACTCATTCTCAGAGAATCTGCTCAGAGTTTATTGTGTGTACTCAGAGACATTTCACTCTTTTCTGATTCATTGCCCATGTTCAGCCACCTGCTGGAACACCTTCCTGGTTACCAGACTGCCAGTTCCCATTGGAAATCTCTTGCAACTGTTCTGCTCCGGATGGGTGAAAACTACCCAGGAAGGGGAGTAGCCTGAAGACCTCCAGAAGATATTCATTTAGTCATGAGATGAGTAGACAGAGTCACCCTGGAAGAGTGAAGAGATTGGAGAATATCAGAGGGAGGATTAGGGGAAGTGAGTTAGATGTGGTCTTACTCAAAACAAGTCTGTAGCCCTTAACACAAAGGTGACTTTCTGTGTGGGGTTTCTGTCTGCCTTACCTGTTACTTATAGAAGTCACAGCCTGGATACATACACACGTTCTTTTTTCTTGTTTCTTATTTTCTCTGTTCCCTTTCTTCTATTTCGGTTACTTTTCTACTGCTTTGATTAAACATCATGAGCAAAAATATGTTGGAAATGAAAGGGATTCTTTGGTTTATGTTTCCACATCACCGAAGGAAGTAAGGACAAGAACTCAACCAGGGCAATGATCCTGAGGGCAGAAGCTGATGTAGAAGCCATGGAGGAGTGCTGCTTACTGACTTGCTCCTCTTGGCTTTCTTAGTGCACTTTTAAAATTAAATATTTATTTATTTATTTTATGTATATGCGTACACCTTCATGTGATAAAAGGGTATCAGATCACATTATAGATGGTGTGAACCACCATGTGGTTGCTGGGAATAGAAATCAAGACCTCTGAAAGAGCAGCCATCAACTGCTGAGCCATCAACCCAGAACCATCAGACCAGATTGTCTTCAGCCTTGGTGGCCTAGGCCATCCCCATTAGCCACTAGTTAAAAACATGCCCTACAGGCTTGGATAGAGGCAGATCTTATGGAGACATTTTTCTCAACTGAGATTTCTTCCTCTCATATGATTATAGCTTATGTCAAGTTGCTATAATTCTATTCAGCACAATTGACCCTTTGTCAGCCTGACATACAAACACATCATTGCTAAGAAATAACCTTTCTATTTTGTTCATCCCCAAGATCATATATCAATACCATAATATAAAACATTTTAGAAACTTAAAAAGTCTCACACAGTTAAGAATATAAACATTCTAAAATTGTAAAAGCATCCAGCCTCTTTTGAGATCTAAAAGTCTCTACATAACTAACACAACAAACAAAAAAAAAAAAAGGAAAAGATCTTTTTTAAAAAATATTTTTTATTACGTATTTTCCTCAATTACATTTCCAATGCTATCCCAAAAGTCCCCCATTGCCTCCCCCCCCCACTCAACTACCCACCAATTCCCATTTTTTGGCCCTGGCGTTCCCCTATACTGGGGCATATAAAGTTTGCAAGTCCAATGGGCCTCTCTTTCCAGTGATGGCCGACTAGGCCATCTTTTGATACATATGCAGCTAGAGTCAAGAGCTCCGGGGTACTGGTTAGTTCATAATGTTGTTCCACCTATAGGGTTGCAGATCCCTTTAGCTCCTTGGGTATTTTCTCTAGCTCCTCCATTGGGGGCCCTGTGATCCATCCAATAGCTGACTGTGAGCTTCCACTTCTGTGTTTGCTAGGCCCCGGCATAGTCTCACAAGAGAGAGCTATATCTGGGTCCTTTCAGCAAAATCTTGCTAATGTATGCAATGGTGTCAGCATTTGGAGGCGAATTATGGGATGGATTCCTGGATATGGCAGTCTCTAGATGGTCCATCCTTTTGTCTCAGCTCCAAATTTGGCTCTGTAACTCCTTCCATGGGTGTTTTGTTCCCAATTCTAAGAAGGGGCAAAGTGTCCACATTTTGGTCTTCATTCTTCTTGAGTTTCATGTGTTTTGCAAATTGTAACTTATATCTTGGGTATCCTAAGTTTCTGGGCTAATATCCACTTATCAGTGAGTACATATCATTTGAGTTCTTTTGTGATTGTGTTACCTCACTCAGGATAATGCCTCCAGGTCCAACCATTTGCCTAGGATTTTCATAAGTTCATTCTTTTTAATAGCTGAGTAGTACTCCATTGTGTAAATGTACCACAATTTTTGTATCCATTCCTCTGTTGAGGGACATCTGGGCTGTTTCCAGCTTCTGGCTATTATAAATAAGGCTGCTATGAACATAGTGGAGCATATTTCTTTCTTACTAGTTGGAACATCTTCTGGATATAGGCCCAGGAGAGGTAATGCGGGATCCTCGGGTAGTACCATGTCCAATTTTCTGAGAAACTGCCAGACTGATTTCCAGAGTGGTTGTACAACTTACAATCCCACCAACAGTGGAGGAGTGTTCCTCTTTCTCCACATCCTCAACAACATCTGCTGTCACCTGAATTTTTGATCTTAGCCATTCTGACTGGTAAGAGATGGAATCTCAGGGTTGTTTTGATTTGCATATCCCTGATGATTAAGGATGTTGACAATTTTTTCAGGTGTTTCTCAGCCATTTGGTATTCCTCAGGTAAGAATTCTTTGTTTAGCTCTGAGCCCCATTTTTAGTGGGGTTATTTGATTTTCTGGAGTCCACCTTCTTGAGTTCTTTATATATATTGGATATTAGACCTCTATCTGATTTAGGATAGGTAAATATCCTTTCCCAATCTGTTGGTGGCCTTTTTGTCTTATTGATGGTGTCTTTTGCCTTACAGAAGCTTTGCAGTTTCATGAGGTCCCATTTGTCAATTCTCCATCTTACAGCACAAGCCATTGCTGTTCTATTCAGGAATTTTTCCCCTGTGCCAATATCTTCGAGGCTTCTCCCACTTTCTCCTCTATAAGTTTCAGTGTCTCTGGTTTTATGTGGAGCTCATTGATCCACTTAGATTTGACCTTAGTACAAGGAGATAGGAATGGATCAATGTGCATTCTTCCACATGATAACAACCAGTTGTGCCAGCACCATTTGTTGAAAATGCTGTCTTTTTTCCACTGGATAGTTTTAGATCCCTTGTCGAAGATAAAATGACCATAGGTGTGTGGGTTCATTTCTGGGTCTTTGATTCTATTCCATTGGTCTACTTTTCTGTTGTTATACCAGTACCATGCCGCTTTTAACACAATTGCTCTGTAGTAAAGCTTTAGGTCAGGCATGGTGATTCCACCAGAGGCTCTTTTATCCTTGAGAAGAATTTTTGCTATCCGAGGTTTTTTGTTATTCCAGATGAATTTGCAGATTGCTCTTTCTAATTCGTTGAAGAATTGAGTTGGAATTTTGATGGTGATTGCATTGAATCTGTAGATTGCTTTTGGCAGGATAGCCACTTTTACAATGTTGATCCTGCCAATCCATGAGCATGGGAGATCTTTCCATCTTCTGAGATCTTCTTTAATTTCTTTCTTCAGAGACTTGAAGTTCTTATCATACAGATTTTTCACTTCCTTAGTTAGAGTCATGCTAAGATATTTTATATAATTTGTGACTATTGAGAAAGGTGTTGTTTCCCTAGTTTCTTTCTCAGCCTGTATATTCTTTGTGTAATGAAAGGCCATTGACTTGTTTGAGTTAACTTTATATCCAGCTACTTCACTGAAGCTGTTATCAGTTTTAGGAGTTCTCTGGTGGAATTTTTAGTGTCATTTATATATACTATCATATCATCTGCAAAAAGTGATATTTTGACTTCATCTTTTCCAATTTGTATCCCCTTGATCTCCTTTTGTTGTCTAATTCCTCTGGCTAGGACTTCCAAGTACAATGTTGAATAGGTAGGGAGAAAGTGGGCAGCCTTGTCTAGTCCCTGATTTTAGTGGGATTGCTTCCAGCTTTTCACCATTTACTTTGATGTTGGCTACTGGTTTGCTGTAGATTGTTTTATCATGTTTAGGTATGGTCCTTGAATTCCTGATCTTTCCAAGACTTTTATCATGAATGGGTGTTGGATTTTGTCAAATGCTTTCTCAGCATCTAACAAGATGATCATGTGGTTTTTGTCTTTGAGTTTGTTTATATAATGGATTATGTTGATGGATTTCCGTATATTGAACCATCCCTGCATCCCTGGGATGAAACCTACTTGGTCAGGATGGATGATTGTTTTGCTGTGTCTTGGATTCGATTAGCGAGAATTTTATTGAGTATTTTTGCATCGATATTCATAAGGGAAATTGGTCTGAAGTTCTCTATCTTTGTTGGATCTTTCTGTGGTTTAGGTATCAGAGTAATTGTGACTTCATTGAATGAGTTGGGTAGAGTACCTTCTACTTCTATTTTATGGAATAGTTTGTGCAGAACTGGAATTAGATCTTCTTTGAAGGTCTGATACAACTCTGCACTAAACCCATCTGGTCCTAGACTTTTTTTGGTTGGGTGACCATTAATGACTGCTTTTATTTCTTTAGGAGATATGGGAGTGTTTAGATCGTTAACTTGATCCTGGTTTAACTTTGGTACCTGGTATCTGTCTAGAAATTTGTCCATTTCGTCCAGGTTTTCCAGTTTTGTTGAGTATAGCCTTTTGTAGAAGGATCTGATGATGTTTTGGATTTCTTCAGGGTTTGTTGTTATCTCTCCCTTTTAATTTCTGATTTTGTTAATTAGGATGCTTTCCCTGTGTCCTCTCGT
The DNA here is from genome assembly GCF_978045245.1 of Mus caroli. NCBI lineage: Eukaryota > Metazoa > Chordata > Mammalia > Rodentia > Muridae > Mus > Mus caroli. Next base: position 6,032,291 of record NW_028227266.1, read on the forward strand.
GAGTCTGGCTAAGGGTTTATCTATCTTGTTGATTTTCTCAAAGAACCAGCTCCTCGTTTGGTTGATTCTTTGAATAGTTCTTCTTGCTTCCACTTGGTTGATTTCACCCCTGAGTTTGATTATTTCCTGCCTTCTACTCCTCTTGGGTGAATTTGCTTCCTTTTATTCTAGAGCTTTTAGGTGTGTTTTCAGGCTGCTAATGTGTGCTCTCTCTAGTTTCTTTTTGGAGGCACTCAGAGCTATGAGTTTTCCTCTTAGAAATGCTTTCATTGTGTCCCATAAGTTTGGGTATGTTGTGGCTTCATTTTCATTAAACTCCAAAAAGTCCTTAATTTCTTTCTTTATTCCTTCCTTGACCGAGGTATCATTGAGAAGAGTGTTGTTCAATTTCCACGTGAATGTTGGCTTTCTATTATTTATTTTGTTATTGAAGATCAGCCTTAGTCCATGGTGTTCTGATAGGATGCATGGGACTGTTTCAATATTTTTGTATCTGTTGAGGCCTGTTTTGTGACCAATTATATGGTCAATTTTGGAGAAGGTCCCATGAGGTGCTTAGAAGAAATTTTATCCTTTTGTTTTAGGTTAAAATGTTCTGTAGATATCTGTTAGATTCATTTGTTTCATAACTTCTGTTAGTTTTACTGTGTCCCTGTTTAGTTTCTGTTTCCACGATCTGTCCATTGGTGAAAGTGGTGTGTTCAAGTCTCCCACTATTATTGTGTGAGGTTCAATATATCCTTTGAGCTTTACAAAAGTTTCTTTAATGAATGTGACTGCCCTTGCATTTGGAGCATAGATATTCAGAATTGAGAGTTCCTCTTGGAGGATTTTACCTTTGATGAGTATGAAGTGTCCCTCCTTGTCTTTTTTGATAACTTTGGGTTGGACGTTGATTTTATTCGACATTACAATGGCTACTCCAGCTTGTTCCTTTGGACCATTTGCTTGTAAAATTGTTTTCCAGCCTTTTACTCTGAGGTAGTGTCTGTCTTTTCCCCTGAGATAGGTTTCCTGTAAGCAGCAGAATGTTCGTTCCTGTTTATATAGCCAGTCTGTTCATCTATGTCTTTTCATTGGGGAATTGAGTCCTTTGATATTAAGAGATATTAAGGAAAAGTAATTATTGCTTACTATTTTTTTTGTTTTTAGAGTTGGCATTCTGTTTTTGTGGCTGTCTTCCTTTTGGTTTGTTGAGGGATTACTTTCTTGCTTTTTCTAGGGCATGGTTTCCATTCTTTTATTGGTTTTTTTCTGTTATTATCTTTTGAAGGGCTGGATTCGTGGAAAGATAGTGTGAATTTGGTTTTGTCGTGAAAAACTTTGGTTTCTCCCTGTATGGTAATTGAGAGTTTGGCTGGGTATAGTAGCCTGGGCTGGCATTTGTGTTCTCTTAGTGTCTGTATAACATCTGTCCAGGATCTTCTGGCTCTCATAGTCTCTGGTGAAAAGTCTGGTGTATTTCTGATAGGCCTGCCTTTGTATGTTACTTGACCTTTTTCCCTTACTGCATTTAATATTCTATCTTTATTTAATGCATTCGTTGTTCTGATTTTTATGTGTCGGGAGGAATTTCTTTTCTGGTCCAGTCTACTTGGAGTTCTGTAGGCTTCTTGTATGTTCATGGGCATCTCTTTCTTTAGGTTTGGGAAGTTTTCTTCTATAATTTTGTTAAAGATATTTGCTGGCCCTTTAAGTTGAAAATCTTCATTCTCATCTTCTCCTATTATCTGTATGTTTGATCTTCTCATTGTGTCCTGGATTTCCTGGATGTTTTGAGGTAGGATCGTTTCGCATTTTGCATTTTCTTTGATTGTTGTGCCGATGTTCTGTATGGAATCTTCTGCACCTGAGATTCTCTCTTCCATCTCTTGTATTCTGTTGCTGATGCTCACATTTATGGTTCCAGATTTCTTTTTTTTTTTTTTTTAATTCCTTCAGTTATACTTCATCTTTTAATTTTTTGGTTGAGGTCATGCATGCTTCCATTTTTATTGAGAGATATTTTCTTTTTCTTTTTTTCAAATATTTTTTATTACATCTTTTCCTCAATTACATTTCCAATGCTATCCCAAAAGTCCCCCATACCCTCCCCCCCCCCCCCGCTTCCCTACCCACCCATTCCCATATTTTTGGCCCTGGCGTTCTCCTGTACTGGGGCATATAAAATTTGCATGTCAAATGGGCCTCTCTTTCCAGTGATGGCCGACTAGGCCATCTTTTGATACATATGTAGCTAGAGTCAAGAGCTCCAGGGTATTGCTTAGTTCATAATGTTGTTCCACCCATAGGATTGTGGATCCCTTCTGCTCCTTGGTTACTTTCTCCAGCTCCTCCATTGGGGGCCCTGAGATCCATTCACTAGCTGACTGTGAGTATCCACTTCTGTGTTTGCCAGGCCCCGGCATCGTCTCACAAGAGACAGCTATATCTGGGTCCTTTCAGCAAAATCTTGCTAATGTATGCAATGGTGTCAGCGTTTGGAAGCTGATTATGGGGTGGATCCCTGGATACGGCAGTCTCTAGATGGTCCATCCTTTCGTCACAGCTCCAAACGTTGTCTCTCTAACTCCTTCCATGGGTGTTCTGTTCCCAATTCTAAAGAGGGGCATAGTGTCCACACTTCAGTCTTCATTCTTCTTGAGTTTCATGTGTTTAGCAAACTGTACCTTATATCTTGGGTATCCTAAGTTTTGGGCTAATATCCACTTATCAGTGAGTACATATTGTGTGAGTTCCTTTGTGATTGTGTTACCTCACTCAGGATGATGCCCTCTAGGTCCATCCATTTGCCTAGGAATTTCATAAATTCATTCTTTTTAATAGCTGAGTAGTACTCCATTGTGTAAATGTACCACATTTTCTGTATCCATTCCTCTGTTGAGGGGCATCTGGGTTCTTTCCAGCTTCTGGCTATTATAAACAAGGCTGCAATGAACATAGTGGAGTATGTGTCCTTCTTAGCGGTTGGGACATCTTCTGGATATATGCCCAGGAGTGGTATTGCTGGATCCTCTGTTAGTTCTATGTCCAATTTTCTAAGGAACCGCCTGACTGATTTCCCAAGTGGTTGTACAAGCTTGCATTCCCACCAACAATGGAGGAGTGTTCCTCTCTCTCCACATCCTCGCCAGCATCTGCTGTCACCTGAATTTTTGATCTTAGCCATTCTGACTGGTGTGAGGTGGAATCTCAGGGTTAATCAGGGTTCCAGATTTCTTTCCCAAGTTTTTTATCTCCAGCGTTGCCTCACTTTGGGTTTTCTTTATAGTGTCTACTTCCCTTTTTAGGTCTTGGATGCTTGTGTTCAATTCCATCACCTGTTTTGTCTTGTTTTCTTGCAATACTTTAAGGGAATTTTGTGCTTCCTCTTCAAGGCCTTCTACCGGTTTAGCAGTGTTCTCCTGTATTTCTTTAAGTGAGTTATTAACGTTCTTCTTGATGTCTTCTACCATCATCATGAGATATGCTTTTAAATCCCGGTCTAGTTTTTCGGGTTTGTTGAGGTGCCCAGGACTGGGTGGGGTGGGAGTGTTGCATTCTGATTATGGTGAGTGGTCTTGGTTTCTGTTAGAAAGATTCATATGTTTGCCTTTCGCCATCTGGTAATCTCTGGAGTTAGTTGTTGTAGTTGTCTCTGGTTAGATCTTGTTCCTCAGGTGTTTATGTAAACCTCTATCAGCAGACATGAGAGACTAGCTCTCTCCTGATTTTTCAGTGCTCAGAGTACCCTGTAGGTAGGCTTTCCTCTTGCAGGGAATGTGCCCAGATATCTGGTTTTCGAACCTGCTTCCTGGCTGAAGTTGTGATCCACTCACAGAGGTCTTAAGATTCCGTGGAGGGTCCTGTGTATACCTTATGGGTGTCCGCAAACTCCACGCCCAAGGTACCCTTGTGCTGGCGTGGACCAGACGGGACTTGTGTCCCTGATCAGGCCGGGTTTTCTGCTTCCCTAACTAATGCAGTCTCAGTTCCCGCGTGTGCGATTGGATTGGAGGAGATGCTGTGTTCCACTCACCAGAGGTCTTAAGATCCTGTGGCGGGTGTTGTGGGTAGCTGGCGGGTGTCAGCCGACTCTATGCTCTAGCTACCCCGGAAGGGCAGGAAAAGATCTTTTGGAAAGCTTAATGTTTTGTACTGTGGGCTCCTATAAAATAAAATAAAGAATATTAAATACTTTCTTATTTCAAGAAGGAAGGACAAGGGCACAGTCACAGTCCGAACAAAGCAAAACCAAACTCCAACAATGTAAATAACTCAGTGTCCAACATCCAGGATTTCCTCACAAAATCTGGGCCTGTGCAAGTTGCTTGGATCACTTCTGCACCTCCATCCTTTGCAATACCCACAACTTGTCTTCTAATCTTGGGCAGGCTCCACTTCATTATTGTTTCTGTTCTTTGTAGTCATCCCATGGTATTCATAACTCCAAAGTACTGGAGTCTTCTGCTACAACTGTGCTCCACTTTCACAACAGCCTCTCCTGGGCTCTTTTCACTGCAGCAAACCTCAAATTATCCTCATGACCCCTCAGGACTTTGGCTTCAGCTGCTACCAGGGCTGCACCTTCTCTCATGGATTCTACTGGCCTTTCATAGTGCTGAGCCTCAATAGTTCCTTGATTCCTTGGTGCCTTCAAAATTTCCCAAGTACCACTTGGGAGACACTTACAGATGACCAAATTTGACTGCCAGCATTAGATACAATTTTAATGGCCTCAGGAACATGTTTTCTGTGTGCTAATTGTGAGGAAACTTCTTCCCAGAAGATTTTCCTGTAGTGGTAATGTCTCTTCTTAGTTACTACTGCTTTCTAAGCTGTGGCTGACCAGCATCAAGAATCCAAGCAAAATAAAAGTTTCACGTTAGTGTTCTCAGTATCTTGTTGATCATAGCTGATTCTTTAGTACTAGCTAACAGAAGTGTCAATTGTTTTTTCAAAATATGCAAAGTTCCCAGTAGAGCCTTTAAGTGACCTTTAGGTTCTCTGTTAGAACTTCACAAACTAGGCTTCCATCATCTGCATTCATCTCAACAGTCTTATCTTCTTAGCTCTGTCACTGAGCTTTCTTTTTAGCCCAAAGAGCCAAAGTCCTTTTGTAATCCTCCCAAACCCAACCTGGTCAGGTCTGGTACAGCAATGCCCCACCCCCAGTACATATTTATCTCAGTGACTTCTAAGGCTGTGATTAAACACCATGAACAAAACCAAGTTGGAGGTGAAAGGGTTTATTTGGCTTATGCTCCATGTCACATTTCACCACTGAGGAAAATCAAGACAGGATTTCAAACAGGGCAGGAAAATGAAGGCAGGAGCGGATGTCAAGGCTGTGGAGGGGTGATGCTTACTGTCTTGCTTTCTACTGCTTGCTCAGCATGCTTTCTGATAGAAAGAACTCAGGACCAACAGCCCAGGGGTGGTCCAACCCATCATAGGCTGGGCTGCTGAAACTCTAGGGAAGGAACCTATTCCCACTCCCTGCACATTCTCCTTTTCCTAGCTGTACAGGAAATATAAAGTATGCCCTCATGTTTCTTCTTTGCGCCCCAAACTACGACCATGGTGGATTATCCCTTCAAACTGCAAACCAAATTAATCTTCCTGTAAGTTGCTTTTTGTCAGGTGTTTGGTGTATTCATGACTCTGCTGAGCCTGATTCCTCCTAACTAGAATGGTGTTCATCTCTCTGTGAGAGCTGTGTGTTTTGGCAGTTTTCCCAGTGAAATGAAGCAAGTTCACCCAGGATGCTTAATCTGCTGAGAATATTCTCATCCCACTCACCTTTGTTCTAGACCTTTGTTTTCACTGAAAAGGTTCTTTACAAGGGCTGGTGAGTTGGCTCAGCCATTAAAGATATTTACCATCAAGCCTGAAGACCTGGGTTCCAACCTGGGAGCCATGTAAAAATTAGAACCAAATCCACAAAGTTGTTTTTTGATCCCCACATTTTAAATGAGAGGCAAATGGGTCATGTATTGGCACTCATACATGTATGAGCACATGCCGCTGCTGCTGCTGCTGATTGCCTTAGGGTTTCATTGCTGTGAAGAGACACCATGTCCAAGGCAAACTCTTAAAAGGCAAATGTTTAATTATAGCTGGCTTAAAATTTCACAGATTCAGTCCATTGTCATCATGGTGGAAAACATGGCATCATGCAGGTAGACATGGTATTGGAGATGCCAAGATATCTTGATCCAAAGGCAGCCAGAAGGAAACTGTTTCCTTCAGGCAGCCAGGAGGATGCCCTCTTTCACACTATGAGGGGCTTAAGTATAGGAGCATCAAAGTTTACCTATACAGTGACAAACTTCTTCCAACAAGATCATATCTTTGAATAGTGCCAATCTCTTGGTTTATTTAAATCACTATTCAAACTTATTCAAACTCACTTATTCAACCCACCACAATGATTGATGATGATGACAATGAAGAAGAAGAAGAAGAAGAAGAAGAAGAAGAAGAAGAAGAAGAAGAAGAAGAATTCTTTTCAGACCTTGCCTACCCATTAAACTTGCTTCTTACGTTGCCTTTGACCCTATCTATCTTTACCTTTAAAGTGCTTAGAGTATGTGTGCCACTGACCCATTTACTTTAGCTTTTGAAACAGGGTCTCTTAATGGTCTAGAGCTTGCCAAGTAGGTGGGACTTGCTGGCTAGTCAGCTACAGTCATCTGCCTGTTGCTGCATCCCCAGTGTTGGGACTACAAATATGCCACAATGGCTAGCCTTTTCAGTGAATCCTGGGGATAAAACTTTGTACTTGCAAGGCAATAACATTATTAGTGAATCTATCTCCCTAGCCCTTTGCTAACATAAGACCATGGTGAGAATAAGTCAGCAAGACAGACTCCTGACTTGTGTTCAAGCCAGAAAGGCCTTGCATTGACCCACTGAACACATCCTTAGTGTTTAGCAGCCGCTGGATCAGTGGCCACACAGAAAGTCACACAAATGTCCTAAATTTCCATGTACATGAAGTGTACTGTGTTGTTAAAGCATAAACAATCCTGACTTAGGTCATACAACAATTTCTGTGGTCTAAATACATCATCATTGACCCCAAGCCAACCAGCATGACATTCCTGAAAAAAGATGTCATGAAAGCCCTGGTCTTTCACAAAATTTACTCCTGCATGCCAAGTTAAAAAGCGTCAGGGAAGTGACCAACATTCACAGTGAGCTTCATGCAATGATAGACTATGATGCTGGAGACAATGACATTCCACTGGCACATCACATGTCAAACAGAACTTCCCCCAGCTCTGGGTGACACCATTATGAATGAACTCATTTTCCAAAAATCCTTCTAATCCAGTGGTTCTCAACCACTCCTAATGCAACACTTCAACACAGTTCCACATGTTGTGGTGACCTCCAACCTATAAAATTATTTCACTGCTCTTTTATGACTATCATTTTGCTACTGTTATGAATCATAATGTAAGTATCTCATATGCAGGATTTCTGATATGTGAGCCCCAGAGGGATTGAGACCCACAGACTGAGAACCAGGGTAAACCTTTCACAGTAGGCCACTTCTCAAGGCCCAGCTTTTCTTATCCTTTTCGGCTATTTCTTGAGTGTCTATTATTGATCTTTATTGATGTACTCTTTTTAATATTTGTGAACTTCATGTCCAGTCTGAAAGCACCTATAGTGTTTAACAAAGTTGTCTTATTTTCAGTTCCTCTTGACTCTGTCAGAAGAAAAAAAAAAAAAAGAAAACCAAACAAACCCAAACCTCTTACAAACATACACAAAACCCAAACCTACTATGTTTAGAACCCTTAACTACTCTGAAATTAGTCTCTGTGTTCCATCTTGATTGTTCCACACTTGATGACCTCTGAGAGCTGTGTCTGGTACATTTCACCTTATTTCCATTCTTATCCCTCAGATCTAATTTAAGCATCCATGACCCTGTTTCTAAATGATCAGAATAGATCTTGTGTAATAATTTTCATTTTACTTAAATTCCATTTTAAAATATTTTTCTTTTGTTTTCTTTGTTTGTTTTGTTTTGGCAAGACAGATTTCTCCATGTCTGGAATTTGCTGTTGACAAGGCTGTACTAGAACTCAGTGGTGGCACATGGCTTTAATCCCAGCACTTGGGAGTCAGAGGTAGGCAGATTTCTGAGTTCAAAGATAGCTTGGTCTACAAAGTGAGTTTCAGGACAGTCAGGGTTACACAGAGAAACCCTGTTGTAGTGGCTATTCCTGGTTGTCAACTTGACTATATTTGGAATGAACTACAATCCAGAATTGGAAGGCTCACCAGTGACCCTTATCTGGAGGCTTGGAAATCCTTATCTGGATCTTGGTATGGAGATCTTGAGCCATAGTGGCTATGGATTCCAGAAGATTAAATCTCCGAGTTTAAGGAACACACGTTTAATCTGGGCTACACCTTTCATCTGGGATTAAAGGTGTGGTGTGACACACCTTTAATCTGGGCTATACCTTCTGCTGGAGACAATATAAGGACATTGGAAGAAGGGAGTCTAGCGCTCTTGCTCCTTTGCCTGCTTGCTGTGTGAGACTGAGTAACTGCTAGATCCTTGGACTTCCATTCACAGCTGCAACTGAACCATTGTTGGGAATTGGGCTGCCGACTGTAAGTCATCAATAAATTCTTTTACTATATAGAAACTATCCATAAGTTCTGTGACTCTAGAGAACCCTGACTAATACACCTGTCTTGAAAAACAACAACAACAACAACAAAATTGTTTTATTGCTCATATTTGGTGGGTAACACTGTTCTAGTGTCCTCACTCCACATGACAAAATCAAAATGTATGGGTGCTAAAGTGTCTTAACTGGCCAGATGGTTCAGTGGATAAAAGTGCTTGTCACACAAGAAGGATGCCTTGAGTCAGGTTCCAGGTACTAATGATAGAAGAAATGATGCCTCATAAAAGTTGTTCTCTGACCTCCACATGTACATGGGACCCACACACACCTGCACACACCACACACACACCACACCACACACACACACACACACACACACACACACCCCACATGGTGGGGGAAGGAGAGAACTAATTTTTTAAATTCTAAAAAATCAACGTAAAGTTAGTTATATAGAATGGTATATTTTCATATAACCCACATATATCTTCCTATATTTTAAAATATTCTTTACATTATTTAAAACACTTAACACTATAGAAATTCCCTGCAAGAAGTTCTTATATCATCTATTCATGTTAAAGCAGCTGCGGTCTTTTCTCAAATTATTTTGATATATGGTTAGTCGGGTGGATGTGGAATCCATGGACATAGAAAGAAAACCAAGCCAAGTGAACAAGAAGTCCCAACATTAACTCTGAAATTCCACTTCCCAGAGATGGCACTGTTAATCAGTTAGTCAATGTCAGTCTAAATATTCTGTGTATGTATGAATGAAAAAAATGTTTCGTCATGTATAAGCACAATCCACATAACACAACCATTTATCAAAGTTAGCCAGTCTGTTTCTGGAAACACAGGATACAGTTATAATTTTTATTGGTCTTGGCTATCCGTTGCTGACTGGAGTTTTCTTGTGTGTGCACGTACAACAGTGGGCTTCACTATGATTATTTTCATGCATAAATGTGAGCAAAATACAATAATGTACCTGCATATACAGTTATAAAAATGTCTTTAGCCAAAATTTCAGTTAACTTTAGACAATAAATCTTGTTGGTTATGGAATTCTTAAGATTCTTTGTGCCCTCCTCCATATGGCATGAATGAAGATTTATTACAATTGGTTATTGATCAAATTAGCTTGTAGAAGTATAGTTGTCTTTCATTCCCTTCTTGGTTCAAAGAAGAAATTGAACATCAAAATCTCCATATGGAGTTATTCCAATTATGGCAAGATAGCCAATGGACAAAAATTACCCTGTTCATTTACAGACAAAAAATATTGTCTAAGAAAGGATACACAATGCAGGATAGTCAGCAGTTTATCTCTGCCAAGACAGAGTAAACAAGCCCTTCATAGTTCCTGCTTCATTTTTAAGGTCTGTCAGATGGTTGCAGGCCAGAAGTCTAAAGACAGATGCTCAGATGTTTTGAGTAATAGGGGATTACCCAAGTAGTCAGCTGTGTCTGCAATTTGTTATTTTTGGAAGCTATGTTTTTGTACTTCCTACATATTCAGACAATAATTTGTTCTCAGATTTCCGATAGGATTGAAAACTAGTTATAGTCTTGTAATTAAATTCAATTTGTTTAACATTGAGGAAGATGATATAAAAAGGAAGGTTTTCAGTTAAAGTCAGAATATAATTCAGGTATAAAATTGTAAACTCTTAAATCAGGATAAATAGTAGAGTGCTTTATGTAATTGACAAATATGATGGACTGGATGATATTAATTGTATATAATCCTTTGCAATTTATATAATCATTATGATTATGCTCAATGTATGCCTGAGAGAAGAGCACTTTTTAAAAATGTGGACAGAAAGCGTGAGATGTTGGGAATTGGTTGTAATGTTTTGTATAAATTCGGTTCCCAAAGCCACGCTTCCAGACCTGAGGGTTCCTGTCCCCGGTTGGCTTTGATTAGTAAAAAAGAATTGCTGTACAGTCAATGGCTAGACAGGGATATGGAAGTGGGACCTTTAGATTGTGTGGGCAAGGGACTGAGAGAGAGGAGAAGAGGAGAATCACCATAACTCAGAGGGAATAGGATCAGATTTAAGAGCTACGGAGAGAAGGCACCCAACAATGTAGGTGGAAAGGGAATGTGGTCCTATTAGGGGGAGGGTTCCTCAGAAAGGAACAGAGCAGCAAAGATAAAATATAGATTTAGAAGGTGTTAAGCCCGGAATACTGGAGGGAAGTATGTGCTAGCTGTGGAGAGGTTTAGAAGTGCCCAACCATTTGAACTAGTCAAGGCATTTCAAAATCAATTGGCATGTGTATGTGTGTGCTACAATCCCTGACTACATTCCCTTTCCTCCCATCACCTTCTGCTGGTCTCTTCTGCTCACAAAATGTTCTCATTTGTTTTCAGTCAAATGCCTATATGTATATGTATGTGTATGTGTGTGTGTATATATATATATATATATATATATATACACATATATATATGTATATATATGTATGTGTATATGTATATATAATATATATGTATATATATATATATTATGTGTATTTATGCATACCAGTCAGCCTTTTAGCAAGATAATGATGCTAGTTCATGTTAAATATATATTTTATAATTGTAAGATTATAACATATAAACCACATTTCAATTTAATAATATGATATGAATATTTTAAATTTTTACTAATTATTATTGTTTATGTTTATATATGCTTTATGTATGTGTGAGTGTGGGCATACATTTTGGAGGTAGAAGACAATTTTTGAAATCAGTTCTTTTGTTCTGCCATGGGGTCTGGGAATCAAACATCAGGACTAGCAACAGTACTTTTTAAAAAAAAAAAATATTGGTTATTTTCTTTTTTTATTAGATATTTTCTTTATTTACAATTCAAATGTTATCCTCTTTCCTAGTTTCCTCTCTGAAAACTCCTATTTCTTTCCCCCACCCCCTGCTCACCAATCCCCCAACTCCTGATTCCTAGTGCTGGCAGTTGCCTATACTGGGGCATATAACATTTACAGGACCAAGGGATTTTCCTCCCATTGATGATCAACTAGGCCATCCTCTGTTACATATGCAGCTACAGCCACGAGTCCCACCATATGTTTCTTTGGTTGGTGGTTTAGTCCCAGGGAGCTCTGGAGATATTGGTTAGGTCATATTGTTGTTCCTCCTATGGGGTTGCAAACCCCTTCAGCTCCCTGGGTACTTTCTCTAGCTCCTTCATTGGGGACCCTGTTATCCCTCTTCCTGGTTTCTCCTCTGAAAACCCCTTATTCCTCTCCCCTCCCCTGTTTCTATGAGGGTGCTTACCCACCCACCCACCCACCTACCCTCTCCCACCTCACCACCCTAGCATTCCACTACTGTGGGGAATCAAGACTTCACAGGACCAAGGGCCTCCCCTCCCATTGATACCAGGGAAAGCCATCCTCTGCTACATATGCAAATGGAGCCATGGGTCCTTTAATGTGTATTTTTTGTTTGGTGGTTAAGTCCCTAGGAGTTCTGCGGGGTCTGGTTGGTTGATATTGTTGTTCTTCCTATAGGGTTACCCTTCCCTTCAGCTCCTTCAGTCCTTCCCTTAACTCCTCCATTGCAGTCCCCATGCTCAGTCTGATGGTTGGCTGTAAGCATCCACATCTGTATTTGCACAGCTTCTCAAAAGATAGCTATAGTCCTGTCAGCGAGCACTTCTTGACCTCGGGAACAGTGAATGGGTTTGGTGGCTGCATATAGGATGGATCCCCAGGTGGGGCAGTTTCTGGATGTCCTTTCCTTCAGTCTCTGTTCCACTCTTTGTCTCTGTGTTTCCTTTACACAGGAGGAATTCTGGGTTAAAAGTTTGGAGATGAATGGGTAGCCCCATCCCTCAACCAGGAGCCTTGCCTAACCTCTTGATATGGTTCTCTCTTCCCTTTGTTGGGTAATTCAGCTAATGTCATCCCTGATGAGTCCTGGGAGACTCTTTCCTGGCATCTGGGACTTTCTGTTGGCTACTCCCAGTTCCCCTTCCTCCATTGCTACATACGTTTGCTCAATTTCCTGACCCTCTGTACATCTCCCATGTATCCTCCCACACCTGATCCTTTCCCCCTTTTCTCCTCTCTTTCTCCCAAGTCCTTTCCATGTTCTACCTCCAGTGATTATTTTGTTCCCCCTTCTAAATAGGCCTGAAGCATCCACATTTTGCTCTTCCTTCTTCTTGAGCTTCGTATGGTCAGTTAGTTGTATCCTGGGTATTCCGAACTTTTTTCCTAATAGCCACTTATCAGTGAGTACATACCATGTGTATTCTTTTGTGACTGTGTTACCTCACTCAGAATGATATTTTATAGTTCCATACATTTGACTACAAATTTCATGAAGTCATTGTTTTTAATAGCTGAGTAGTACTCCATTGTGTAAATGTACCACATTTTCTGTACCCATTCCTCTGTTGAGGGACATCTTCCTTGTTTCCAGCTTCTGGCTGTTATAAATATGACTGCTATGAACATAGTGGAGCATGTGACCTTGCTATATGTTGGAACATCTTTTGGGTATATGTAAGCTCTTCTACAGAGCAATAGTGAAAAAAAAACCCCACATAGTATTGGTACAGAGACAGGCATATAGATAAATAAAATAGAATTGAAGACTCTGAAATGAACCCATACACCTAAGGCCACTTTATCTTTGACAAAGAAGCTTAAACCATAACCATGGAAAAAAGACAGCATATTCAACAAATGCTGGTGGATTAAATGTCAGTAGGCACAGAAGATTGCAAATTGATCCATTCTTATCTCCTTGTACAAAGCTCAAGTCCAAGTGGATCAAAGACTTCCACATAAAACCAGATACACTGAATCAATTAGAAGAGATACTAGGAAAGAGCCTTGAACACATCAGCACAGGGAAAAAAATTCCTGAACAGAACACCAATGGCCTAGACTCTAAGATCTACTATACACAAATGGGATCTTATAAAATTGGAAAGCTCCTGTAAGGCAAAGGACACTGTCATCAGGACAAAATGACAAACTACAGATTGGGAAAAGATCTTTACCACTATTCCATCTGATAAAGGGCTAATATCCAATACATACAAAGAACTCAAGAAGTTAGAGTCCTGAGAACCAAATATCCCTATTAAAAATTGGGTATAGCGCTAAACAAAGAATTCTCAACTGAGGAGTCTTGAATAGCAGAGAAGTACCCAAAGAAATATTCAACATCCTCAGTCATCAGGGAAATGCAAATCAAAATGACCCTAAGATTCCACCTCACACCAGTAAGAATGGCTAAGATAAATAACTCAGGTGACAGCAGATGCTGGTGAGGATGTGGAGAAAAAGGAGCACTCCTCCATTTGCTGGTGGAATTGATTGCAAGCTGGTTCAACCACTATGGAAATCAGTCTGGCAGCACCTCAGAAAAATGGACATAGTACAACCTGAGGATCCAGCTATAGCAACAGCACTTTTAACAACTGTGCAGTTTACTAGCTTGAGTATGAATTTTATTTTACTTTTTATCTTTGAGATAAGTTCTCACTATGCAGCCCTGGCTAGCCTAGAACTCACTAAATAGATAAGTTGATTTCATGCTCATATTTTCCTCTCCTTTCCTCCCTCCCTCCTTCTCTCCCTTCCTCCCTCCTTTTCTTTTCCTTCCTTCCTCCCCCTCTCCCTCCCCCTCTTTCTCTCCCTCCCTCTCTCCTTCTCTCCTTTTCCCCCTTTTATTCCTTCTTTTCTTTGTCTCATGTGCTTGTTTCACCTCCCTCTCCTTTTCTTTGTCTCTTTCCTTTTTGTATTTTCAAAATAGGATTTTACTGTGTAGTTTAGGCTGGTTTGGAAGCCACAACTCTCCAGCCTCATATCTCAAGTGATGTGATTACAGTCATGTGTGACTGTGTAACATATATATGATATACATATATAGATACATGTATACATATATTTGCATGTACATACATTTATACATATAATATTAGGTATCAAAATTAAAGACAAATTGTTAGTAGACTAGTGAAGAATTGGAATATTCTCCCGTTTTCTGCCTTCAAACCTTTCCATACAATGTTGTCTCAAGGAGTCAGAATGCAAATTATTACCTTCGAAGCAATCTGTAATGAACTGTGGAGGGATACAAGATTAGCTTAGCTGGCTCCTGAGTCCATCTCACAGCACACACAGTAAGCTAGTAACTATATCAGCAAAGTTTGATGTAGAACGGCCTTGCCCCACCGATTTCAATGTCATCAAAGATTTTCTGCCTTGGCATGTGTTGGTGATAGTTTGTTTGGTGCCTGTGTGATGTTGAGTACGCTGATTTTTGAACATCTGAACTGTGTTTGCAATTTACAGTATTTGCAGAGTTGCAGGTAGCAAACATCTTAAGACTACCTCAGTGTCCCCCCACCCAAAAAAAGTGGCTGAAAGCAGAAAACAGCACAAAAACATTACTTTTCAGATCTAATTTTGGCATCTGGAGCATATTCAAAACCAAATCACACACATAAGAAAAATGGAGTAAAATAGAGATCATGTTGTACTACTCCAGGCATAATTGTGGACTTTTAAAAGCCCTGAAGAAAAGCTATAATTTTAGTCTTCCCACCAAATACACACTTCCCTGGTTTTTGTAACAGCCCCTTGAGGTCATCTGGGAAGGTCAAATTATCAGTCTAATTTTGGTCTGCTAGTCACAGCATAGAAAGGATTGGTGGCAATCACACCGGTTGTTAAGCCTAAAGTCAGGCAGGAAACCTTTAGGCATTTTTAGGATAAAGTTGAAATATTAAACATGAAACTCTTAAATTAAAAAGAAGCTTTTTGGGTGTGCTGTTTTAATTGTTTTAATTGCTAACTTTGAATGCAGATAGTGATATCATTTGGGGTATGTCTTCCTCAAATGCTATTCTTATATTTGATGTGTAGCGATGCCATTTCTTTTTAAAAATAGATGTTTATATGTATATGTGCAGGTGCCCTTGGGATCTAGAAAATGGTGTTGGATACCATGGATGTGGTACTGGTACTGGTGGTCATGAACCACACAAAGTACATATAGGAACTGAACCTAGGTCCTCTGCAAGAGCTTCAAGCACTATTAATCTCTGAGCCATCTCTGCAGCCAATCAGTATTTCCTTGGTGGTCTGGTATTCCACTCTGTCTCCCAGATTTCACTGCTGGCTTCTTGATTTCTATCTGGACAAATCTTTTGACTTTTCCAGTCTGTTTTCCTGAGGAGCACCAAAGAGATGGATCAGAGAGATGACTTCTGCTGTCTCTATCACCACTGTCATTTGTGCCTCTCACAGACAGGGAGTGTAATTACTGTAATAACAGCAACTGGAGATATAATTAAAGGAATGCACTCTGAAAATGTCAAGTGTTTTTTTTTTTTTTTTTTTTTTTTTGTGGTACTGTTGTGGTGACATCACAGAGGTTGACATCATCTTGTGGTTTATTGGTATTTGATGTTCTCATTATGCCTAACACCCCACAACTGTTTGTCAATGCAATTACTGTCTCTTCCTCCTCCTCTTCCTCTTCCTCCTTCTTATTTTTCTTCTGTGTGTTTGACTGTTTGATACAGGATTTCTCTATGTAGTCCTGGTTGACTTGGAACTCACTATCTAGACCAGGATGGCCCGAAACTCACAGAGATTCTCTTGCCACTGACTCTGGAGTACAAGAATTAAAAGTGTGCATCACCACACCCAGATCCAATTTTCCCTTTAGTCAAATATTCATATTTGAAATTGACCCACTGATCAAAAATACGTGTGACCTCCTTTCCTTTCCTTTCCTTTCCTTTCCTTTCCTTTCCTTTCCTTTCCTTTCCTTTCCTTTCCTTTCCTTTCCTTTCCTTTCCTTTCCTTTCCTCTCCTCTCCTCTCCTCTCCTCTCCTCTCCTCTCCTCTCCTCTCCTCTCCTCTCCTCTCCTCTCCTCTCCTCTCCTCTCCTCTCCTCTCCTCTCCTCTCCTCTCCTCTCCTCTCCTCTCCTCTCCTCTCCTCTCCTCTCCTCTCCTCTCCTCTCCTCTCCTCTCCTCTCCTCTCCTCTCCTCTCCTCTCCTCTCCTCTCCTCTCCTCTCCTCTCCTCCCCTCCCCTCCCCTCCCCTCCCCTCCCCTCCCCTCCCCTCCTCTCCCCTCCCTTCCCCTCCCCTTTCCTTCCTTTTCCTTCTTTATTTCTTCCTCCTTTTCCCTCACTCCCCTTTTTCTTTCCCCCTTCTCTTCTTTTCTTCCTTCCTTCCTTCCTCCTTTTTTTTCATCCTTATGTTTCTTTCCTATTTGTGTTTTTAAGATAGGGTTTTACATTGTGTAGCTCAGGCTGGTCAGGAACTCACAACTCTCCTGCCTCATATCTCAAGTGTTATGATTACTTTTTTTTTTAAATCAAAGTCTATTCTAAGATTTGATTACTGATGTGGTTGCTAAATCCCCATAGACAGAGTCCAGGACAGATTTGATTTATACTAGATTCTCTTCTACATCAAACAGTATGACTCACAGGCAAGAGTTACAGAAGAAGTTGGTATTTAGCAGAAATTGAGATTTTATACCCAGAGAACTGGGTTTCCATTCTGATTCAGCAATGATGTTCTATGAAATCCAAGTCTGATGAATGAAAATTTATCATATTTATTGACTTCTCCACAACAAAAGTGCTCAGAAGGAAAGATGATGTCAACCTGGACATGATGGGATGCCATATTCCTACAGTCTCAGCACCATGTAAGCTTATGCAGGATGACTTGCACAAATTTGAGGCTCTCCTGGAATACATTGTGAGCATTATGTCATCCAGGGATACACCAGGAGAGATTACATGAAAAATGAAAAACAAAACAAAAAAAGGAGCTCCTCTGTTTATGGATGCAGGGACTTCTCTCTGATTAGGAAGATACAAGAAAGAACTTCTAGTGAAAGCAAATTCGAGCAGAGGTAGTGAAAGTATGAAAGATAAATCAGCATCTGCTATAATTAGAGGTAATTCAAGATGCCTAAATAGAAATTCTTTCCTTGTTTAGATGGTAGAAAGAAAAATAAATCACATGGGATTGTGAGAGCTAAAGTAAAATCAATGTCAGAGACACTACAGACTTCAAATTTTACCCCAGGGCCTCAGTTACAAAAATGGCACTGTACTGCTCCAGAAACAGGTACAAACAGAACAGGACAAAGATCTAGAAATAAATCCACATGACTACAGCCATTTCATCTTTGCTAAAACTGTCCAAAAAAGATCCACACAGTGGGAAAACCTCTTAACTATAAGATAAAATATCCCCCAACTTGATTTTGGTCAGAGTATATTATCATAGAAACAAAAAAGATATTAAATCCAGGTTATAAAGTATTAATATGATTGTGATATCCATGGTATAGAAATTGTTCTGTTCCCTGCTGCTGTGGTTTCTATGAAAATATGCATTCACTGTGGCAAAATGGTATAGAATTATAAATATACCTATATTGACTTTCTAGTTTTGAGATTGTTCTATAATTTTGAAAGATGTGACCTTTGAGGAATGATGGGTCATGATTACATAGAATTTCTCTGTAGTAATTTGCCAATACTTGTGACTCCATAATGTTGCAAAATAAAAAATATTTTTCAATGAAGCAAAGAAAATATTGACTTTCATAATAAAATTGGATTTGGATCTGGAGATATGACTCAATAGTTTAGAGAGATTTATGTTCTTACAGAGAACCAAATTCTGGTTCCTAGCACCAACATGGTATTTGATCCGTTTTGAACTAATATTTGTATAAGGTGAGAATATGGCAATGAGCTTATTCGTGTGTGGATATCTGTTTTTCTAAGCACTGTTTACTAAAAAAAAAAAAAAAAGCTAGTTTTTCTGTCCTCTGAGGTTAGCTGTCACAAATCCCTGTAACCCAGTAAAATCAAGATTAGAGGCTTGTAATTTATCAGATTTATATTAGTAAATTCTCAACCCACAAAGCGCCCACACAATGAACTCAGAGCCAGTTGATACAAGCTGCCCACCTAGACTGGACAAATTGTCCTGTACTATCCCACCCCTTCTATGATATTCATAACTACCTGTGGCTATTTAAAG
This sequence comes from Mus caroli, assembly GCF_978045245.1. NCBI lineage: Eukaryota > Metazoa > Chordata > Mammalia > Rodentia > Muridae > Mus > Mus caroli. The sequence continues at coordinate 6,050,991 of NW_028227266.1, forward strand.
CCACATGGATCTCTTCCTTCATCTTCCTTCCTTCTCCCTATGTGTCCCTATCTTCCGGGTCTCTAAAATTCTAAACCCACTTTCTTTATCCACTGCCCAATCTCAGGCGCTAGCCTTACTTTGTGCCTGCTCTCACTTGCATATAGACAGCAATCCACTATACTTCTCCTTTAAACAATAATTGTATCTGGGTCTAGTAAGATGCCTCAGAGGGTAAAGGTGCCTGCCAGTAGCCTGAATGTTGGTACCAGGACCTCTGAAACCTGTGTCATCACATAGGTGACAGTGTGACCTACACACCTGTTGCCAAGACAACAGCCACCATATTCCCAGAATCCATCGAGCTCACCTCCCAAGTTTACCTGTGACCATGTTACAATCCATATATATAAGACGATTTTCCCTCCCTTTCTCTCTCTCTTACCCCTCTTCTCTTTCCATTGCCACCTTGCCCTTTTCCCCTCTCAATAAACCTCACGTGAAACTGTTTGGCCTGGTGTGGTCTTTCTGGAGCTGCCGCCGCTGATACCGAACACTGACAACCTGAGTTTGATCCCTGAAACCCATGTGGAAGAGGAGAGAAATGACTCTCTTAAGTTGTCCTCTGAGCTTCATACCTGTACTATGACACATGCATGACACCCTCCATGTAATCTCTCTCTTTCTCTCTTTCAATATAAGCTTAAGAATTCCGAGTTTCTTGACAATAATGCCCACATAGCATGTTAAACTGAGTTAGAGACTGTACAGTTTCTCCTCCCATATAAGTATCTTACAGGTGTCTATAGTGAGAAGATTGGTAAAGGGTGTTGGACAATGAACTTCCTGAGTGTGACCCTTCATGCCCCCAGGGATTGTAGGCAAATATCAATCCATGAGGACAAATGAAGCAGAGATTGATGGACTGGGCATTCAGAAACCCTGTAAGTACGTATGACAATGACAACACCAGAACTAGCTCCAGGGAGACAGATCAACTTTACTTGGGGGTAATTAAAGACTTATATAGTTTTGGCAATGTTCATAGTAATATCCAGGATAGACAAATGTCATTGACTGAAGGATTAAGGTACTGAGATGCCTCATTAGCATGGAGAAGGCATTCTAGGAATCTCAGGTGCTAGCTGAAAGGGTTCTTATTGGGAGAAAGAAAGTTGAACCTGTAATCTAACTAAGGCTATTGTACATTCTGCATGTGGGGGTTAAGGTCAGAGAAGAGGAAGCCCTGCTAAAAAAAACGTCCTCCATTTTTGCATCAAGCCCAGAAGACTATCCAGACAATAGAATACAACCTTAATTAGAAGAGCAACACTAAGACCATCATCAGTTTACATGGCAGACACTGTTTATTCTCAGGGGGATGCTCAGAGACACTGTCATCTGGCTTTTAGAATGGTTAGCGTGTAATATGCTAATCTTGCAGATAAAGGAACATTTTTATGTTACTTTTGTGCATTGGATTTAAAAATCTATCTTAGGGAGCCCACAATTCTTATATTACCAGAGGAAAGAGAGAGAAGGAAAGGAAAAGGGAGAGAAATGAAGGGAGGAAAGGAGGGAGAGAAGAGAGAGAGAGAGAGAGAGAGAGAGAGAGAGAGAGAGAGAGAGAGAGAGAGAGAGAGAGAGAGAGAGAGAGAGAAGATTGTTGACTCATGGTGCTTTTCTCTTATCAGGCACTAATGCTTGTGTCCAGTTATAGTGATTCTGCACAGGAGCATACATGAAAGGGTGTAACCAAAGCTGAAATCACCTACAAACAAGCCCCCCAGCATTTGCATTTCTTCAGAGCACTGCTGTCTCTGACAGCTGAGTGACTTTTCCTATTTCTTAACAATCACTTCTCACACTTATCATGATGGTCATGGTGAGCTAATTTACATGGGTTAATAAATCTGTTAAAGTGGTCTTGTTTGTTTGCTTATTTGTTTTCTTTTCTTTTTTCCCAAACTCCAGACAATCAAAGTGTTGTTGTAAGATGGGCCCTATCGAACTATGAGCTCTGAGATATTACTTTTGAGACAGGGAACAGCAGAAGTATTAGGACAAGTGTCAAGGGAAACCCTGTTCACTGGCATTCTTCAAATGGAAAGAGACTATCCTAGACCTTCTTACATGCTTTTGTTTGTAGTTAAAAACACTTATGTAATTACAGGTGTGCACTACCACATTGGGCTCTTTCTTTTACCACATGTGACAATAAGCAGATCAACTGGAGACAGTGAATGACGGTAAAGATTTTCAGTTCACAGTTACGTTAGGTGAAATTGATTCAATAAACATCAGTAAACAGACACCATCCTTCCATCCCAGTCAGTGGTGCAAAACAGCAAGAGGGAACAATCCATACATATTATGTGTCATTTCTTATGGTGTGAACTTTGTATTTCTCTACCCAGGTTCCTCAAAACCCAAATTATTCCTGTGCAGTGTATGTATCCATGCTTCATATGACCCTTGCTTGTCACTCGTGTAGTGACTAACTGTGTTGGCCATCAGAACAACTTGCAGTGTTTTCTTTTTCTGTTTTTGTTTTTGTTTTTTTTCCGAGACAGGGTTTCTCTATGTAGCTCTGGCTGTCCTGGAACTCACTCTGTAGACCAGGCTGGCCTCAAACTCAGAATACTGCCTGCCTCTGCCTCCTGAGTGTTGAGTGCTGGGTGAGTGCACCACCACGCCCGGCTTTTTTTTTCCCAGTGTTTTCAAGTAGCTATTATCTTCCTTAAGAATGGCCTTGTGACAATTAGGTTTAAATGACAACTCAACACAATTTAGAGCCAAGTGGGAAGAGAATCTTAGTTGAAGAATTGACTAGATCAGATTGACCTTTTGGAATTGTGCTGACTGTTAATTGTTGAAGGGGGTCCACTCCAGTGTGGGCAGGACCACACCCTGAGGGAGGTGGTCTTATTCTACATAAGGAAGCTAGCTGAGCATGCATCTGTAGCTGGACTTTTTGCTACTTTATTGGGTTCTTTTTTTTTCTACCACCTTTATCCCTACTAATCTCCCAATACTAGATAGGAGAGAAAGAAGGTTTAGAGGTTAAAGGGGTCATCTATATCATTTGACTACTTCCTATGGATTAGGGGCATCAGATTCCTTGGAGTATGTCCAATCTTCATTTTGAGAGTATCTCCAACCAGCAACCACAATATGGCAAACAGCAAAAACCAAACAGCAACCAGCAACCAGCTGCAGCAGCAGCAGCCTCTGGGGGATTTGGCATTTTTATGAGTCTCCTGAATTCCCAATGTAGATGATTTGTAGCTGGGAAAATCACACCCCAGTCACAGCATGAGACAAATTATGTTCTGTTGCTGTGGAATATCTGAAGCAGCCCGGTAGTCCATATCTGGGAATAAAGCAAAAACATGTTCATGTAACATTTTCTTCTTTTTTAAAAAAAATTTTTATTAGATATTTTCCTCATTTACATTTCCAATGCTATCCAAAAAGTCCCCCATAACCTCCCCCCCCCCACTCCCCTCCCCACCCACTCCCACTTCTTGGCCCTGGCATTCCCCTGTACTGAAGCATCTAAAGTTTGCAAGACCAATGGGCCTCTCTTTCCAACGATGGCCGACTAGGCCATCTTCTGATACATATGCAGCTAGAGACACGAGCTCTGGGGGTTACTGGTTAGTTTATATTGTTGTTCCACCTATAGGGTTGCAGACCCCTTTAGCTCCTTGGGTACTGTCTCTAGCACCTCCACTGGGGGGCCCTGTGATCCATCCAATAGCTGACTGTGAGCATCCACTTACATGTTTGCTAGGCCCAGGTGTAGCCTCACAAGAGACAGCTATATCTGGGTCCTTTCAGCAAAATCTTGCTAATGTATGCAATGGTGTCAGCATTTGGAGGTTGATTATGGGATTGATCCTCGGGTATGGCAGTCTCTAGATGGTCTATCCTTTTGTCTCAGCTCCAAACTTTGTCTCTGTAACTCCTTCCATGGGTGTTTTGTTCCCAATTCTATGAAGGGGCAAAGTGTCCACACTTTGGTCTTTGTTTTTCTTGAGTTCCATGTGTTTTGCAAATTGTATCTTGTATCTTGGGTATCCTAAGTTTCTGGGTTAATATCCACTTATCAGTGAGTACATATCATGTGAGTTCTTTTGTGATTGGGTCACCTCACTCAGGATTATGCCCTCCAAGTCCATCCATTTGCCTAGGAATTTCATAAATTCATTCTTTTTAATAGCTGTGTAGTACTCCATTGTGTAAATGTACCACATTTTCTGTATCCATTCCTCTGTTGAGGGACACCTGGATTCTTCCCAGCTTCTGGCTATTATAAATAAGGCTGCTATGAACATAGTGGAGCATGTGTCTTTCTTACCAGTTGTAACATCTTCTGGATATATGCCCAGGAGAGGTATTGCAGGATCCTCCGGTAGTACTATGTCCAATTTTCTGAGGAACCACCAGACTGATTTCCAGAGTGGTTGTACAAGCTTGCAATCCCACCTACAATGGAGGAGTGTCCCTCTTTCTCCACATCCTCACCAGCATCTGCTGTCACCTGAATTTTTGATCTTAGCCATTCTGACTGGTGTGAGATGGAATCTCAGGGTTGTTTTGATTTGCATTTCCCTGATGATTAAGGATGCTGAACATTTTTTCAGGTGCTTCTCAGCCATTCGGTATTCCACGAATCTAGCTCTTCAAAGGATAACAACAGAAAAACAAAAACAAAACAAAACAAAACAAACAAACAAAAAAACAATACAAGGATGGAAACCATGCCCTAGAAAAAGCAAGAAAGTAATCCTTCAACAAACCAACATTTTCTTTTTAAAGAAACCAAAATTCTCACTCCAGGTATCTGCCAGCCAGGCAGACAACATTCTCCATGGATCCTTCCTTTATTACTGTTGCTGTGAGTAAATTCATTGTTTGAAGGTGATGCTGTGTGTAACAAGGAATTCATTTTCCAAGCTCCTTTGGTGAGCTTTTACCTTGAGCACCCTTGGTAAAGGACTGTGACCTCAAAGTGTAAACTGAAACAAAACTCTCTTCCCCTAAGTTGATTTCTTTCAGGTTACTGTCAAAGCATGAGCATGAAAGGGGAATCCAGCCTGAGCACAGTAGAGGTAACACTGGCCATTTCAGATGTGCAGAGACAAAGCCATAGTTTATGCCCTTTAAGTAGAAAGTATAAGTTCTTAATACAGAAAGAAAAATTGAAGTTACTAAGATGTTTAATAAGAAACCATGAAACTGTAGGGATAAATAAATGTATCTTTTTAGCTTTAACTCTCACCTCAGACTACAGAAACATAGTAATTGTTTGTAGTAAGCCTTCAGGTAAGAGGGAACAGTCATTAAGTTTGAGTATTTCCATGTATAAGAAGCAACAGTGTGCCTGGTGATGGAAATCAGTTGGCAAAGTGCTTGACCAGCAGTTAGGAAGCCCTGGCATTGATCCTTAGCCCTCAATGAACTGGGCATGGGAGTAAATGCATTTGAAGGTGCAAAGAGAATGACTAGAAGATCAAGATCACCCTCTTCTGCATAGCTAGTCTGAGGCTAGCCTGGGCTAAATGAGAATCTGTTTGAAAATTAAAGATTGGCTGAAGATATGGCTCGGTGATTGAGAGCACTTACCTCTCTTCCAGAGGTCCTAGGTTTGGTTCCCAGCACCCACATGGCAGCACATAAATGCCTATAACTTTATTTCCAAGGAATCCAATGCCTCTTCTGATAAACATGTAGGCAGAACACCATACATATAAAAATAAAAATACATAAAATAGGTAAATATAAATAAACGATTAAATGAGCAAAGGAACAATTACACAAGTATGATTCTACGCAGTGTCACAAGTTCCTCTCCTCTTCTTATGGTAGGGCTGTATCCTACTAAATCTGTTGATTTTATCAACTTAGCTGTGTGTGATGCAGCACTTGCATAGCACTTGCTATTGTTGAGGGGAGCTTACTGGAGCTCATAGTGGTGGTATGAGGAGAACCACAGAGTGCTAGACTAGCAGCCAAAATGGTCACAGGTTAGAATCTCAACTTTAGTCCTTAGTGCTCATGATCTTTGACACAGGGATACTCAAGTTTCCCTACCATTCTTATTCCCCTTGATGAGGTATCTTGTTGCATAATCTAAAATGCCATTTCAGTAGGTGAGAATTTTATAAGGGAGCATTGTGGTTTTTGTTATCCTTGTTTGTTTGTTTGAGACAGGGTTTCTCTCTATAGTTTAACCTGGCCTAGAACTCCCAGGTATTCTTCTGCTTCAGCCTCTCAAGTGCTAGATTAGGGTCATATACGGTCAGACTTGGTGTTTTGTTTGTGGTTGTTTGTCACTTCCTCCTGCAGACTTCCTCACATAAAGAGATAATCTTAGGAAGCAATGAGTTCTTTCTTTCCCTAGAAATGGAACAGCCATTGTGACTGCATGTGACTGTGGGCAAGAAGAAGCTGAGGAAGGGAGAGTGAAGAATGAGAAAATGCAGGTCCTCTGATAATGTTATGCAACCTGGCACTCACCAACTGTGGGGCTTTAGCACATGTCATCTGTGCTGCATCTTAACCCATCTTCAATTCTGAGGGATATTTGCAAGAAAGAGTTCAATGAGCTATCTGTCACAGGTGTTAGCTAGAAAAAGGACTGGGTCCTACACCAAGTTTCTGCAACTATCCAGTTCATGGTTTGCATTAGTAAACAAAACAAAACAACCAGTAGATCAAGAAATAAATGTATTTTTGAGCTTTTGTAGATTTTTTATCATTATTTATTCTTTAATGATTTATTGATCATTAATCCTCTTCATCATCATCATCATGGTGTGTATGTGTATGTGACACACACACACACACACGTTGCCTGCTGAGGCAACAAGAGATTACTGGATTTCCAAGAATGACAGAGTGGCTGTGATTAAGCTGTCCAATGGAAGTACTGGGATGGAAACCCTGGTCCTCTGTAGGAGCAGCACACACTCTGAACTCTTTCTCTACCCATCTCTCCAGCCCCCCCTAAGAATATTCTTATAATGAAAATTTGGGGACTGAAAGCTAGGCTGCTTTTATTGCATCTCCATTAGCTGGGGAAGTTTTGAGATAGGTTGGTGGTCCAAAAGAGGAAGTGAGTGCTGCCTCTGGGTGGGTTCAGCTTTGCAGTTTAGAAATTGCTAGTTCACACATACTGCTGCCAAGATGGTGGTTGCCACATGGTGAGATGTAGCCAGAAGTAATCTTTGTTGGTTTTTGCCCAAAGCTCTTAACTGACTTGACTCTTCTTACCCCTCTTCTTTGTCCTCCAACCCTTACTGTAGGGCACACCAGAAAATGGCACTTATTAGACATATTAAATTCTCTGAATTATTGAGGTTTTTTTGATTTGTGTTTTTCCCTTTGAATTCAAATATAACCACAGTAGTAAACTATTTTAATATATTAGACTTGAAAAACAAAACAAAATGAAAACAAGTAAACAAACATACCAAACAACAATAACAACAAACAAAACACAACCACACTAGCCCAAGCTGCAAGGTAGTGTTTGTCTATCATGCATGAAACCCAGGTTTTTGATCCTAGTATGATGTAAATTGAAATAGCAGCGAATATGCATAATTTAAGGCTGAAGAATTACAAGTTCTAGACCATCCTTAGCTACATAATGGGTTCAGCATTAGCCTGGGCACATGAGGTCCTGACTGAAAAAGAGATATTGCTAGACTCATCGATAAAAATGTATATATGTGTGTGTGTATAACTGTGTGTCAGTGTATATACACTTTGGATGAGTAGATTTGAATTTGGCAGTTGTAGACCATATTCAGTTTCCAGTTGATAAGTTTCCCAGGAAGAGTAAAAATGTGTTGTTGTTTTTTAAAAAATGAATAATCCTTTGACAAACATGATGTTAAAATTTTAGAAGCAATTCAAGAGTCCAAGTCACAGCCCCTAGATTGCTTTACAGTCCTATGGGCATTCCTGAGTTACCATACAGATTTCCAATCCGAAGCTTACTCTTTAAGAAGTGTCATAGAGTTCAACAAGATATTTCTTCATCAAGAAGATGGAGTTTTCAGGAGATTTTGAAGCCTAATTTACAAATCCCTAGATAAGACTGATGTTTGTGAGAAGTGCTAAAACCATGAGCTCTTCTCACATTTGGATAATATTTGAAAAATATTTGGAGTAGTTGCTTTGTGAAAGTATGTTCTTCCATCAACTCACAGAACTAAAAGATGAAAGATGGGGCCAGATACACAAGTGCAGAACTGCAAGCCCAGGTCTTGGGAGGAGGTAGCAAAAAGATCAGAGGTTTAAGATCATCCTCAGGTAAATTTCAATGGGTGCATTTGGAAGAAAAAGGGAGAAATGGAATGGTAGTGGGTAGATGGGATAGTACTGAAGGAAACTCTACCTACACTTCAGCCACACCATCTTGCCAAGATGGAAAAGTTTTGCATTTCTCTACCTCTGCAATTTCCTCACACTTCTACCAGAATTTCCTTCTAGTAAACCTTTGGACATATAAAAAACAAAACTAAGCTCAAATTCTTCTATTCTGAAGTCTTCTCTGGGCTTACCTGAAGAGTAGATCTTTCTAGTCGGGAGGTGGTGGTGTACACCTTTAATCCCAGCACTTGGTAGGCAGAGGCAGGCAGATTTCTGAGTTCGAGGCCAGTCTGGTCTACAAAGTGAGTTCCAGGACAGCCAAGGCTACACAGAGAAACCCTGTTTTGAAAAACAAAACAAACAACAACAACAGCAAAACAAAACCCAAACAAACAAACAAACAAGGAGTAGATCTTTCTCATTCTGAATGAGACTAGTACTATTGGTGAATTTCCTCTGTTGCATAGTATTTTATTTATTTATTTTTTAATTTTTAATATTTTTATTACATATTTTCCTCAATTACATTTCCAATGCTATCCCAAAAGTCCCCCATAGCGCCCCCCACTTCCCTACCCACCCATTCCCATTCTTTTGGCCCTGGCATTCCCCTATATTGGGGCATATAAAGTTTGCAAGTCCAATGGGCCTCTCTTTCCATTGATGGCCGACTAGGCCAACTTTCCATACATATGCCGCTAGAGACAAGAGCTCCGGGGTTCTGGTTAGTACATCATGTTGTTCCAACATAGGGTTGCAGATCCCTTTAGCTCCTTGGGTACTTTCTCTAGCTTCTCCATTGGGAGCCCTGTGATCCATCCAATAGCTGACTGTGAGCATCCACTCCTGTGTTTGCTAGGCCCCTGCATAGTCTCACAAGAGACAGCTATCTTTGGGTCCTTTCAGCAAAATCTTGCTAGTGTATGCAATGGTGTCAGCGTTTAGAAGCTGATTATGGGATGGATCCCTGGATACAGCAGTCTCTAAATGGTCCATCCTTTCATCACAGCTATGAACTTTGTCTCTGTAACTCCTTCCCTGGGTGTTTTGTTCCCAATTCTAAGAAGGTGCACAGTGTCCACACTTTGGTCTTCATTCTTCTTGAGTTTCATGCGTTTAGCAAATTGTATCTTATATCTTGGGTATCCTAAGTTTTGGGCTAATATCCACTTATCAGTGAATACATATTGTGTGAGTTCTTTTGTGATTGTGTTACTTCACTCAAGATGATGCCCTCCAGGTCCATCCATTTGGCTAGGAATTTCATAAATTCATTCTTTTTAATAGCTGAGTAGTACTCCATTGTGTAAATGTACCATAATTTCTGTATCCATTCCTCTGTTGAGGGACATCTGGGTTCTTTCCAGCTTCTGGCTATTATAAATAGGGCTGCTATGAACATAGTGGAGCATGTGTCCTTTTTACCGGTTGGGACATCTTCTGGATATATGCCCAGGAGAGGTATTGCTGGATCCTCCGGTAGGACTATGTCCAATTTTCTGAGGAACCGCCAGACTGATTTCCAGAGTGGTTGTACAAGCTTGCAATCCCACCAACAATGGAGGAGTGTTCCTCTTTCTCCACATCCCCGCCAGCATCTGCTGTCACCTGAATTTTTGATCTTAGCCATTCTGACTGGTGTGAGGTGGAATCTCAGGGTTGTTTTGATTTGGATTTCCCTGATGATTAAGGATGTTGAACATTTTTTCAGGTGTTTCTCTGCCATTCGGTATTCCTCAGGTGAGAATTCTTTGTTCAGTTCTGAGCCCCATTTTTTAATGGGGTTATTTGACTTTCTGGAGTCCACCTTCTTGAGTTCTTTATATATATTGGATATTAGTCCCTTATCTGATTTAGGATAGGTGAAGATCCTTTCCCAATCTGTTGGTGGTTTTTTTGTCTTCTTGATGGTGTCTTTAGCCTTGCAGAAGCTTTGTAGTTTCATGAGGTCCCACTTGTCAATTCTCGATCTTACAGCACAAGCCATTACTGTTCTATTCAGGAATTTTTTCCCCTGTGCCCATATCTTCAAGGCTTTTCCCCACTTTCTCCTCTATAAGTTTCAGTGTCTCTGGTTTTATGTGAAGTTCCTTGATCCACTTAGACTTGACCTTAGTACAAGGAGATAGGAATGGATCGATTCGCATTCTTCTACATGTTAACAACCAGTTGTGCCAGCACCATTTGTTGAAAATGCTGTCTTTCTTCCACTGGATCTTTTTAGCTCCCTTGTCGAAGATCAAGTGACCGTAGGTGTGTGGGTTCATTTCTGGGTCTTCAATTCTATTCCATTGGTCTATTTGTCTGTCACTATACCAGTACCATGCAGTTTTTATCACAATTGCTCTGTAGTAGAGCTTTAGGTCCGGCATGGTGATTCCACCAGAGGTTCTTTTATCCTTGAGAAGAGTTTTTGCTATCCTAGGTTTTTTGTTATTCCAGATGAATTTGCAGATTGCACTTTCTAATTCGTTGAAGAATTGATTTGGAATTTTGATGGGGATTGCATTGAATCTGTAGATTGCTTTTGGCAAGATAGCCATTTTTACAATGTTGATCCTGCCAATCCATGAGCATGGGAGATCTTTCCATCTTCTGAGATCTTCTATAATTTCTTTCTTCAGAGACTTGAAGTTTTTATTATACAGATCTTTCACTTCCTTAGTTAGAGTCACGCCAAGATATTTTATATTATTTGTGACTATTGAGAAGGGTGTTGTTTCCCTAATTTCTTTCTCAGCCTGTTTATTCTTTGTGTAGAGAAAGGCCATTGATTTGTTTGAGTTAATTTTATATCCAGCTACTTCACCGAAGCTGTTTATCAGGCTTAGGAGTTCTCTGGTGGAATTTTTAGGGTCACTTATATATACTATCATATCATCTGCAAAGAGTGATATTTTGACTTCATCTTTTCCAATTTGTATCCCTTTGATCTCCTTTTGTTGTCGAATTGCTCTGGCTAGGACTTCAAGTACAATGTTGAATAGGTATGGAGAAAGTGGACAGCCTTGTCTAGTCCCTGATTTTAGAGGGATTGCTTCAAGCTTCTGACCATTTACTTTGATGTTGGCTACTGGTTTGCTGTAGATTGCTTTTATCATGTTTAGGTATGGGCCTTGAATTCCTGATCTTTCCAAGACTTTTATCATGAATGGGTGTTGGATCTTGTCAAATGCTTTTTCCGCATCTAACGAGATGACCATGTGGTTTTTGTCTTTGAGTTTGTTTATATACTGGATTACGTTGATGGATTTCCGTATATTGAACCATCCCTGCATCCCTGGGATGAAACCTACTTGGTCAGGATGGATGATTGTTTTGATGTGTTCTTGGATTCGGTTAGCAAGAACTTTATTGAGGACTTTTGCATCAATATTCATAAGGGATATTGGTCTGAAGTTTTCTATCTTTGTTGGGTCTTTTTGTGGTTTAGGTATCAGAGTAATTGTGGCTTCATAGAATGAGTTGGGTAGAGTACCTTCTGTTTCTATTTTGTGGAATAGTTTGTGAAGAACCGGGATTAGATCTTCTTTGAAGGTGTGATAGAACTCTGCACTAAACCCATCTGGTCCTGGGCTTTTTTTAGTTGGGAGACTATTAATGACTGCTTCTATTTCTTTGGGGGATATAGGGCTGTTTAGATCATTAACATGATCTTGATTCAACTTTGGTACCTGGTATCTGTCTAGGAACTTCTCCATTTCATCCAGGTTCTCCAGTTTTGTTGAGTATAGCCTTTAGTAGAAGGATCTGATGGTGTTTTGGATGTCTTCAGGATCTGTTGTTATGTCTCCTTTTTCATTTCTGATTTTGTTAATTAGGATGCTTTCCCTGTGCCCTCTAGTGAGTCTGGCTAAGGGTTTATCTATCTTGTTGATTTTCTCAAAGAACCAGCTCCTTGATTGGTTGATTCTTTGAATAGTGTTTCTTGTTTCCACTTGGTTGATTTCACCCCTGAGTTTGATTATTTCCTGCCGTCTACTCCTCTTGGGTGAATTTGCTTCCTTTTGTTCTAGTGCTTTTAGGTGTGTTGTCAAGCTGCTAATGTGTGCTCTCTCTAGTTTCCTTTTGGAGGCACTCAGAGCTATGAGTTTTCCTCTTAGAAATGCTTTCATTGCGTCCCATAAGTTTGGGTATGTTGTGGCTTCATTTTCATTGAACTCTAAAAAGTCCTTAATTTCTTTCTTTATTCCTTCCTTGACCAAGGTATCATTGAGAAGAGTGTTGTTCAGTTTCCACGTGAAGGTTGGCTTTCTATTATTTATTTTGTTATTGAAGATCAGCCTTAGTCCATGGTGATCTGATAGGATGCATGGGACAATTTCAATATTTTTGTATCTGTTGAGGCCTGTTTTTGTGACCAATTATGTGGTCAATTTTGGAGAAGGTACCATGAGGTGCTGAGAAGAAGGTATATCCTTTTGTTTTAGGATAGAATGTTCTGTAGATATCTGCCAGATCCATTTGATTCATAATTTCTCTTAGTTTCTCTGTGTCCCTGTTTAGTTTCTGTTTCCATGATCTGTCCATTGGTGAAAGTGGTGTGTTGAAGTCTCCCACTATTATTGTATGAGGTGCAATGTGTGCTTTGAGATTTACTAAAGTTTCTTTAATGAATGTGGCTGCCTTTGTTTTTGGAGCATAGATATTCAGGATTGATAGTTCCTCTTGGAGGATTTTACCTTTGATGAGTATGAAGTGTCCCTCCCTGTCTTTTTTAATGACTTTGGGTTGGAAGTCAATCTTATCAGATATTAGAATGGCTACTCCAGCTTGTTTCTTCATGCCATTTGCTTGGAAAATTGTTTTCCAGCCTTTCATTCTGAGGTAGTGTCTATCCTTTTCTCTGAGATGGGTTTCCTGTAAGCAGCAAAATGTTGGGTCTTGTTTGTGTAGCCAGTTTGTTAGTCTATGTCTTTTTATCGGGGAGTTGAGTCCATTGATATTAAGAGATATTAAGGAAAAGTTATTATTGTTTCCTGTTATTATTGTTGTTAAAGTTGGCATTTTGTTCTTGTGGCTGTCTTCTTTTAGGTTTGTTGAGGGATTACCTTCTTGTTGTTTCTAGGGCGTGGTTCCTGTCCTTGTATTTGTTTTTTTCTGTTATTATCCTTTGAAGGGCTGGATTCGTGGAGAGATAATGTGTGAATTTGGTTTTGTCATGGAATACTTTGGTTTCTCCATCTATGTTAATTGAGAGTTTGGCTGGGTATAGTAGCCTGGGCTGGAATTTGTGTTCTTTTAGTGTCTGTATAACATCCGTCCAGGATCTTCTGGCTTTCATAGTCTCTGGTGAAAAATCTGGTGTAATTCTGATAGGCTTGCCTTTATATGTTACTTGGACTTTTTCTCTTACTGCTTTTAGTATTCTATCTTTATTTAGAGCATTTGTTGTTCTGATTATAATGTGTCGGGAGGTATTTCTTTTCTGGTCCAGTCTATTTGGAGTTTTGTATGCTTCTTGTATGTTCATGGGCATCTCTTTCTTTAGATTTGGGAAGTTTTCTTCTATAATTTTGTTGAAGATGTTTGCTGGTCATTTGAGTTGAAAATCTTCATTCTCATCCACTCCTATTATCCGTAGGTTTGGTCTTCTCATTGCATCCTGTATTTCTTGGATGTTTTGAGTTAGGATCTTTTTGCATTTTACATTTTCCTTGATTGTTGTGCCGATGTTCTCTATGGAATCTTCTGCACCTGAGATTCTCTCTTCCATCTCTTGTATTCTGTTGCTGATGCTCGTATCTATGGTTCCAGATTTCTTTCCTAGGGTTTCTATCTCCAGCGTTGCCTCATTTTGGGTTTTCTTTATTGTGTCTACTTCCCTTTTTAGGTCTAGTATGGTTTTGTTCATTTCCATCATCTGTTTGGATGTGTTTTCCTGTTTTTCTGTAAGGACTTCTACCTGCTTGATTATGTTATCCTGTTTTTCTTTAAGGATTTGTAACTCTTTAGCTGTGTTCTCCTGCAATTCTTTAAGGGATTTTTGTGCTTCCTCTTTATTGTCTTCTGCCTGTTTAGCAGTGTTCTCCTACATTTCTTTAAGTGTGTTATTAAAGTCCTTCTTGAAGTCCTCTATCATCATCAGGAGATATGCTTTTAAATCCGTGTCTAGCTTTTCCGGTGTGTTGGGGTGCCCTGGACTGGGCGATGTGGGGGTCCTGGGTTCTGATGATGGTGAGTGGTCTTGGTTTCTGTTAGTAAGATTATTACGTTTACCTTTCGCCATCTGGTAATCTCTGGGGTTAGTTGTTATCGTTGTCACTGTTTAAAGATTGGAGCAGAAGTTGTGTTCCACTCACCAGCAGTCCCAAAATCCTGCGGCGGGGGTCGTGGGTAGCTGGCGGGTGTCAGGCAACCCTGCTCTCCCGTTACCCTGGCGCTGATCCGGCCGGATGAGGCCTGTGGCCCTACTCAGGCCGGTTTCTGCTTCCCTAACTAATGCAGTCTCAGGTCCAGCGCAATTGGATTGGAGCAGAAGCTGTGCTCCACTCACCAGAAGTCTTAAGATCCTGTGGCGGGTGTTGTGGGTAGCTGGCGAGTGTCAGCCGACCCTGCGCCCCAGCTGCCCTGGTGCTTTTCTGACCGGAAGAAGGTTGTGGCCCTATGTAGGCCGGATTTCTCTCTCCCCAACCAGAGCAGTCTCAGGTCCCGCGTGATTGGACTGGATCAGAAGCTGTGTTCCACTCACCAGCAGTCCCAAAATCCTGTGGCGGGGGTCGTGGGTAGCTGGCGGGTGTCAGGCAACCCTGCGCTCCTGCTACCCCGGCGCTGATCCGGCCGGATGAGGCCTGTGGCCCTACTCAGGCCGGTTTCTGCTTCCCTAACTAATGCAGTCTCAGGTCCCGAGCACTTGGATTGGAGCAGAAGCTGTGCTCCACTCACCAGAAGTCTTAAGATCCTGTGGCGGGTGTTGTGGGTAGCTGGCCTACATAGTATTTTATAATATCTTAGACTACTTAGCTTCTCTGCACTTCCATTTTGGGACCATAAGATGGAAGTAACAATAGCCTCACATACGATTAGGAAGATTACAAATAATTCAGGTCTGGCAAGATGCTCAGTACATAAAGACTTGTTCTGAAACTTGATGATCTGAGTTAAATCCCACATAGATGATGGAAGGAGGGAACTCAATCTCTCAAGATGTGTTTTAATCTCCATATGTGCACATGTACATATAAGCATGCACACATATACACACACATTCACTCACACACACACCCACAAATAAATGCAAAAATGTAAATATTCTAGTGTGAAGCTTGACAAACACTAAGTAAACTACAGTTGTGCTTCTTATTGATTTTAATGCCTTCTGTACTTAAAAAACCAAATGCATATCATCTAACTTATACAATGGTAAGGGGACCCCACTAATCCTAAACAGAACCAATGGCCTGCTTATATCTGCAGCTGCTCTTTTTATTCTCTGGCCTGGGACACAGTCAGTGGCAGACAGCACATTGTTGGGTGGAGGCTCCATGAGGCCATCAGGTACTGCTGACTTCACTGCTCCAGGAAAATGCTGATCCAGGAACATGGGAAGCACTCGAAAGTGGCTCCATGCACAGATGGTCTGGGTTTCACTTCACTCAGTTTGCATAGCTCAGTGCAGCCAGGCTGTCATAGGGAATAATCACACCTTCACCAGATGAAGGGATCAGTTCACTATGCATATTACACTCTATTTCTAGTGACTGTAACTACTTGAAGTAATCTTTCTATCATGCAAGTGTCCTTTGTGTTTGAAATAAAACTCATGGGTGATCCAGAGGTATTCTTTGATGAGGAGCAAATTAGTTGAATTATGCTGGGTGGAGATCATGGAAAAGAAGGCCTGCCATCCAAGATGGAAACAGGCCAGAGTGTATTCCTAGAGCCCTCAGGTTGCCAAGGAGACACACATTGTGATGGGCTGTTTAGAATAGAGGAAGTGTTTTGGGGACAGTAAATATATCCAATTCTATCTTGCTAGACACCATTTGTAAATATCTTTCTACTTGGGGATGAAAGATTATATGCAAGTGTTATGCCTATAACTCTTTCAAAAGACACTTATCTAAACTTGGCCAAGAAACCCAACATTGTCAGTAAGTTGTAACTGACATGTTTCTCTTTATGGATACCAAACAGGCTTGGGGCAGTGAAACCTAGATTTCTTGTGCAGTCACTTTCTGGGAAATGTGTAGCCAGGAACCTGGATTCCCACAAGTCCTAAGACTACATTACCAGAGGAGTTGGTAACAGCATAAGGCATGTAAGAGTCACATGTCCTGGTGGGGCCTGACATCTCTAAAAGTATTTCCCATCCTCTTTTCTTCTCTGATCACCTCTCAATTTTCTTCGGGTATAATTTTCATGTCAGTTATTCTCAACTCCTTGAAAAATCTATAGCTAATCACACTTTTTTGAATTCTCACTGAACACTCATGTGGAATTCCCTTCTAAGTAATTCTGTTTCCTTTCAGTCTTGACTTCAATATCTTTAGAAAGTCATCCGTACACACACCATAACCTGTCACCCTTCTTTCTGGGCTTTGTCACATGGTAACCTGTTTCTTTCCTTCTTGGATTTAATTGTTGGGTCTTGCTCCATCAGGTCCATGCCCACCCCATGATTTAGAATGTAGTAAGTATTCAGAATATGCTTATTTAATAGATGAATGAATGAATGAATAAAGGGGTAGATATAATTTTACACAGTTTAAGGATGCCAAACATACATAGGATTGTCAGTATGAAAGTAAATAATTGGACTGGAGAGATGACTCAGCAGATAAGAGCACTGACTGCTCTTGTGAAGATCCTGATTTCAAATTCCAGCAATCACATGGTGGCTCACAACCATCCATAATGAGATCTGACGCCATCTTCTGGTGTGTCTAAAGACAGCTACAGTGTGCTTACATATAATAATAAATAAAAATAAATAAATAAAAATAAAAAAGCCTATTTATCAAAAAGAAAGAAATAGAGAGAGAGAGAGAGAGAGAGAGAGAGAGAGGGAGGGAGGGAGGGAGGGAGGGAGGGAGGAAGGAAGGAAGGAAGGAAGGAAGAAAGAAAGAAAGAAAGAAAGCAAGCAAGCGAGCAAGCAAGCAAGCAACTAATTCAGGAAGAATAGACATAAAATAAAAGCATTGAGTGGAGAAGTTTCAGTTTAAAAATAATTTTATTTTAAAATAATCTTAATATATGAAAAATTTCAAGAAGAAAATATAAGAAACGTTTTGAACATTTCCGTTTCTTGGGCTGTTTGACCGTCTCTTAAACTATGATGATTAACTTCATTGCCAATGTGAATGGATTTAAAAATCACCTAGAAGACACACCTGTGGACTTTTACATGAAGTTATTAAATGGAGATTTACCCAAGAAAGGAAGTCATGGGTTTAGGTCTTAGGGTAAATAAAAATGAAACATAAAGGTTCTGGTCTTTACCAGCCCAGCGCTACCTTGGACGAAAACTTGGCGGACAGTTCCATGGTCCCCAGAGGACTTTCCATGCCTCAAGGCACCCTAGCACACCCAAGATTTTGGGATCACTGGTGAATGGAACGCAACATCTGTTCCAAAACATCTGGGAGTGGCCTGTGGGAGCAGGAACAGGGATACAGGAAAACAGCCCGACCAGCATCTGGGGTTTGTTCCTGTGGCGCCAGCCCTGCTCCACCTTGGGCAAACTCAGCGGATAGTCCCATGATTCCCAGAGGACTCTGCTCACCACAGGTGCCATAGCACACCCAGGATCTTAGGATCACTGAAGCAAGTAGGCCTCCAGAGGGGGTCTGACCCTGGGTCTCAGGTGAGAGCACAATTTTGTATCCCAGGTCTCTCAGAGACCAGTCCAAGCAGAGGAGCACGCTGGCCACAAAAGCAACAGAGCTTGGACAGGGTCCCTTTGGGTCTTCATCCTCAGCCAGGAGGAAGAGCTGAGACCCAGACCTCTGGGCACCTTCCCTGCAATATGAGAGTATGCCTGCAGAGAGAGCTCTGACCACTGGGACTCAGGAGAGAGTTGAACTCCCAGGAGTGCTCACAGAGGCTAACAGAATCACAGGAGGAACAAGATCCAGCCAGAGACAGGTAGGAAATCTAACACCAGAGATTACCAGATGGTGAAAGGCAAATGTAAGAATCTTACTAACAGAAACCAAGACCACTCAGCAACATCAGAATCCAGTACTCCCACCACAGCTTGTCCTGGATACTACAACACACCCAAAAAGCAAGATTTAGATTTAAAATCATATCTCATGATGCTGGTAGATGACTTTAAGAAGGGCATTAATAGCTCACTTAAAGAAATACAGGAGAACACTGCTAAATATGTAGAAGTCTTTAAAGATTTATAGGAAAACAATGCTAAACAGCTAGAAGTCCTTGAAGAGGAAACAAAAAAAAAAATCCCTTAAAGAATTACAGGAAAACACAACCAAACAGGAGACAGAATTGAACAAAACCATCTAAGATCTAAAAATGGAAGTAGAAACAATGAAGAAAACCCAAAGGGAGACAACTCTGGAGATAGAAACCCTAGGAAAGATATCAGGAATCATAGATGTGAGCATCAGCAACAGAATGCAAGAGATGGGAGAGAGAATCTCAGGTGCAGAAGCTTCCATAGGGAACATAGACACAACAATCAAAGAAAATGCAAAATCCAAAAAGATCCTAACTCAAAACATCCAGGAAATCCAGGACACAATGAGAAGACAAAACCTAAGGATAATAGGCTTAGATGAGAATGAAGATTTTTCAACTTAAAGGGCCAGTAAATATCTTCCACAAAATTATAGAAGAAAACTTCCCTAACCTAGAGAAAGAGATGCCCATGAACATAAAAGAAGCCTATAGAACTCCAAATAGACTGGACCAGAAAATAAATTCCTCCCGACACATAATTATCAGAACAACAAATGCACTAAATAAATACAGATTATTAAAAGCAGTAACAGGAAAAGGTCTAGTAACATAAAGACAGACCTATTAGAATTACACCAGACTTTTCACCAGAGATTATGAAAGCCAGAAGATCCTGGACAGATTTTATACAGACCCTAAGAGAACACAAATGTGAGCCCAGGCTACTATACCCAGCAAACCTCTCAATTGCCATAGATGGAAAAACCAAGGTATTCCATGACACAACCAAATTCACACTATTTTTCTATGAATCCAGCCCTTCAAAGGATAACAAAGGGAAAATTCCAACACAATGAGGGAAATTATGCCCTAGAAAAAGCAAGAAAGTAATCCTTCAACAAATCTAAAAAAAGATAGCCACAATATCAGAATCCCAACTCTAACAACAAAAATAACAGGAAGCAACAATTATTTTTCCTTAATACCTCTTAATATTAATGGACTCAATTCCCAAATAAAAAGACGTAGAATAACAAACTGGCTACATGAACAGGACCCAACATTTTGCTGCATAAAGGAAACCAACCTCAGGGAGAAAGACAGACACTACTTCAGAGTAAAAGGCTGGAAAACAATTTTCCAAGCAAATGGTTTGAAGAAAAAAGCTATAGTAGGCATTCTAATATCGAATAAAATCTACTTCCAACTCAAAGTTATCAAAAAAGACGAGGGACATTTTATACACATCAAAGGTAAAATCTTCCAAGATGAAATCTCAATTCTGAATATCTATGCAAGGGCATCCACATTCATTAAGGAAAGTTTAGTAAAGCTCAAAGAACACATTGCACCTCACACAATAATAGTGGTAGAATTCAAGTCTCCACTCTCATCAATGGATAGATCCTGGAACCAGAAACTAAACAGAGACACATTGAAACTAACAGAAGTTATGAAACAAATGGATTTAACAGATATCTATGGAACATTTTATCCTAAAACAAAAAGATATAGCTTCTTCTCAGCACCTCATGGTACTTTTTCTAAAACTGACCATATAATTGGTCACAAAACAGGCCTCCACAGATACAAAAATATTGAAGTTATCCCATGCATTCTATCAGATCACCATGGACTAAGGCTGATGTTCAATAACAACATAAATAATAGAAAGCCAACATTCACATGGAAGCTGAACAACACTCTACTCAATGATAACATGGTCATGGAAAAAAAAATAAATTAAAGGCTTTTTAGAATTTAATGAAAATGAAGCCACAGCATACCCAACCTTATGGGACACAATGAAAGCAGTCAGTCCTAAGAGGAAAACTCATAGCTCTAAGTGCTGCCGAAAACAAACTTGAGAGAGTACAAACTAGCAGCTTGACAACACAGGTAAAAGCTCTATAACAAAAGGAAGCAAATTTACCCAAGAGGAGTAGAAGGCAGGAAATAATCAAACTCAGGGCTGAAATCAACCAAGTGGAAACAAAGAGAAAATCAACATGATAAATAAACCCTTAGCCAGACTAACTAGAGGGCACAGGGACAGTATCCTAATTAATAAAGTCAGAAATGAAAAGGGAGATATAACAACAGAACCGGAGGAAATCCAAAGCATCATCAGATCCTACTACAAAAAGCTATACTCAATGAAACTGGTAAAACTGGTTGAAATGGACAATTTTCTAGACAGATACCAGGTAACAAAGTAAAATTAGGATCAGATTAACGACCTAAAAAGACCAATATCCCCTAAAAAAATAGAAGCAGTCATTAATAGTCTCCCAGCCAAAAAAAAAAAAAAAAAAAAAAAAATGCCCAGGACCAGATGGGTTTAGTGCAGAGTTCTATCAGACCTTCAAAGAAGACCTAACTCCAATTCTCCTCAAACTATTCCACAAAATAGGAGCAGAAGGTACTCTACCCAATTCATTTTATGAAGGTATCATTTCTCTGATATCTAGACCACTGAAAGACCCAACAAAGAAAGAGAACTTCAGACAAATTTCCCTTATGAATACTAGTACAAAAACATGCAATAAAATTCTCACAAACCGAATCCAAGAACAGGTCCTCATATAAAATATCCAGAAAATTGGGGACACTATGAAAAGACCAAACCTAAGAATAATAAAAATAGAAGAAGGAGAAAATGCCCAGTTCAAAGGCTCAGGAAATATTTTCAACAAAATCATAGAAGTATAATATACTAACCTAGAGAAAGAGATGCCTAGGAATAAGCTTACAGAACACTAAATAAATTGGAAGAGAAAAGAAATCCTACCACCCCTCTGTCATATAATAAACAGATCATTAAATGTACAGAACAAAAAATGAATATTAAATTTAAAAAGCCCAAGTAACACATAAAGGCAGACCTATCAGAATTATGCCCAACTTCTCAACAGAAACTCTAAAACCCAGAAGAGTTTGGCATATATCGTGAAGAGTCTAAGTTGTAGGTTTAGATTTCTCAAAACCTACTTTAATAAGTGTTCTTGAATGCTTCAACTCCCCTTCTAGTTCACCATCCAGATGTAGGGGAGAAAGGATGGTAAATAGGACAATGGGATGTGGATCTGTTTAGAAGTTCTTTGGGGGCAATTCCACTCTCTGCTTGTCAGCAGTCCAACTCAGTTGTGTCAGGATTTCAACAGTCTAGTTCAAAAGTACCACCAAACATAAATCAGCAACAGCAGCACAATCCAGGAGAAACCTCCAGGTCTCCATGGAATTGAGTGACAAGGACCAGTTAGAATGCCAGGAGTTCTCTGTTGAGCTTCTTTCAACAAAGTGAAGATCAGCTAAGACTTGAGACCAACAAAGAGCTGCACAGCTAGCTTTGCAAGCACCCTGTCACTGTCCATTGAGTCCTACTTATACCCTTTCCAAACATCACATGTCCTCTCACAGGTATTGCCTCAGCAAAACACCATGAGTCTGAATCACATGACACAGTCAGAAATTTCCACTTTACTAAGTGACCACAGATGACAGCCCAGACAACTATATCCAGCAAAACTTTCAATCTCCATAGATAGAGAGAGCAAGATATTATATGACAAAACCAAATTTAAACAGGATCTCTCCACAAACCCAGCCCTACAGAAGATACTAGAAGGAAAACTCCAATACATGGAGCTTAACTACACCCAAGAAGCACATGCATTCACACACCAAGATCAAAATAATAGGATTTAGCAATCATTGGTCATTAATATCTTTCCACAACAATGGACTCAATTCCTCAATAAAAGGGCACAAGCTAATAGAATGGATGCAAAATCAGGAGTTACCTTTCTGTTGCATATAGGAAACACACTTCTATATCAAAGATGATGTTACTTCAGAGTAAAGGGCTGGAAATTATTTGTTCAAGCAAAGGGACCCAAGAAGCAAGCTGGAGTAGCCATTCTAATATCTAATAACATATAGTTCAAACAAAATTAATTAAAAGTGATAGGAAAAGATACTTCATATTCTTCAAAGGAAAAATTTACCAAGATGAATTCCAATTTTGAATATTTATGCCCCAAATGCATATACTTGTTTATAAAAGAAACATTATTAAACTTAAATAATTAAATCACAAACCAAACCCCACACATTAATAGAAGGAGACTTCAACACCCCACTCCCACCTATGGACAGGTCATCCAGATAGAAACTAAAATGAGAAATAATAAAACTAACATGTTATGATCCAGATGGACATAACAGACATCTGCAGAACACTTCACCCAAACACAAAAGAATATACTTGTATTCCTATCAAATTGCCCTGGATTAAAGTTGGACTTCAACCACAACAGAAACAACAGAAAGCCTACAAACTCATGGAAAATGAACAACTCTCTACTCAGTGACCACTGGGTTAAAAAAAGAAAATAAGACTTTCTAGAATTCAATAAAAAGGAATGTGTGCAATGAACCTAAACTTATGGGATAAAATGAGCACGGCTAATAGGAAAGTTCATAGCACTAATAAGGACATTAGTGAGATTTCATACTAGCAACTTAACAGCACACCTAAAAGTTCTAGAACAAAAGGAAACAAACACACACAAGAGTAGTAGAGGGTAGGAAACAGTCAAATACTGGGCTGAAATCAATAAATTAGAAACAAAGAGAACAATACAAAGAATCAATGAAACCAAGAGCTAGTTCTTTTAGAAAATCAACAAGGTAGACAAACCCTTATCCAAGCAAACTAAAAGGCGGGTTGGGGGGGCATCCCAATTAACAAAATCAGTTATGAAAAGGGGGACACCTAAACAGATACCACAGAAATCCAAAGAATTATTAGGTTTTTCTTACTTCAAAAACCTATACTCACAAACTGAATGCAAAAACATCATTAACCATGATCAGTTAGGCTTCATCAAAGAGATACTGGGCTGGTTCAACATACAAAACCCCATCAGTGTAATTCACCATATAATTAACTGAAAGAAAAAAACCCCACATGATCATCTCATTAGATGCTAAAAAGCCTTTAACAATGTCTACTACCTCTTTATGTTAAAATTCTTAGAGTGATCATGAAGGGATACAAGGTGCATACCTAAGCATAATAAAGGCAATATACAGCAAGCTGATAGCCCACATCAACGTAAATGGAGAGAAATGTAAAGCAATTATACTAAAACCAAAGATAAGACAAGCCTGTCCACTCTCCATTATTTTTCAATATAGTACTTGAACTTCTAGCTAGAGTAATAAGACAACCAAAGGAGATCAAGGGGATGCAAATTGTGAAGAAGGAAGTAAAAGTATATTTATTTGCAGATGATATGATAGTATACATAAGCAGTACCAAATTTTCTACTGGAAAATTACTATGGCTGATAAACACCTTCAGCAAAGTGGTTGAATACAAAATTAACTAACTAACTAAATAACTAACTAACTAACAACAACAACAAAAACAATCAGTAGCCTTCTTATATACAATAATATGTGGTCTGAGAAAGAAATTAGAGAACCAACACCATTCATCATAGCCACAAAAAATCTAAAATATTTTGGTGATGTATTTTGCAAATAAGTGAAAGACCTGTGTGACAAGAACTTCAAGTCTTTGAAGAAAGAAACTAAAGAAGATATCAGTAAATAGAAAGATCTCCCGTGCTCATGGATCGGTAGATTAACATAGTAAAAATGGCAATTTTACCAAAAGCAATCTACAGATTCAACACAATTTCCATCAAAATTCCAACCCAATTCTGTACAAAGTTTGAAAGAACAGTACTCGATTTCATATGGAAAAATAAAAAAAAAACTACAGTAAATAAAACTATTGTACATAATTAGAGAACTTCTCGAGATATCACAATCCCTGGTTTCAAGTTGTATACAAAGGAGCAGTGAAGAAATGGATGGTATTGCCCTAAAGACAGACAGATTGATCAACGAAATTGAATAGAAGATACAGATGTAAATCAACACACCTATGGATACTTGAGTTTTAGCAAAGAAGTCAAAATTATACAACGGAAAAAAAACATATTCACTGAATGATGCTACTGAGTGTCTGCACATAGAAGAATGCAAATAGACTCATGTCTGTCACTCTGCACAAAACTCAAGTTCAAGTGAATTAATGACCTCAACATTAAACTGGATACAATAAACCTCATAAAAGTGAAATTAGGGAATAACTTTGCACACATTGGTACAAGAAATAACCTCATGAACAAAACACCAATAGCATAGGCACTAAGATTAACAAGTAATAAATGGAACCTCATAGAACTGAAAAGCTTCTATATAGCAAAGGATACTGTACACTTACATTTTCCAAAATATCCTTTAAAAGTATAAAGTGTACTTTAATGCTTTAACCTCCCTCTTAGCCCACTACCCACCAGATGTAACAGAAAGGCAAGGTAAATAAGGCAAAGGAGGGTGTGGACATGTTTAGAAATAGTTTTCTGCAGCGAATCCTATCTGCATTGTCAGGATATTAGCAGTTCAATTTACATGAATCAGCAGCAGCAGCCCAATCTAATAGCAAACAGAATTCATGAACTTCACTAGAAGTTCTTTGGTGCATTTCTGTCTAAGAAGTCATGACAAATGATGATCAGCAAAGACAAGGTGAATCAAAGCTACAGCATTATCAGCGAAGATCAGCATCATCAAAACCCAACAAAGACGAGCAAAGAATGGTAACGTGAACCAATACCATCTCTGTCTTTTAGGTTATACTTGTACCATTTCCAAGCATCATGTGTTCTCTCAAGTGTATGTTCTAGCAAAACACCGCATGCCCTTTTTATTCAGGAAGCTTCCAGAAAAATACCATGTGTCTGTTTTCAGCAGAACATCCTTTGGTAAGACAGTTTCCAGAAAAACATCACATGACATAATTGAGTCTTCAAAGAAACCAGAAATTTCCACTTTAGAACAAGGACAAAACAGCAACCTACAGAATTAGAAAAGATCTTCACCAACCCCATATATGACCAAGAGCTGATATCCAAAATATGTAAAGAACCCATCATCAGGGAAATGCAAATCAAAACGACTCTCAGACTCCATCTTACTCCCTCATCAAAATGGCTAAGATAAAAACCTCAAGTGACAACTCATGCTGGTGAAGATGTGGAGCAAGGGGAACCTTCCATTGCTGGCTGGAGTACAAACTTGTACAACCACTTTGGAAATCAATTTGGAGGTTTCTTAGAAAATTGGGAATAGATGTACCTCAAGACCCAGCTATACCACTCTTGGGTATATATCCAAAGGATGCTCCACCATACCACAAGAACACTTGCTCAACTATATTCATAGCAGCTTTATTTGTAATAGCCAAAAGCTGGAAATAACCTAGGTGTCTCTCAACCGAAGAATAAATAAAGAAAATATGGTGTGTTTACACAATGGACTATTACTCGGCTATTAGAACAATTGACACCAGACAGACAACATGGCATATATTCACTTATAAGTAGATATTAGCTGTAAGCTAAAGGGTAACCATGCTACAATCTATAGACCCAAAGAAGCTAAGTAACAAGGAGGGCTCAGGGGTATATGCTTGAATCTCAGTAAGAAGGGCAATTAGAATAAACATGGTGGGTGATCAGGAGGGTGGTGTTGAGGAGTGTGAGGAGAGGACTAAATGGGGAGGGAGAGAGGCTAAGATCAGGAAAGATCAGGTGGGGGAAGATGGAGGCAGAGAGTTCTGGGAGATATTGGGAATCTAGATAGAAATCTAGGGCAGTGGAAATTCCCAGGAGGGAGGGTGACCCTAGCTAAGACTACTAGCAATGAAGGATATGAAGCATGAACTGGCCATCTCCTGTAACCAGGCATGACTTCCAATGGAGCGGTTGGGATACCAACCCAGTCACAGAACGTTCAACCTATAATTTTCCTACCTACAAGATATGCAGGGGTAAAGATGGGGCAGAACTTGAGGGAATGGCCAACCAATGACTTGTCCAGCTTGAGATTCATGTGATGAGAATGATCCACTGTTAATATAATATTCTGTTATACTTGCACTCAGTATCATAGTATAACTGTCACCAGAGAGCCTTCACTCAGCAACTGATGGAAACAGATGCAGAGACCCACAGCTAAACGTTAGGCAGAACTTGAAGAATCTTGTCGAAGAGAAGAAAGAATGATTGAAGGAGCTAAAGGGGTCAAGGACACCACAAGAAATTCTACAGAATCAAGTAATAAGGACCTATAGGGGCTCTTAAAGACTGTACTGCCAACCAGAGAGCATGTATGGGGCAGACTTAGGCCCTTTGTACATATGTAACAGTTGAGTTGCTGGGTCTTCATGAGGGACTCCTAACAGGGGTCAGGGGCTAGCTCTGTCTATGTTGCCTGCCTTTAAGACCCTTTCCCCTAACTTGGTTGCCTTATATATCGTCAAGAGCAGAAGATGTGCCTAGTCTTATTCTAACTTGATATGCCAAGGTTGGTTGATATCTGTGAAAAGAAAGAGAAAGGGAGCGGAGGGTAGAGGGAGAAGAGGCAGGATGGACTGGAAGGAAAGGAGGGAAGGAAACTCTGCTGAGGATATGAAATAAATACATACATACATACATACATACATAAATAAATGAGAGAGAGAGAGAGAGAGAGAGAGAGAGAGAGAGAGAGAGAGAGAGAGAGAGAGAGAGAGAGAGAGAGAGAGGGGTGTTTGAGGCCCGGTACTCCTCTTTCTCTGTTTCCTGACTGCAGATGCTATCCCAGCTAGAGCCATAATCTCTCCATTCCTTTTATGCCATGGTATGCACAAACTGTAATCCAAAGCAAATTTCCTTGAAGCTTCATTTGTCATGAATTTGTGTACAGCACCAAGCAACACTGTGACCACATTTATCCCATAGGCTCCTTTCCTCAACTTCCTCCAGAAAGGCCTTTGGTCAGGAAGGATCTGGTGGGGGAAGATGGAGGGACAGAGTGCTGGGAGACATTGGGAACCTAGAAACCTAGGTTTTAGCTGTTGCCTTCCACACTGTACCAGGGTTGACTGATCATCAGACTATGGAATGGTACCACCATTCTCTTGCCAGATAATGAAGACACCCTTTTATCTGTCTCTATCCTGGTTAATTGCTCCAGGAATCTCATGCTAGACTGAGAAGACATTGGTGAGTTAGAAGCTCATTTGTGAACCTCTGCAGAACAAATCTGTGATCTATTGAGAGTTAGGTGACTGAAGCATGTGACACTAGGAAAAACCCTGGATCTGAATCAAGCAGTCAGTCCTGGGTTCATGACCCTGAGATAATTCAATAACTATTGCTTTTGGCTTCTGAGTTTCTGGATAGTTTGTTATGCAACAGGTAATGAGTAATATAGCTCCTGACATTCCTGGTTTTAGTATAAAAAGCCTCATGTCCAGAATGATTTCCCAATTTTGTACAAACAGCTCATGCATCAGACAAAAGATAATTTATGTTAACATTACAGTCTTAGGGTTGTGGAGAATAGTAAAGTCTTGATGATAGTGTCATCTTCTTCAGGATATTATTTCTGAAATTTCTTATTTCTAAGTTCTTTTTCAACATAAAATCAATTCTGTGTCTAAATTCTCTCTCTCTCCTCCCTTCTTCCTTACCCCTTTCCCCCTTCTACTTTCTTTCTTTCTTACTGTGGCAGCTGTGAAGACCATGACCAACCAGACAGAATGTGGCTGCCCAGTAAACATTAATGCAAGCACTGAGTTTGCAGTCTGCTATAAAGAGAGTCTTACATCAACTCTTGACACAAAAGCATCTCTCAAAACATGAGGTTTTAATTCTAACTCCTGTCTAGCAGGAAAAGATTCTTGCTGTAATCTCTGTCTTTGATCCCTTTCTTTCATTCTAGACTAGACAAGATTTCCCCAAAGCACGAATTAACAACCTTGGTCACTTGTCATTTAAGCAAGAGAAGATTTATTATTTTTAATCCATGAGTTAAATGTTACCTTGCATAGTAGTTTTCTATGAGATGTCCTTGTCCTGATTTTTATTTTCTTGGTTTGTTGTGAGATGTGTTGCTGTGTGCCATTCTTCCCATCCCTGTTATAACAATAGGAAGCTGGTGTCTATCATGGTGACAGTATGAACAGGCTACTGTGGTGGCATTAAGAATACACTTCCGGTGTGGTTGATGGGAGGGGCTCCTAAATGCCAATCCTCCTGGGGAGGATAAGAGTTAAAGGTCCCTGGGGGAGGGAGAGGCCTTTTCCTCAGTAGGTTAGCTGTTGGGAGGATCACCTTGCTCTTTTTATTGTTCATGCGTTTTTAAATAACCCCTCACCCAGTAGCTTATAAAAACCAACTGGATTAAGAATAAAGAAGAAACAAAATAGGGGATTATCTAGTATGAGGAAAGATGAGTGGGAGTAGGGTTGGAGGACAGGGTAACAGGGTTACACATCATAAAATGCATTTTATACATCCATTAAAATGTTATAATAAAGCCCACTGTTATAGAGAGCTAAGGTATGCAAAATAGAAAGAAAAAAAACCCAAAGATCGCAATTGTGAAGCACCATGGAAAAGGGCCCTTCCTCTCCTCTCATCTCCCTCTCTTTCCCACTCCTCTTCTCTTCTTTCCTGTCCCATCCCTTCTTGGTTTCTTTCTCTCTAATCTCTTGTTTTCTCCCTTCTTTTTCTCTCACTCCCTCTGTACTTCCTCTTGCCTCCCTCCCTGATTTTTTCTCTCTCCTCTTCTCTCCCCTCTCCTCTTTTCTCTTTTTGGTCTCTTCTTTCCTTCCTTCTTTCCTTCCTCCCTCCTTCCCTCCCTTCTTCCCTCCCTCCTTCCTTCCCTCCTTCTCCCCCCACCCTTTCAAAAAGGAAATGAATATGTGCCATGTAAAAGCAGGAGGTTCTCTGGCAGGGAGTGTAGGTTATACTTGCACAAGGCAGAGATTAAAGAAATCTCATTCTCCCTATATATCCAAATGGCAGAGATTGGCAGTAGCTGAGGCCCAGGAACAGAGGATTTCTCTGAATCTTCAAAATCTAAGTGCAACATGGAGACCTTCAGATCAGTGGAAGTTTGCCTGGAGGACTGAGAGGAAATAGAGATTCATGGAGAGAGCACAAATAACCTTCAACATTCCCCAACCATGTTGCAACTGTGCTCAGGTTCTCACTAATGCTGTGTCATTCTCACACTACGCTACATCTCCAGCCCTAATTAGTCGTTGAAGTAGCATGGGAAGAGATGCTTCTGTGCAGACAGATGGAGTCCCTTTGTAGTCTGTGAAACTGGACCAGGGCTGGGTGGCATAAGAGAGGTAACATGGATCTTCAGATGTGATGATTTCACAATAAGTCATAAATTCTCCAATACCAGCCCATTCAAAAGTTGGAATCTAATGAAAATTCTCATCATATTGACCAGGAAGTGGACACAGAACAGGGTCTGGCATCTTATGAATGGCATCTGTCTGTCTGCCTGAGATCACTTTGTCTCTGATAGCAAGCAAGCAGCTGAGGCATTCTGTCAGCAGCCATGTAGAGGAGCCCATTGTTTGCAAACCTTGCTGTTCATCAAGACTTCAGGCTGAAGATCTGCTCTCACATATTGATTGCAACTTCCTGAGAGATGTCAGGGTAGAACTACAGCTAAGCTGTGTCCACTGAGAAACTGAAGTAAGAATATTGTCTGCGATTTTTAGATAATCTGCAATATATTTGTAATGCAGTCAATATCTTTGTCCATCCTTAGGCTTCAGTAAACTTTAAAGAAATTAATATAACTAAACCTTACCCTCTGTGTTATAAATATTTCTAGAATAATAAGGTTTCATTCTTTTATGGATGTGGAGGGCTGCACTAGGGATTGGACACTTGGTCCAGTGGAGGAGGAAGGCTTTGTTAGGATTTAAACACTTGGTTCAGGGCCTATGCACAGTTGACAAACACTCCACCTCTCAACATGATGTGCAGCTAACCCATTCTGGAATCAGATGCCAGTGCAAATCCTGGCTTACAGTCTCTGAAGACTGCCAGAACTTACCACACATTTCCTGTTCTGTCCTGTTCTATGGCCAATGGACATCTGGTTTCTGAGGACTGCCATTCTGCTGCCATGAAACCCTGGAACTATCATATATTAACATGGGAGATCTGGGATTATATTATATGACAAACCAACATGGAAAATCTGGTTTGTGGCTATAAGCATGAGCAGAGGGTGAGAAAAGAGAACTGTTGTCTTCCTAGGGAAAAATACCTATACAGAGGTCTTTCTTTTTAGGAGGACCAATCATAAGTCTTCATTTAGATCCCATGTGACTCACTGTGTTCTTGTAATTGTCCCATTTATTTTTGAGCTGCTTTGGAGAGCTTGCCTTTCTTTGTAATTAAGTGATTCCTTTCCAGACAGTGTCCCAAGGCCTCATTACTTAGTCCCTTATTTCTATTCTAGAACGGTGCCTGTAGAATAGAAGCAATACCTTGTGACTATAGTTTCTGCAACGTGAGTTTTTGCAACACAAGACTGGCCAATGTGTATGGAGCCATTGCTAACAAAAGCTAACCCCTGACAATGTCATTTCTAGGCGATCTCACGTACAAGCTTAGAATAGAGAACAGTTCTGTCACAGCAAAGTTTAAGAATACTTTAGAAGGCTCAGGATGGAGCTCAGTTAGTAGAGAACTTGACTAATGTGCATAAAGTCCTGGGTTTGGAGACAATGCTGCATAAACTGGGGCAAAGGTTAAGGCTTGGAAACTAAGCATCTGGAAGAGGCAAGCCAGAGAGCCAGAATTACAAGATCATCTTTACCTACACAACAAATCTGAGACCAATGTAGGATATGGTGGATCCTCCCAAAAAGAAAACAAAAAAGAAGAGAAAAAAAGAAAGGACTCAGTGTGTCAGGTGCTCACTTTGAAAGCATGAGGGTTGGAGTTCAGTGTCCAGAACCCACACAAAACAAAACAAGAAGCGGGCTGGTGGCACATGCTTGACATCCCAGTGCAGGGGATGTGGGGACAAGAGGGTCGCTGGGGCTTGCAGGTCACTCTGCCAAGTTCTAGATCAGTGAGAAACCTTGTCTCAAAAACAAACAAATAAACAAACACAGACTTCTAAGGAGAAACAGCCAAACTTGTCAGTCTCTCACACAAACATGTGCACATGCACATACAGAATACACACACATATATACATTTAAAAAAGGAAAATTGAAATTCATTCCTAGAAAGAAATTTATTTTATTTTTATTCATATTCATATGTGTGTCAGTGTGTGCATCATGGATGCATCATGTATATATGTGTGTATTTATGTCTGCATATATGTATGTATGTGTGGATGCATCTGGAAGCCAGAATATGGCACATAATGCCTGGACTTAGTTATAGGCAGTTATGAGCAACTGTACACTGGACTGGGAACCAAATTCTGATCCTCAGAAATAGTAGAAAGCACTCTTTTTTGTTTGTGTGATGGTTTGAAAATGCTTGGTTCAAGGAATGACACTATTAGGAGGGGTGGCCTTATTGAAGTAGGTGTGTTCTTGTTGGAGGTAGTGTGTCACTCTGGGCATGGGCTTTTTTTTTTTTTAAATTTTTTTTATTACGTGTTTTCCTCAATTACATTTCCAATGCTATCCCAAAAGTCTCCCATACCCTCCCCCCTACTTCCCTACCCACCCATTCCGATTTTTTGGCCCTGGCGTTCCCATGTACTGGGGCATATAAAATTTGCGTGTCCAATGGGCCTCTCTTTCCAGTGATGGCCGACTAGGCCATCTTTTGATACATATGCAGCTAGAGTCAAGAGCTCCAGGGTACTGGTTAGTTCATAATGTTTTGCACCTACAGGGTTGCAGATCTCTTTAGCTCTTTGGATACTTTCTCTAGCTCCTCCATTGGGGGCCCTGTAATCCATCCAATAGCTGACTGTGAGCATCCACTTCTGTGTTTGTTAGGCCCCAGCATTGTCTCACAAGAGACAGCTATATCAGGGTCCTTTCAGCAAACGCTTGCTAGTGTATGCAATGGTGTCATCGTATGGAGGCTAATTATGGGATGGATCCCTGGATATGGCAGTCTCTAGATGGTCCATCCTTTTGTCTCAGCTCCAAACTTTGTCTCTGTAACTCCTTCCATGGGTGATTGTTTCCAATTCTAAGAAGGGGCAAAGTGTCCACACTTTGGTCTTTGTTCTTCTTCAGTTTCATGTGTTTTACAAATTTTCTCTTATATCTCAGGTATACTAAGTTTCTGGGCTAATATCCACTTATCAGTGAGTACATATCATTTGAGTTATTTTGTGATTGTGTTACCTCACTCAGGATGATGCCCTCCAGGTCCAACCATTTGCCTAGGAATTTCATAAATTCATTCTTTTTGATAGCTGAGTAGTACTCCATTGTGTAAATGTACCACATTTTTTGTATCCATTCCTCTGCTGAGGGGCATCTGGGTTCTTTCCAGCTTCTGGCTATTATAAATAAGGCTGCTATGAACATAATGGAGCACGTGTCCTTCTTACCAGTTGGGAAATCTTCTGGATATATGCCCAGGACAGGTATTGCGGGATCCTCCTGTAGTACTATGTGCAATTTTCTGAGGAAATGCCAGACTGATTTCCAGAGTGGTTGTACCAGCTTGCAATCCCACCAACAATGGAGGAGTGTTCCTCTTTCTCCACATCCTGGTCAGCATCTGCTGTCACCTGAATTTTTGATCTTCGCCATTCTGACTGGTGTGAGGTGGAATGTCAGGGTTGTTTTGATTTGCATTTCCCTGATGATTAAGGATGTTGAACATTTTATCAGGTGTTTCTCAGCCATTCGGTATTCCTCAGGTGAGAATTCTTTGTTTACCTCTCAGCCCCATTTTTAATGGGGTTATTTGATTTTCTGGAGTCCACCCTCTTGAGTTCTGTCTTAGTTAGGGTTTTACTGCTGTGAACAGACACCATTACCAATTCAAGTCTTATAAAAAACAACATTTAATTGGGGCTGGCTTACAGGTTCAGAGGTTCAGTCCATTATCATCAAGGTGGGAGCATGGCAGTATCCAGGCAGGCATGGCACAGCAGGAGCTGAGAGTTCTATGTCTTAATCCAAAGGCTGCGCCTGGAAGACTGACTTCTAGGCAAGTCAGTCTAGGGTGACCTCAACTTCTAGGGTGAGGACCTTATACCCACACCCACAGTGACACACCCATTCCAACCAGGCCACACCTATTCCAACAAGGCTACACCTCCAGATGGTGCCACTCCCTTGTCCAAGGATATACAAACCATCACATTCCACTCCCTGGTCCCCATAGACTTGTTAAAAAACATGAGTCTATGGGGGCCATACTTAAACATAGCATAATGCAAAATGCATTTAGTCCAGCTTTCAAAGTCCTCATAGTCTATAGCAGTTGCAACAATGTTAAAAGTCCAAAGTTCAAGGTCTCTTCTGAGATTCATTCAACTTAATTAACTGTAATCCTCAAAGCAAGGCAGGAAACCAGCTGGGCAAACTCCAAACTCTGCATCTCCATGGCTGATGTCAAAGCGGTCTTCAGCTCTCCACTCCTTTTTCATCTTTGTTGACTGCAACACACTGCTTTCTCCTGGGCTGGTTCCACTCCGTGTTAGCAGCTTTCCTCAGCATGTATCCCATGGCTCTGGCATCTTTATCATCTTTGAGTCTCCAAGGCAATTTCAATGTTACAGCTTCTTGTTTCAGTGTCTGGGATTCCACTTGATCTTTTGTATTCCTCCTAAGGACTGGCATCACTTTTCCAGCTCTGCCTGCTGTAGCAGTCTAAGCTCAGGTTGATCCACTGCACTACAGCTGCTGTTCTTGGTGATCATCCCATGGTACTGACATCTCCAATACACTGGGGTGTTCCACTCCAACTAGGCTTCACCAATAGCCTATCATAGGCTCTCTTCAGGGTGCCAAGCCTCAAATCCTTTGCATGAACCCTTCAGTCCTGGGTCATCAACTACAGCTGAGGCTTCACCTTCTCCAATGGCCTTCCCTAGCCTCTCACAGTGCTAACCCTCAGCTTCTCTTCAAGATCCCTTCATTCCTTCACAAGCAGTACCACCTGAGTGACTCTTACACATTACCAAGTCCAGCTGCAGCACGAGGTACAACCTTCGCTATCTCTGGAACACAGCTTCTTTGTGCTCCCAGAAAACAATTCCCATAAGCTTTCACCTCAGTAATGCTGGTCTCTTCTTAATCACTGCTAATTTCTTAGCTCCAGCTAACCAGCTTCAATTGTCCCAGTAGTCCCAGGTATCTGTCTAGAAATTGGTCTGTTTCGTTCAGGTTTTCCAGTTTTTTTGTTTGTTTGTTTGTTTTAGTATAGCCTTTTGTAGAAGGATCTGATGGTGTTTTGCATTTCTTCAGGGTCTGTTGTTATGTCTACCTTTTCATTTCTGATTTTGTTAATTAGGATGTTGTCCCTGTGCCCTCTAGTGAGTCTAGCTAAGGGTTTATCTATCTTGTTGATTTTCTCAAAGAACCAACTCCTCATTTGGTTAATTCTTTGAATAGTTCTTCTTATTTCCACTTAGTTGATTTCACCCCTGAGTTTGATTATTTCCTGCCATCTACTCCTCTTGGGTGAATTTTCTTTTTTTTTTTTCTAGAGCTTTTAGATGTGTTGTCAAGCTGCTAGTATGAGCTCTCTCTAGTTTCTTTTTGGAGGCACTCAGAGCTATGAGTTTCCCTCCTAAAAATGCTTCCATTGTGTCTCATAGGTTTGGGTATGTTGTGGCTTCATTTTCATTAAACTCTAAAAACTCTTTAATTTCTTTCTTTATTTTTTCCTTGACCAAGGTATCATTGAGAAGAGTGTTGTTCAGTTTCCACGTGAATGTTGGCTTTCCATTATATATGTTGTTATTGAAGATCAGCCTTAGTCCATGGTGATCTGATAGGATGCATGGGACAATTTCAATATTTTTGTATCTGTTGAGGCCTGTTTTGTGACCAATTATATGGTCAATTTTGGAGACAGTCCGGTGAGGTGCTGAGAAGAAGGTATATCCTTTTGTTTCAGGATAAAATGTTCTGTAGATATTTGTTAAGTCTATTTGTTTCATAACTTCTGTTAGTTTCATTGTGTCCCTGTTTAGTTTCTGTTTCCACGATCTGTCCATTGATGAAAGTTTTGTGTTGAAGTCTCTCACTAATATCGTGTGAGGTACAATGTGTCCTTTGAGCTTTACTAAAGTGTCTTTAATGAATGTGGCTGCCCTTGCATTTGGAGCATAGATATTCAGAATTGAGAGTTCCTCTTGGAGGATTTTACCTTTGATGAGTATGAAGTGTCCCTCCTTGTCTTTTTTGATAACTTTGGGTTGCACTTTGATTTTATTAGATATTAGAATGGCTACTCCAGCTTGTTTCTTCGGTCCATTTGCTTGGAAAATTGTTTTCCAGCCTTTCACTCTGATGTAGTGTCTGTCTTTTTCCCTGAGATGGGTTTCCTGTAAGCAGCAGAATGTTGGGTCATGTTTGTGTAGCCAGTCTGTTAGTCTATGTATTTTTATTGTGGAATTGATTCCATAGATATTAAGAGATATTAAGGAAAAGTAATTGTTGCTTCCTATTATTTTTGTTGTTAGAGTTTGCATTTGGTTCTTGTGGCTGCCTTATTTTTGGTTTGTTAAGGGGTTACTTTCTTGCTTTTTCTAAGGCGTTATTTCCGTCCTTGTATTGGTTTTTTTCTGTTATTATCCTTTGAATGGCTGGATTCGTGGAAAGATAATGTGTGAATTTGGTTTTGTCGTGGAATACTTTGGTTCCTCCATCTATGGTAATTGAGAGTTTGGCCAGGTATAGTAGCCTGGGCTGGCTTTTGTGTTCTCTTAGTGTCTGTATAACATCTGTCCAGGCTCTTCTGGCTTTCATAGTCTCTGGTGAAAAGTCTGGTGTAATTCTGATAGTCCTCCCTTTATATGTTACTTGACCTTTCTCCCTTACTGCTTTTAATATTCTATCTTTATTTAGTGCATTTGTTGTTCTGATTATTACGTGTCGGGGAGGAATTTCTTTTCTGGTCCAGTCTATTTGGAGTTCTGTAGGCTTCTTTTATGTTCATGGGCATGTCATTCTTTAGGTTTGGGAAGTTGTCTTCTATAATTTTGTTGAATATATTTGCTGGCCCTTTAAGTTGAAAATCTTCATTCTCATCTTCTCCTATTATCCGTAGGTTTAGTATTCTCATTGTGTCCTGTATTTCCTGGATGTTTTGAGTTAGGATCCTTTTGCGTTTTGTATTTTCTTTGATTGTTGTGCCGATGTTCTCTATGGAATCTTCTGCACCTCAAATTCTCTCTTCCATCTCTTGTATTCTGTTGCTGATGCTCGCATCTATGGTTCCAGATTTCTTTCCTAGGGTTTCTATCTCCAGCGTTGCTCATTTTGGGTTTTCTTTATTGTGTCTACTTCCCTTTTTAGGTCTAGTATGGTTTTGATCATTTCCATCACCTGTTTAGAATTGTTTTCCTGATTTTCCTTAAGGACTTGTAACTCTTTTGCACTGTTCTCCTGTATTTCTTTAAGTGAGTTATTAAAGTCCTTCTTGATGTCCTCTACCATCATCATGAGATATGCTTTTAAATCTGGGTCTAGCTTTTCGGTTGTGTTGGGGTGCCCAGGACTAGGTGGGGTGGAATGCTGTGTTCTGATGATGGTGAGTGGTCTTGATTTCTGTTAGTAGGATTCTTACGTTTGCCTTTCACCATCTGGTAATCTCTGGAGCTAGTTGTTATAGTTGTCTCTGGTTAGAGCTTGTTCCTCAGGTGACTCTGTTAGCCTCTATCAGCAGACCTGGGATACTAGCTCGATCCTTAGTTTCAGTGGTCAGAGTATACTCTGCAGGCAAGCTATCCTCTTGCAGGGAAGGTGCCCTGATATCTGGTGTTCGAACCTGCCTCCTGGCAGAAGTTGTGTTCCACTCACCAGAGGTCTTAAGATCTTGTGCAGAGTCCTGTGAGGAACTTGGGGGTTTCCAGAAACTCAATGCACAAGCAACCCCGGTGCTGGAGTGGACTGGAAGGGACTTGTGCCCCTAGTCAGGCCGGGTTATCTGATTCCCTAGTAAATGAAGTCTCAGGTCCTGCACGATTGGATTGGAGCAGATGCTGTATTCCACTCACCAGAGGTTTTAGGATCCCGTGGGGGATCTTGTGTGGGTCCTTGTGGGTGTCCGGAGACTCACCGGGCCAGGAACCATGGTGCTGCAGTGGACTGGAAGGTGGTTGGATGTCCGGAGCCCGAAAAGGGTGCTGCCTCAGAAGCTCTGTGGCTCCCACCTGTCCCAGAATCTGTCCCCTTCTGTGTGCACACTCTCACCTGTGCAGACTACTTTTTGGAGGAGTCCGGGAACCAAGATGGCTCCCACCGTTCCTGAGGCAAAAACCTTCTGGGCCAGGTGGATACCTGTCCTCTGGCCGGGGAGGTGGTCGGATGTCTGGAGCCCCCCAAAAGGGCCCTGCCTCTGAAGCTCTGTGGCTCCTGCCTGTCTCAGAAGCTGTCTGCTTCTGTGTGCACACTCTCACCTGTGCAGACTACTTTTTGGCGGAGTCCTGAGCATGGGCTTTAACTCTTATCCTAGCTGCCTGAAAGCCAGTCAGAGACCTTCAGATGAAAATGTAGAATTCTCAGCTTCTCTTGCACCATGCCTTCTTGAATGCTACCATGTTACTGCCTTGATAATAGATAATGGACAGAGCCTCTGAACCTGTAAGCCAGTCCCAATTAAATGTCTTTATATGACTTATAAGACTCTGTGTAGCCCCTGGAACTTCCCTTGAACTTTATCAGTAGACCAGCCTGGCCTTGAACTCAGAGATGCACTTGCTTCTGCCTACTGAGTGTAGGAAGCACTCTTAACCACCAGTCACCTTTTCTGCTCAGTCTGTTCCATGTTACTTGTGTCAATAATCAATATGACAGCACTTTATATGCTTTCATTGCATAATACTAACACCATAACAGCAATCCACTGTACTGAGGTACAGTTTTACTACTTTAAAATCCTTAAATACAAACTATACTTAAAACACTGAATATAAAAAATAAATGTGATCTGTAAAATAATATTTACTAAACTTATCCTCATATAACTTTAAACAAAGGAAACTCAAATTACGATATTTATTTAATAGGTTTTGTGAAATTATTGGGGGATTACCATAATCCAAATTTCTTATTGCTAGTCTAGCTGCTGACTCAACTGTGCTTCCCAAATACTTGCTGTTTGTTATTTTTGTCCCGCAGACTGGTGTTCTGGGAGGGCATATCATTGTGGCATATGCTGTTGGTCCATCAGGACTCATGGGGACCTACTGATCTCCAGTCTTTTCCTCCGTGCTCCTCCTCCCTCTCCTCTCCCCCCACTTCTCCTCTTCCTCCTCATGGGGTCTATTTGAGACCCCCTAGGCCTGTAAGTCAAACTCTACATGTCTCTATTCCACCAAGTAATTGGCTGTTGCCAGTTTTATTTAACCAATAGTTTTAATTTGCAGAGTAAGGTTTTCAAGAGTATCACTTGTTGGGAGCATCTTGGGGTGTGCAGAGCTGGGGGCAGGGCCCGGGACCAGATCTTGGGAGCCAGTATTTAGCATATAAATACAAGCAGCACCAGACTTTGAATGTCAGAGAAAACAAAACAGCTAGTAAGAGAAATCACTTTCTCCTAACAATGCACAAACATCTGATTACACATTTTACACAAGAAAGTCTCTCAGGGAATCAGAATACCCTATGTCTGTTTTGTTTTTTTGTTTTTGTTTTTGTTTTTGTTTTTGTCTTTGTCTTTGTCTTTGTTTTTGTTTTTGTTTTTGTTTTTGTTTTTGAGATAGGGTTTCTCTGTGTAGCCCTGACTCTCCTGGAACTCACTCTGGAGACCAGGCTGGCCTCGAACTCAGAAATCTGCCTGGCTCTTTTTCCCAAGTGCTGGAATTAAAGGCATGTGCCATTGCGTTCCTTTACTTACATTTCTAAATAAAACTGGACCACTACTAAATTGCGTGTCTTTTGTGATATCACTAGCTCTTTGTTTGTTTTCTGGGTTTCTGATGAAGGTTTGTTGACATGACTGGAGCTACTATAAGGAGTGTGTGGAGGAAGCAAGGGAAGTGGTAAAAAGGCAAATGACATTAGTAATTTGCAACATAATTGGGTACAACCTTTATCAATCTTCCTTGGCAAAGAGCAAAGTCTACGTTTAATGTTTTCCATCAGTTTGACAGTGGCATCTTCACATGAGCTGGCATGAGTGGTCACAGTCATAAAGCAAAGCACTGATACATTATCTTAACTGCTCTTGAAAATGCAAATGATCCCTCATAAGATAAATGATCTTCAGCTGGGAATCTGATGGTTTCTCTCTCTCCATTCAACACAAGGAACCAGAGAAGAAATGTGTCTTTTTACAACTTTCCATGAACAGTTTGACCACTGTTAGACTCCATCTCTTGTTAAAGTGTATCCCAAAGGAACCACAGCAGCAAATCAAACTAACTTTAATTGAAATGTCATCTTATTAGAGTTTTCTTTGATGAGTATGTAGTGTCCTTCCTCATTGCTGTTGATTAGTTTGAGTTCCAATTCTATTTTCTTAGATATTACGGCTATACCACCTTTATTCTAATGTCTATCCTTAACGTTTTCTTGGATGTAGCATGAGGATGGATCATGTTTTCATATCCACTTTGTGTGTCTTTCTCTTTTTGTTAGGAAATTGAGACCATTCATATTGAGAGGTATCAATGACCAGTGATTATTGATATCTGTTATCTTTTTTTGTTATTGATGGTGGTGGTGGTATGTATGTCCGTGTGTGAGCATGCGCACACAATCCCCTTCATTTGGCCTTGATGGTGTGAGATTGTTTAGTTTCTGTCTTTTCATGGTGTAGTTAGCCTCCTTAGGTTGGAGTTTTCCTTCTACTACCTTCTGTAAGGTTGGATTATTAGATATATATTTGTTTAAACTGTACTATATCATAGAATATCTTATTTTTTCCATTTATGGTGATTGAAAGTTTTGCTGGGTATAGTATTCCATTCTGGCATCTGAGATCTCTTGGAGGCTATAGCACATCTGTTTAGGTTTCTCTGGCTTTTAGAGTCTTCATTGCGAAGGTGAGTGTAATACTAACAGGTCTGCCTTTATATGTTATTTGGTCTGTTTCCCTTGCAGCTTTTAATATCTTTGTTTATTCTGTATATTTATTGTTTCAGTTATGTGGTGAATGGATGTTGTGGGAAATATTAAAAACATGAACCACCCCACATTAAACCTAGCTACTCTCTACCTCCTTGGGCTGGCTGGCCAGGCACTGGCAGGCAATAGCCAACCTGTTTTAATCTCATGGAGACTCTATGACCCAGGGCTCCAAAATCTTTACACCTAGCTTGCGAAGTTCCCACTGGCAGGTCGCTACCACTCAAACGCCATGCTTAAAAACTCCCATGGTCTTTTGTGGTACACACCAGGCAAACCCATGGTTTGCCACTTTATTTTTCTCTCTGAAACCTGGTCAAACTGCCAAGTGAAGGGAAACACCACACAAACAGTTCAGAATCAATTGTAACTCATTCGCTGGGTGCATTAACTACAATCCTAATCTTGTAAGCCACATTAAATCTAAATCCTTCAGTGGTGAATCATAGGGGATTTGCCATATAAGCTGGGAGACACTAGTAGCTACATCTTGTCTCCTCAATATCCCTGTCCAGCACCCCTATTTCTCTTCTGCCTATTCTCTTCCCTGTCCAAGCCAGAAGTCCCTACTTGCCCAGTGACTGGCTCCTTTATTCGTTGGGAGATGCATCACAAGAAGTCACCTGAGTACATGACTCATTCCTCGTTACATACAACCCTCCTGGGAAAACACAAACAACACTAGGGCCATCCAAAACAAGAGGACTTTCTTTTCTGTTCCAATCTATTTGGTGTTCTGTATGTTTCTACTTTTATAGGCATTTTATTTTTTAGGTTAGGAACAATTTCTTTCATGATTTTGTTGAAAATATTTTCTGAGCCTTTGAGCTGGGATTCTTCTTCAATTTCTATTTTTCTTAGGTTTCATCTTTTCATAGTACCTCAGATGTCCTAGATATCTAGTGCCAAGAATTTTCTAGATTTAACATTTTCTTTGACCAATGGATTAATTTCTCCTATTGTATTTTTTATGTCCAAGATTCTCCCTTCCATTTCTTGTTCTGTTGGTGATGCTTGCTTTTGTAGTTTCTGTCCAAATTCCTTAATCTTTCATTTCCAGACTTCACTCAATCTGTGTTTTCTTTATTGCTTCTGTTTCCATTTCCAGGCCTTGAACAGTTTTATTTGTTTCCTTCATCTGCTTGTATTTTCTTGGCTTTCTTTAAGGGATTTAGTCATTTCCTCCAATTGTTAGTGTTTTCTTGGATTTCTTAAAGGATTTATGCATTTCCTCTTTAAGGAACTCTATAGTTGGTTTTAAGGTCTTGTGCTTCAGCTGAGTTGAAATATCCAAGACCTGCTGAAGTAGGATGGCTGGGCAATAGTGGAAGTGCTGGCTTCTAGGCATCTGGGTTTGGGATGATTATAGATCTTGGTGCTGAGTTTTGGGTTTGTTGTGGGTGGGTGTTTTATTCCTAGGTTTCTGTAATGGCCAAGTGTTGCCCATTTTATTGGCCTACTCGGTATGTTCATAGGGACTGCCTACAGGTGTTAGAGGATGCTATGCAGTTATGGACAGGGAGAGAGAAGATAGGAGGGCATGGTCTATGGGATCCACAGGAGATGCAGGCAGGTGCACCTGGTGATTTGTTGCAATTCTAGGTCTAGGATCAAAGGATTGGGTCTAGGGCAGTGGTTCTCAGCTTTTCTAATGCTGCTGACCTTTAATACCATTCCACATGTTGCGATGACCTCTAAATTATTCCATTGCTGCTTCATAACTGTAATTTTGATATCATTGGAATCTTAAATGCTTTACTTGCTGGTTTAATCATGACCTGATTTGGGCCTCTGGGATTATACCTTGCCAGCATCATTTGTGAATTTAATTTTAGTTCTGAGGTGATTTTAATAAAAACTGATTGCTTAGGTAATTAGTACTATGAAAACATGTGGAAGAGAGTTGCACACACAGAACACACATCGTGGTCAAGTATTCATCAGGAGGTCATTGCTACATTTTTTGGCAAAGTTTACTTAAAATTACATTTTCTGTTCCAAACATCTCTTCCTATATACAAATGTTTTCCATTAAACTCACTAGACAACTTTCTAGTTTTTATTTTTATACATATTTTACCCTTTATTTTATGAGTATGTGTGTAGGCCTGAATGAATATATGTTCACAACATGAGATTGGGTGTTTAGAAGGCCAGAGGGCTTTGGGCTCCATTGAATTGGAATTACAAATAGGTCTGAACCACCTGATGTAGGTGCTGGGAATGAAAGCTGGGGGTAGGAGCTAGAACAGAAGTGAGCCACTGAACTATTTCCATAGCCACTGCTGTGAGTGTGTGTGCGTGCGTATGACTGTGTTCACATGTATTCAGGTTCTCTTGAAGGGCAGAAGAGGGCTTTGGATCTCCTGGTACTGCAGTTATAGGCAGTTGTGAGTTGCTCCACGTGGGTGCTGAGAACTGAATCTGGGTGTGTTTTAAGAACAGCAAGCTCTCATAAGCACCCAGTCATCTCTGCAGCTCCTGTTCATGTTTTCAAGTTCTGAGAAGGTTGAGTTCTGTGTAGAGATGGTGAAAGTTCATTCAAAAGACTGATTTATGAAGTCTGAATATGGCAACTCGGTACCTGCCCTTCCAAGATGCCCTGATTCTTGGTATAACAACTGGACCATATAGCCTTGTACTTGGGATGACTCTGTAGCCTTGTACTTCTGTAGGTCTGGGTGTGACTGAAGTGAACAGAGGGGTTTGGAGTTTAGTAAAACCTCTCAGACTGTTTCTCAAACAGTTTGTCCGATAAACTTTCTGATTCTATGAGACTTGAGTGTACCTCAGAGTACCCCAAGAGATATTTTAATTCCCATGCCTTTGACTAGGTTGTTTTGAAGTCATGAAGAACTTGTCCTGAAACAATTGCTTAATGCTCAACAGTTGAGAAATCAAACAATTTTAGTCTTCTGGATCATTTAATGAATCACTGTGAAGTCTTCCTTGCACTCCATTTTCTTTTCTAGGCACTAAACGGCAATAACATCTGGCTCCAATATTAAACCAAATCAAAGTTTTGGCAGGTTTGCTGATTGTTTCCTATGAACAAACCTGTGACTGAGCAAGAGTCCTAGGATTAGGCAAAATGCTGTATATTGTTACTGCCTGAAGTGATCATAGAATATGGTCTTGAGCTGAGCCTTAAAAAATTTATTTTGTATTTTTATTTTTTTAGATTGGATATTTTATTTGTTTATATTTCAAGTGTAATCTCCTTTTCTGGTTCTCCTTCTGTGAACTCTCTATTCCATCCCCCCTTAACTAATTTCTATGAGGATGCTCCTCTAGCCACTCATATTGGTACACACCTCTGTCAATTTCCTGACCCTGTGTACATCTCCTCCATCTCCTCCCTTACCTAATTCTGGCCCACTTTCCCCCTCCCCCTCCTGTCTTCCTCCCAATTTCCCCCACCTTTTACTTCCCTTGATTATATTGTTCTCCCTTCTAAGTAGGACTGAAGCATCCACTCTTTGGTCGTCCTTATTCTTTAGCTTCATATAGTCCATGAGTTGTATTGTGGGCATTCCATGATCTTTACCTAACTTTTTGTTGAAGGACGATTTTCTTCGATATTAGAATGGCTACTTCAGCTTGTTTCTTATGATTATTAGCTTGAAAAATTATTTTCTAGTCCTTTAC
Organism: Mus caroli; assembly: GCF_978045245.1. Lineage (NCBI taxonomy): Eukaryota > Metazoa > Chordata > Mammalia > Rodentia > Muridae > Mus > Mus caroli. Next base: position 6,095,551 of record NW_028227266.1, read on the forward strand.
TCTAAGGTAGTGTTTGTCTTGGACACTGAGGTGTGTTTCCTGTACGCAGCAAAATGCTGGGTCCTGTTTATGCATCCAGTCTGTTAGTCTATGTCTTTTTATTGGGTAATTGAGTCCATTGATGTTAAGAGATATTAAGGAATACTGATTGTTGCTTCCTGTTATTTTTGTTGTTAGAGGTGGTAATATGTTTGTGTGGCTATCTTCTTTTGGGTTTGTTGAAAGATTACTTTCTTGCTTTTTCTAGAGTGTAGTTTCCTACCTTGTGTTGGAGTTTTCCATCTATTATCCTTTGTTGGGCTGGATTTGTGGAAAGGTTGTGTAAATGTGGTTTTGTCATGGAATATCTTGGTTTCTTCACCTATTACCATATTTGAGAGTTTTGCTGAGTATAGTAGTCTGAGCAGGCATTTGTGTTCTCTGAAGGTCTGTATTACATCTGCCCAGGATCTTCTAGCTTTCATAATCTCTGTTGAGAAGTCTGGTTTAATTCTGATAGGTTTGCCTTTATATGTTACTTGACCTTTTTTTCCTTACTGCTTTTAATATTCTTTCTTTGTTTTGTGCATTTGGTATTTTGTTATGTGATGGGAGGAATTTCTTTTCTGGTCCAATCTATTTGGAGTTCTGTAGGCTTCTTGTATGTTCATGGGCATCTCTTTCTTTAAGTTAGGGAAGTTTTCTTCTATAATTTTTTGAAGATATTTACTGGCTCTTAAAGTTGGGAATCTCTGCTCTCTTCTATACCTATTATTCTTAAGTTTGGTCTTCTCTTTGTATCCTGAATTTCCTGGATTTTGGGTTATGAGCATTTTGCATTTTGCATTTTCTTTCACTATTGTGTCAATGTTTTCTATGGTATCTTCTGCACCTGAGATTCTCTTTTCTATCTCTTGTATTCTGTTGGTGATGCTTGCATCTATGGTTCCTGATTTCTTTCCTAGGTTTTCTATCTTCAGGGTTGTCTCTGTTTGTGATTTCCTTTTTGTTTCTATGTCCAGTTTTAGATCCTGAATGGTTTTGTTCAATTCCTTCACCTGTTTGGTTGTGTTTTCCTGTAATTCATTAGGAGAGTTTTGTGTTTCCTCTTTAAGGGCTTCTACCTGTTTACTTGTGTTCTCCTGTATTTCTTATGTTGTTCTTAAAGTCCTCTATCATCATCATGAGATGTAATTTTAAATAAGAGACTTGCTTTTCTGGTGTGTTGGGGTATCCAAAGCTTGCAGTGGTGGGAGAACTGGGTTCTGATAATGCCAAGTAGCCTTGGTTTCTTTTACTAATCTTCTTGTACTTGTATCTCGCCATCTGGTTATGTCTGATGTTAGCAGTTCCTACTGTCTCTGAAGGAAGCTTGTCCCTCCTGTAAGCCTGTGTTTCAGCACTCCTGGGAGACCAGCTCTCTCCAGGCAGAATTTGGGTATGTAGAGCTGTGGCACAGGATCAGCTCTGGGGCACTGATGGAAACTGGGAAGATCCTGTTCTTGGCTGTTGCTTAGTTTCTGTGTCCTGATGGCTCTGGGAAGGTCCCTTTTGGGCCAGGAATTTGAGCAGAAGTGGTGGTCTCACCTGTGTTCTCAGGTGTGTCAACACTGCAAGGAGACCAGCTCTCTCCTATTGGGATTTGTGTATGGAGAGCTGTAGCACAGAGTCAGCTCCGGGCACAGATGGAATCTGGAAGGATCCTGTTTCAGATTGCTCCTCGATCTCTGTCAGCTTTCTTTTTTCTTTTCTTTCTTTCTTTTTTTTTTTTGTATCAGAAGATGGCCTAGTCAGCCATCAGTGGAAAGAGAGGCCCATTGGTCGTGCAAACTTTATATGCCTCAGTACAGGGGAATGCCAGGGCCAAGAAGTGGGAGTGGGTGGGTGGCGGAGTGGGTGGGGGAGCGTGTGGGAGAATTTTAGGATAGCATTGGAAATGTAAATGAAATAAATACCTAATTAAAAAAAAGATTCCTTTCTCTACTCTTGTTGAGCACTCACTCACAGTCTGTATCAGCATGCACACGGTACAGTCCTCCCTATTGCTGGGTAAACTAGATATATTTTCTTGGATTGTAGTTAATGTTCATGGTTATGAAGTTGTCTTTATCTATGGGACAGTATGGGTCAGTAACCTGAGCAAGACCAGCCTTCCATGGAGTGCAGTTTTTGAGGATTATTTTTGTACTGGAAGCTGTATGAGAATAAGGCCAATTCCAGCCCTCAACTGACTGGTGCAGAGGCTCATGATAATAAACTCCTTGGCTTATAATACAACACATTCATTCACACACACACAGAACTCTGTGAGCTGCATTCAGTTTTGGAGACATATTATCTTAGCGAGTTATAGGGGGACAACAATGTGTAGACATAGAGCTAATTGAGGAGCCATCACAGTCAGGGGTGGAAGAGCATACAGGTGAGAAAATCCTCATGGGAAAATGCTACTTTTCTTAGTTTGTAGAAGAGACAGCTTTAATGGTGAAGACAAAAGTCCCGCACTGGGCATGAAGCATGCAGTCCTGAAAGAAACCTGTCCTCATGCTTGAATATACGAATTTCCTGCAGCTCCGTACTGTACTTAGACATCTGGGTCAAATACTACTTTAATTACTTTTCCTGTTGCTAGAACCAAGTATTAGATCAGAAGCAGCTTAAGAGGGAGAATGGATGTTTTGGCCAATGGTTTCAGGACAGAGTCCATCATAATTGGGAAAAGTAGTGGTGAGAACATCTCCCCTCCTGGCCCTGGGGCTGCTTGCTCACATTCTTGTGGATTGGGAAACAGAAAGGAACATTTAGGTGGTTAGCTGCCTTCCTCACTTCCTCTTTCTGTTTAGCCTGGGACTTTAGGCCCTGGGACAGTACTATCTATAGTCAGGGAGTTAATTATCTCTGGACTTCTCTCACAGACACACTTAGTAGTGTGCCTTACTAATGCCCAAGATGCTTCTCAATCCAATTCAATTGACAATGACATCAAACCATCACACATACTGTTATGAGACTTGGTGCTATATATTATGTGATAGTTGTGCATATCTTTATAGTTTAAACAATTTGGGAAGACAGATAGTGTAATAGGGCAGATGACACAAACATGAGCACAACCAATGGGTACTTCTAATATAAAGGCAATCAGGGAGACAGTAACCAGGGTGTGTTTCCAAGAATCTGAGCAAATATCTAGCAGTTATCACAGAAAATGAGGTTAAAGCAGAAAAAAAACATTCTAGACAAAAGGGTCATCATGGGTCATGGCATGGAGACAAGAGGGCAGAACTTGCTCACAAGCTAGAAAGTATCCATCACTGGAAGGAAGGAAGGAAGGAACAGTGAATGATGAGGCTGCAGAGGTAGTTTGAGGACTATCTCATGTATGGAAAGGTTCTGATGCTAAAGTCTTGTTCTCCAATTAGTTCTTGATTTGTCAGTAAGAAAGCCTGGGATTAATTGCTGGACAAATGGTATAGGAAGGACTTCTGGGTCCCAGGAGGAAAAAGGCAGATGCAAGAAAGAAGAGAGGAGTTTTTGGGTGATGCCTTGGAAGGAGAGGTGTTGGGGCCACTGCTACAGGCTGGTAGTCATGGTTATTTGGCAGGGGCCAGATAGGGTTGGCCAGAAAGTTTAGGAGAGGTGGAAGAGACGGAGTTAATACATTGATAAGGGCATGCTATTCCAGGTGTGAGATAATAGTACCCAGCAATTGTAACCAGAAGGCTAATTGTAAAGGTACAAACTGTGTGTATGTTCTATCTGAGGATTCAAGGATCATGGGATTGCCACAACCTCTCAGAGTAAAGGTGGTAGCAATAAAACTACATGGGACAGCCTCACATTGGGTTTGTATCTTGTAAGACATGGGACTCTTCAAAATTTCCAAGTTGAGGAATCTATGATAAGATTTGCAGTGCAGACAACTGAGATGGTATGCTTTCCAAGAGGTCATAGGACAGTCTGCAGCAAATGGTACTAGCTTCAAGGCTGTTTCAGATATCTACTAATGGTGTTTTGAAGACCTGAAGTATAGGAAGCGACAACTTGAGAATAAAGTGGACAAGGTTTGATGACTCACTGCATGTAGGTGGGTAGGAAAATGGAGGGCCCAAGAATCACTCTTATCCTTGTACCGGGGGCTTGAGAGATGAAGTAGCAATTAAGAGCACTTGCTACTCTTGCAGAGAACCAGTATCCATGTTGGGCAGTTCACGACCACCCATAACTCCAGTTATAGTTATCCATCATCCTCTTCTAGCCTCCGTGGGCACTCACACATGTGTGAATTCACTCACATAGACAGATACATATACCCATTAATAAATATAATAAAAGCAAATATAAAAATGTATAGAGTCAAGCATGGTGCCTCTGGAGATTTCTGTATTAGTGAACATGTTAAGCTTAATCTTAGATGGTTTTGTTCTCTTGTGCCTCCTAATGGAAAGACCCAGATATAAGCACATGATTTAGATGCAGTTGTACATGTTTGAGGATCCTTAACTCAGAAGAGTTTGGCACTTACATCTTCTTCCTGGAGGAAAGCATTTGATGATATAATGGCTTAGTAGAGACCCTAATTCCTCACTTTATTGCTTCCCAGAACTGCTCCCTCCTCTTCACCTCCATCTAAACCTTTGTTTCTTCATTATAAGAAAGAAAATAACCCAGTTTCTGAAGCCCATATACTATACTCATGGGTGTACAGCCACTCTCTAGAGCATGCTAGCCTATCAGGAAGTATATTCTTAAAGAAAAATGACTGTCACTCCTCAGGAAGCTAACAATTGTCAAAAGATCCTCAGTAAGGGTGGGATCTCACAAACCCCACATCCTCCAGTCCAGAATCTTGATTGACTTGATTTTGTGTGGTCAATCTCAATTGCTATGAGTCTAGTAGTTCTGTGATGTCCACAAGATGCTCTTTGGCTCCTGTATTCTTGATCTCTGGCTCTTCTTCAATGATATCTAAACCTTGGGGAGGGATGTGATACAAATTTCCAAGTCAAATGACTTATTCTCTTTTATAGCAGACAACACTAAGAAATAATGGGAGCAAAGGAGAAAGGAGTAGACTTAACATTAGTTGTTATATGTCATGATCTGATAGACTCCATCTTCTTGATTCTAGCCCATTTTCTGCTCGTCACAGCTTAGCACCCCTCTTTACACTACAGAGGGCAAGTACATGGTATATGATTAGTACTCTTCCTTCTCTGTGTGCCATAAATTATATCACCTCACAACCCACAATTCTGTCCGTTTACCTGTCCATCTTTAATAGCTGAGCATTTAAAACACAAGGATATGAAAAGCTCTGTTATTACCATTATGATGGGAATCATCTCATCTGGTGAGTGTACAGAAAGGAAAGAAAAAGGAGATGAAGGGCAAAGTCTAATGGTCATATGTAGGACTGAAACATTTATCTTCTGCCTTCATGGGACCCTAACCATTGACCATTTAGATTTATTTTTTTATTTTTTTTTTAATTTTTAATTTTTTAAAAAATTTTTAATATTTTTTATTACATATTTTTCTCAATTACATTTCCAATGCTATCCCAAAAGTCCCCCATAACCCCCCTTCCCTACCCACCCATTCCCAATTTTTTGGCCATGGTGTTCCCCTGTACTGGGGCATAAAAAGTTTGTGTGTCCAATGGGCGTCTTTTTCCAGTGATGGCCGACTAGGCCATCTTTTGATACATATGCAGCTAGAGTCAAGAGCTCCGGGGTACTAGTTAGTTCATAATGTTGATCCACCTATAGGGTTGCAGATCCCTTTAGCTCCTTGGGTATTTTCTCAAGCTCCTCCATTGGGGGCCCTGTGATCCATCCAATAGCTGACTGTGAGCATCCACTTCTGTGTTTGCAAGGCCCCGGCATAGTCTCACATGAGACAGCTATATCTGGGTTCTTTGAGCAAAATCTTGCTAGTGTATGCAATGGTGTCAGCGTTTGGAAGCTGATTATGGGGTGGATTCCTGGATATGGCAGTCTCTAGATGGTCCATCCTTTTGTCACAGCTCCAAACTTTGTCTCTGTAACTCCTTCCATGGGTGTTTTGTTTCCAATTCTAGGAAGGGGCACAGTGTCCACCCTTTGGTCTTCATTCTTCTTGAGTTTCATGCGTTTAGCAAATTGTATCTTCTATCTTGGGTATCCTAAGTTTTGGGCTAATATCCACTTATCAGTGAGTACATATTGTGTGAGTTCCTTTGTGATTGTGTTACCTCACTCAGGATGATGCCCTCCATGTCCATTCATTTGCCTAAGAATTTAATAAATTCATTCTTTTTAAAAGCTGAGTAGTACTCCATTGTGTAAATGTACCACATTTTCTGTATCCATTCCTCTGTTGAGGGGCATCTGGTTTCTTTCTAGCTTCTGGCTATTATAATTAAGGCTGCTATGAACATAGTGGAGCATGTGTCCTTCTTACCGGTTGGGACATCTTCTAGATATATGCCCAGGAGGGGTATTGCTGGATTCTCCGGTAGTACTATGTCCAATTTTCTAAGGAACCGCCAGACTGATTTCCACAGTGGGTATACAAGGTTGCAATTCCACCAGCAATGGAAGACTGTTCCTCTTTCTCCACATGCTGGTCAGCATCTGCTGTCACCTGAATTTTTGATCTTAGCCATTCTGACTGGTGTGAGGTGGAATCTCAGGGTTGTTTTGATTTGCATTTCCCTGATGACTAAGGATGTTGAACATTTTTTTCAGGTGCTTCTCTGACATTCGGTATTCCTCAGGTGAAAATTCTTTGTTCAGTTCTGAGTCCCATTTTTAAAGGGGTTATTTGATTTTCTGGAGTCCACCTTCTTGAGTTCTTTATATATATTGGATATTAGTCCCCTATCTGATTTAAGATAGGTAAAGATCCTTTCCCAATCTGTTGGTGGCCTTTTTGTCTTATTGACAGTGTCTTTTGCCTTGCAGAAGATTTGCAGTTTCATGAGGTCCCATTTGTCAATTCTCAATCTTACAGCACAAGCCATTGCTGTTCTATTCAGGAATTTTTCCCCTGGTCCCATATATGCAAGGCTTTTCCCCACTTTCTCCTCTATAAGTTTCAGTGTCTCTGGTTTTATGTGAAGTTCCTTGATCCACTTAGATTTGACCTTAGTACAAGGAGATAGGGATCGATTAGCATTCTTCTACATGATAACAACCAGTTGTGCCAGCACCATTTGTTGAAAATGCTGTCTTTCTTCCACTGGATGGTTTTAGCTCTCTTGTCGAAGATCAAGTGACCATAGGTGTGTGGGTTCATTTCTGGGTCTTCAATTCTATCCCATTGGTCTACTTGTCTGTCACTATACCAGTACCATGCAGTTTTTATCACAATTGCTCTGTAGTAAAGTTTTAGGTCAGGCATGGTGATTCCACCAGGGGTACTTCTATCCTTGAGAAGAGTTTTTGCTATCCTAGGTTTTTTGTTATTCCAGATGAATTTGCAGATTGCTCTTTCTAATTTGTTGAAGAATTGAGTTGGAATTTTGATGGGGATTGCATTGAATCTGTAGATTGCTTTTGGCAAGATAGCCATTTTTACAATGTTGATCCTGCCAATTCATGAGCATGGGACATCCTTCCATCTTCTGAGATCTTCTTTAATTTCTTACTTCAGAGACTTGAAGTTTTTATCATACAGATCTTTCACTTCCTTAGAGTCACGGCAAGATATTTTATATTATTTGTGACTATTGAGAAGGGTGTGGTTTCCCTAATTTCTTTCTCAGCCTGTTTATTCTTGGTGTAGAGAAAGGCCATTGACTTGTTTGAGTTAATTTTATATCCAGCTACTTCACTGAAGCTTTATAAGCTTTAGGAGTTCTCTGGTGGAAATTTTAGCGTCTCTTATGTATATTATCATATCATCTGCAAAAAGTGATATTTTGACTTCATTTTTTCCTATTTATATGCCCTTAATCTCCTTTTGTTTTCGAATTGCTCTGGCTAGGACTTCAAGTACAATGTTGAATAGGTAAGGATAGAGTGGACAGCCTTTTCTAGTTCATGATTTTAGTGGGGTTGCTTCAAGCTTCTCTCCATTTACTTTGATGTTGGCTACTGCTTTGCTGTAGATTGCTTTTATCATGGTTAGGTATGAGCGTTGAATTACTGATCTTTACAAGACTTTTATCATGAATGGGTGTTGGATCTTGTCGAATGCTTTTTCTGCATCTAACGAGATGATCATGTGGTTTTTGTCTTTGAGTTTGTTTATATAATGGATTACGTTGATCGATTTCTGTATATTAAACCATCCCTGCATCCCTGGAATAAAACCTACTTGGTCAGGATGGATGATTGCTTTATTGTGTTCTTGGATTCATTTAGCGAGAATTTTATTGAGGATTTTTGCATCTATATTCATAAGGGAAATTGGTCAGAAGTTCTCTATCTTTGTTGGATCTTTCTGTGGTATACGTAGCAGAGTAATTGTGGCTTCATAGAATGAGTTGGGTAGAGTTATTTCTACTTCTTTTTTGTGGAATAGTTTGTGTAGAACTGGAATTAGATCTTCTTTGAAGGTATGGTAGAACTCTGCACTAAACCTATCTAGTCCTGACCTTTTTTTTTGGCTGGGAGACAATTAATGACTGCTTCTATTTCTTTAGGGGATATGGTACTGTTTAGATCGTTAACTTGATCCTGCTTTAACTTTGGTACCTGGTATCTGTCTAGACATTTGTCTATTTCATCCAGGTTTTCCAGTTTTTTTGAGTATAGACTTTTGTAGAAGGATCTGATGGTGTTTTGGATTTCTTCAGGATCTGTTGTTATGTCTCACTTCTCATTTCTGATTTTGTTAATTAGGATGTTGTCCCTGTGCCCTCTAGTGAGTCTAGCTAAGGGTTTATCTATCTTGTTGATTTTCTCAAAGAACCAACTCCTCATTTGGTTAATTCTTTGAATACTTCTTGTTTCCACTTGGTTGATTTCACCCCTGAGTTTGATTATTTCCTGCCATCTACTCGTCTTGGGTGAATTGTCTTCCTTTTTTTCTAGAGTTTTTAGATGTGTTGTCAAGCTGCTAGTGAGTGCTCTCTCCAGTTTCTTTTTGGATGCACTCAGAGCTATGAGTTTCCCTCCTAGAAATGCTTTCATTGTGTCTCATAGGTTTGGGTATGTTGTGGCTTCATTTTCATTAAACTCTAAAAAGTCTTTAATTTCTTTCTTTATTTTTTCCTTGACCAAGGTATCATTGAGAAGAGTGTTGTTCAGTTTCCACGTGAATATTGGCTTTCCATTATTTATGTTGTTATTGAAGATCAGCCTTAGTCCATGGTGGTCTGATAGGATGCATGGGACAATTTCAATATTTTTGTATCTGTTGAGGCCTGTTTTGTGACCAAATATAAGGTCAATTTGGAGAAGGTCCTGTGAGGTCCTGAGAAGAAGGTATATCCTTTCGTTTTAGGATAAAATGTTCTGTAGATATTTGTTAAGTCAATTTGTTTCATAACTTCTGTTAGTTTCACTGTGTCCCTGTTTAGTTTCTGTTTCCATGATCTGTCCATTGATGAAAGTGGTGTGTTGAAGTCTCCCACTATTATTGTGTGAGGTGCAATGTGTGCTTTGAGCTTTACTAAAGTGTCTTTAATGAATGTGGCTTCCCTTGCATTTGGAGCATAGATATTCAGAATTGAGAGTTCCTCTTGGAGGATTTTACCTTTGTTGAGTATGAAGTGTCCCTCTTTGTCTTTTTTGATAACTTTGGGTTGGATGTCGACATAATTCGATATTAGAATGGCTACTCCAGCTTGTTTCTTAGGTCCATTTGCTTGGAAAATTGTTTTCTAGCCTTTCACTCTGATGTAGTGTCTGTCTTTTTCCCTGAGATGAGTTTCCTGTAAGCAGCAGAATGTTGGGTCATGTTTGTGTAGCCATTCTGTTAGTCTACATCTTTTTATTGGGGAATTGATACCATTGATATTAAGAGATATTAAGGAAAAGAATTGTTGCTTCCTATTATTTTTGTTGTTAGAGTTTGCATTCTGTTCTTGTGGCTGCCTTATTTTTGGTTTGTTGAGGGGTTACTTTCTTACTTTTTCTAGGGCGTTATTTACGTCCTTATATTGGTTTTTTTCTGTTATTATCCTTTGAATGGCTGGATTCGTGGAAAGATAATGTGTGAATTTGGTTTTGTCGTGGAATACTTTGGTTTCTCCATCTATGGTAATTGAGAGTTTGGCTCGGTATAGTAGCCTGGGCTGGCTTTTGTGTTCTCTTAGTGTCTGTATAACATCTGTCCAGGCTCTTCTGGCTTTCATAGTCTCTGGGGAAAAGTCTGGTGTAATTCTGATAGTCCTCCCTTTATATGTTACTTGACCTTTCTCCCTTACTGCTTTTAATATTCTATCTTTATTTAGTGCATTTGTTGTTCTGATTATTATGTGTCGGGAGGAATTTCTTTTCTGATCCAGTCTATTTGGAGTTCTGTAGGCTTCTTGTATGTTCATGGGCATGTCATTCTTTAGGTTTGGGAAGTTGTCTTCTATAATTTTGTTGAAGATATTTGCTGGTCCTTTGAGTTGAAAATCTTCATTCTCATCAACTCCTATTATCCGTAGGTTTGGTCTTCTCATTGTGTCCTGTATTTCCTGGATGTTTTGAGTTAGGATCCTTTTGCGTTTTGTATTTTCTTTGATTGTTGTGCTGATGTTCTCTATGGAATCTTCTGCACCTGAGATTCTCTCTTCCATCTCTTGCATTCTGTTGCTGATTTTCACATATATGGTTCCATATTTCTTTCCTAGGGTTTCCATCTCTAGCGTTGCCTCACTTTGGGTTTTCTTTATTGTGTCTACTTCTCTTTTTAGGTCTAGTATGGTTTTGTTCATTTCCATCACCTCTTTGGATGTGTTTTCCTGTTTTTCTTTAAGGACTTCTACCTGTTTGGTTGTGTTTTCCTGTTTTTCTTTAAGGACTCATAACTCTTTAGCAGTGTTCTCCTGTATTTCTTTAAGTGAGTTATTAAAGTCCTTCTTGATGTCCTCTACCATCATCATGAGATATGCTTTTAAATCCGGGTCTAGCTTTTCGGTTTTGTTGGGGTGCCCAGGACTAGGTGGGGTGGGAGTGCTGGGTTCTGATGATGGTGAGTGGTCTTGATTTCTGTTAGTAGGATTCTTATGTTTGTCTTTTGCCATCTGGTAATCTCTGGAGCTCGTTGTTATAGTTGTCTGTGGTTAGAGTTTTTTCCTCAGGTGATTCTGTTAGCCTTTATCAGCAGACCTGGGAGACTAGCTCTCTCCTCTGAGTTTTAGTGGTCAGAGCACTCTCTGCAGGCAAGTTCTCCTCTTACAGGAAATGTGCACAGATATCTGGCCTTAGGACCTTTCTCCTGTCCGAAGACGAAGGCCCAAAACAGGACCTGCCTGGAAGCTGAGTTGCTTTGGCCTGTCCCAGAAGCTGTTAGCTTCTGTATTTTATACTCTCACCTGTGCAGAATACTTTCGTAGGAGTCCTGGAACCAAGATGTCTGCAGCTGATGCTCAGGCCAAGTGCTCCCGGCCCATGTGGACCCCTATCCTCTGGCCGGAAAAGTGGCCAGGTGTCTGGGGCCCGAAAAGGGGGCTGCCTTAGAAGCTCTGTGGCTCCCGCCTGTCCCAGAAGCTTTTAGCTTCTGTATTCAGTACTCTCACCTGTGCAGAATACACTCTGCGTGTATACAGGTGCGGGGTCCTGGAACCAAAATGTCTGCTGCCGATGCTCAGGCAAAGCGCTCCTGCGCCAGGCTGACCCCTTTCCTCTGGCCAGGAAAGTGGCCGGGCTGACCCCCTTTCCTAGATTTATTTTTTAAATTTAAGTGTGCGTGTGTGTGTGTGTGTAGATGGGATCTGGGGATCAAACATGGCAGCAAGTGCTTTTCCAGATGTGCCATTGCTATTTCATAGGCTCGATGATGAATCTGGGGTCCATATACAGTTCTCAGACCCTGCAGACTTAGATGGAAGTATCATACCAGGTATCTGTCTCTATCTATCTATCTATCTATCTATCTATCTATCTATCTATCTATCTATCTATCAGCATCTATCATCTCTATTTCTGGGTGATTGTTATTTCATTTTCCTTCCTTCCTTCCTTCCTTCCTTCCTTCCTTCCTTCCTTCCTTCCTTCCTTCCTTCCTCCCTCCCTCCCCCTCTCTCTCTTTCTTTCCTTTTTTATTTCTTTGTCTCTCCTCTCTCTTTCTCTCTCTCTCTCTCTCTCTCTCTCTCTCTTTCATTCTTTCTCTTTCTCTTTGGTTTTTTTTTTTTTTTTTTTTTTTGGGTGGCATGGTTTCCTGGTTGTTCTGGAACTTGCTCTATATGTTCTGCAGACCAGGCTGGCCTCACACTCAGATATAGGCCTATGTCTTTTTTTCTGAGTGCTGGGGTTAAAGATGTGAACCACCAAGCTCTACTGAGAGATGCTTAATATTTTTAAAAGATTGACTACAAAGCTTTGAGTATATGTTCATGCAGGAGAGTGCTGTATTAAATGCCAACCCAGGTATTGTGACTATTAATCTTGGCTGTCATCTTTATTGGACTGAGAAAGGTCTGGATAAGAGTTAAGTAACCTCAATATGTCTGTGACAACATTGAGGGCATTTCCAGAGATGCCCAGATAATGAAGGCTCTCACCTGATGAACGATTTAACCCTTGATAGACTCCAACATGACTGGCCTATTAGTAGGTGGTAGAGCTATAGAGGGTGGGCCTACTTGGATGATTGGAGTTAATGGGGGTGTGCTATGGGAGAGTATATTTTGAACTTACTCTTAATATTACACTCTCTGATTCTTTGGCACTATAATAGGAGTATCTTTGCTTGACTATGTTCTCTGTGTCATGCTTGGTCTCATCTCAGGCCCTAAGTAATGGGACCAAACGATCATGGGTATAAATCTGAAGTTGTGACCTGAAATTATTTTTCCTGCCTTTAAATAATTTTCTCAGGTATTTGTTACAGTGACAAAAAAGTCTTAGAAAAAAATCAGTTCCAGTTATATGATTTGGTTACTACAATGCCAGCCAGAGGACTACGTTGCATAGTCTCAGAAGCCAAAGGATAATCTAAAGAGTAGTGTGGGTAAAAGAGGAGGGGTTTCAGGATCTAGGATACACAGCAAGCCACAGAGTGTCAGGGTGATATTTCCCAGTTGTGGAGGGCCACCTCATTTTTCTAGAAAGAGCCACAGGCCTTAGGGCTGTGCTTTTCAGACACATTCAGTACCATCAGTGATGTTCCTGGGCACTGTGTGGATTACTCCAGCACTCCCTCTTGTTTTACTCAGGGGATCAGGAGTTATGCTGCTCCCTCTGTGTGGCATTTCTCCTACAGTGTTTCTATTTAGTCACTGTTATGGGAAGCCCTGTTCTGGTTTCTCTTCAGCCTGTCTCTAATTGGAGCTGGTGAGCTCAACTCTGGCAAGACACAAATAGTTGATGTGTATGACTGAAATCAAACTGCCCATGAAGGCGGGTGTATACAGTGCCAGTAACAACTCTATTTACAGGGAGAAGATAAACGACAGAACAAGTCATCAAACAACACTCTTGCCTGCTTACTTCCCTACCCAGCTTTCCCAGTCCTTGATGTGCAACCCCGTGATCTCTTGTGAGTAGTTAATTTTATCCTGGAAGCTGTTGGACAAGTTTGGAGTTAAGAGCAAATAGATACAATTGAGCCTGAAGTGTTTGTCCCTTTTTCTCTGATAGGAGAAACTGAGAGGCCAGAACACATACACCATGGAGACAGAGAGATGGTGTCATCATTTTGAGTGCCATCATTCACTTGGGCTTCCCTTTGAAATTGGGTCAACCCCTCATTACACATTTAAATGGTTTCTCGAGTACAATCTTGATGTGTTTATTGAGACCAGAGGAGAGAGGCCTTCCTAGTGTCCTTTCTATTGTGTTTCTCCAGGTTGATAGAGATATATCGTCAACTAAACGAGCCAATGCTGGAAGAAGAGGTGCAAAGTCCTTTCTACCTGGGTTTGCTGGGATGTTCCATCTCTACCATGCTATAGGTATCTGTGATGCTAGAGAGATTTGGTGAAAATGTGTGCTCATTGTTACTGAGTGACTGATTGATGAAAACTGTTCTAAATTACTACTGGCAATCAGGATTTTGTTGACCTTTGGCTTAGGTTTTCTCCATATGGTTTAGGTTTTGTGGCTGTGTTTCTAGTTCTGAGTGACTGCAAAAAAAGTGAAAGATTAAGAAAATAAAAATAAAATATGATTTGAGAATTTCATCTATTCCAATTCAGTAAATAATTTTTTTTTAAGAAATCAAGAGTATGCATGAGGTCATGTCCATGTCTGTGTGTTATGCTGCTGCAGGTGGCCATACTGATGTGAGTGGCTTGCTCTGCTATCTGAGGCCTTGTTGATGTCTAGCCTATGCTGCTGCTGAGGGCCGTGTCTGGATCTGTGTTAATGTTTGTGGACCATGTTACCACTGACGGCCACGTGGCTGTCAGTGGTGTGTGCTGAAGCCGCGTGGATGCCCAGTTGTCGTGCTGCTGTTAGGGGCCATATTGAAGTGAGTGGCCTGCACGGAAGGCCATATTGATGTCAATGGTCAGGCAACCTCCGAAGGCCTTGTCTGGGTCTGTGGTTCTGCAGCATCAGGAGGCTATGTTTGTCGTCTGTGAATGCTACCAGAAACTAAGTGGAGGACATTCATCTGTGCTCCTGCTGACTGTAAAGAGTGAGGAGGCTACTTTTGCTGTGATTTTGATGATACAGGCACACAGTTGAGAGGGAGAGGCATGGCAGGCTTCTGTGGTAAGCCCTACTCTCTCAATCCCCATTGCCACTCCTTAAATAAAAACCTAGACAGGAAGCCACCAAAGAGAACTCCTAAAAAGTGTGATGGAAATGAGAAAGAGTAACTCTTCCTAATTGATGCCTTCTAGTGGAGGAGTGGGAGGGGAAGGACTTGTTCTGTGTAAGGGGCAGTCCTCTAAGAATTTGACCGTATGTTCGTGTTCGGTAGAGTACAAAGGTTGCTCCATCCCACCTTGAGGGATACCCTGTGACCACTAGGAGAAAAGGGGAGGGAGAGAGAGTCAGAGTGGGGAGAAGAAGAGGAAGAGAGGCTAGGAGACATAAAAAGAGAGAAGGGAGAAAGGGATGGAGGAGACCAGGGAGATGGAGAGTCGGGGAAGGGGAGGAAAGGTGCAAGAGATGGGAAGAGAGAGAGAAGGTGAGGGAAAAGATAGAGGGGAGACAAGGAGAAACAAAGGGCAAGGGAGAGAGAGGAAAGAAGAAAGGAGAGAGGGACAGAGGGCGGAGAGGAGGAGACAGAGAGAAGGAGGCAGGGAAAGGGTCAGAGAGGAAGGGGACAGAGAGGAGGGAAAGGACGAAAGACTAGTGAGAAAAAGAGGAGGAAGAAGGCAGATTTATTATAACTCACCCCACGGACTCCCTAGCTGAATTTTACTTCCTTCTCCAGTGCTCAATTATTGGTTTGTAATTGCTTACCAACTTTTAAAATGTAGGCAGGTAGCCGGGTGTGGTGGTGCACTTCTTTAATCCCAGCACTCGGGAGGCAGAGGCAGGAGGATTTCTGAGTTCGAGGCCAGCCTGGTCTACAAAGTGAGTTCCAGGACAGCCAGGGCTATACAGAGAAACCCTGTCTCGAAAAACCAAAAAAAAAAAAAAAAAGTAGGCAGGTGCAGTTGCAAATATAGTTTGATGCATAATTGTCATTATTATGCTTGGCATTTGCAAATTTAATTCTAATTACAGAATTAGCTGCTGTCTTGTATCAGAAGGAAAAGAAAGTGTTTTAATTTAACATTTTAATAGGAAGTGTATGCATATTTACTAACTTCATTATGAAATAATCATCAAGCAATTTTTGACTATCTATGCCACAAAACACAATGAGATTTTTTTTTTTTTGATGGAAGATGCTATAGTCTTATTTTAGTAGAATGTTTATTCACAGCAAACATTCTATGCTCAGTCCTTGGGTGCCCCCTTGTGGACATAAGTAGTGACTAGTAAAGTAGGTGAAAGCAAATGGGTTTTACATTTGCTCTGACTTAGCAGAGGGATATAGTGACAAAAGCATAGAATGCTTTCTTTTCTTAGCACCTTAATGCAATAACCACATTATATGTCATATAGTATATGCGCACATATACATAAAATTAATTAATTAATTAATTAATTAATTAATTAAGGGCCTTGCTCTATAGCCTCTTGGCTGGCCTGGGACTCTCTATGTAGGTGAGGCTGGCTTCAGACTCATAGAGATCCACGTACTCTGTCTCCTGAGTGTTGGAGGTTGGGGACACCACAACTGGAAAACACCACATAGTATTATTGATAAGAGTCAGATGGCAGTATGATAAATATATAACATACAAATGTATATTTGTTGTATCAGATGGGTTAATAAAACATTGTGTACTCAGAATGTCCCTCAAGATATGAAAATCAATGACTGTTATTGCAGAGGACCAGAGCCAGATCCCAGCACTCACGCTGGCTGTCTCTAACTGCCTGCAACTGCTGCTCTACATGAACAGATGCCCTCATCTTCCTCAGAGGACTCTACATTCCTGTGCACATACCCACTATCCCTCTTATTAAGAAAATACATAAACACTAAAAAAAAATGCAACATAAAGGAAAACAGGAATGTGGAGACAGGAGAAAAACAAAGAAAGCCAGGCTTCTGTCTGTTCCCCAAAAGTCAGAGGAAGAAACATCAGCACCATGTGAGTGAAATCGGCCCTTAGCTTCCTAAGCAACCTGCCCTAGCCAGCTCGGCAGGCTAGCAGTACTTACTGAAGCTTTCACAAGGCTTTGTCCAAATTGTGTGCTCAGTAAGGACTTATGCTACAGACTCCAATGAGTCATAGTCATTTCAGCCTTTGGAAAGATATCCTGGGGTGTGTGTGTGTGTGTGTGTGTGTGTGTGTGTGTGTGTGTGTGTTTGAGCTGTGTATGTAGAAGACAAGTACTTTCTATGTGCTTTCAAAGTAAATTATCACAGAGCACTCCCAGACAGAACCACCCCTCTCCCCTCTAAAATCAGAGACAACCCCTTTCTCAGACTTCACTGACTTAAACAGCTGCAGGAAAAAATCTCTCTCCTTTCAACATCAGCTAATGCACAATTCTGAAGCATTTTGCTATTTTATTAAAAACTGATGTGTGATATTAAAGTCGTAGAGGGTGATCTGTATGTCAATGGTCTCAAATTCAAATTTGAATCTCAAATTCAATCCAGTTCTCACTTCGTGAAGAGAAAAGCTACCTTTGAAGTACTCAGAACCATTTAGACACACTAAGTTTTTCCCACAAGATGTCACTGTTGTACCAAGAAAATGCAATCACAAGTGTATTTTTCTGTCTTTGACCTTATTTTTATAAATTGATTCAATAATGTTCATATACAGGATATAGTCTTGTACCTAAGGACATCTATGAATTGGTTAGATTTGTAGATACTCAGTAGCCCCTGCACCTGTATGCAAGCAAGCACACCTTAATTGTATGCACCCAAAATACAAAACTGGTCATGTAAAAATACACAGAAGGTTATAGTTGAGATGATTTACTAGACACATTTTCTGAGGGTGGTGGAAGCCCAAACATCTCACTGCATGTGTATGACACTCAGGTTGAGAGCATTAGTGGACTTAGCAGATCTAACAAACCAGGTTTGCTTACCCATCCTCCATATGCCACTGAGAAAAATGAAGATTTATTCTTTGTTGGGAAGAGGGACAATGATATCCAGTGGCTTCCAGCCCATCTTTTGTGAAGGGTCTGAAGATATCAGGGAGATCAGAGACCAAAATCCATCTCAGCCGCTGGGGTAATATCTGGGAAATGAATTCACCAGTGTGATTCAGCTTTCTAATTTGTAAGTGTCAGTGGTAATTTCTCATGGTTTCTGCTGGAGTAAACTAAGACTGCAAATGTAAAGCAAATAGAAGGGGGAGGTTGAGGCTGGAGTGATGGCTCAATGGTTAAGAGCACCTGCTGCTCTTCCAGAGAACTCAGGCTTGAATCTCTGCAGCCACATGGCTGGTCACAGAAGTGTAATTCCAGTCCCAAGGAACAGATTCCCTTTTCTGGCCTCTTCTGGCACTACACACATGTGATATGGATATACATGCACCAAAAATGTACATGCAAAACAATAAAAAGAAGCAAGAAAACATTTAGCAACAGTGGGTGCTTCTTGTTAATTCATAGCCATAGTGTATGCTGAGGCTTGAATTGGTTTCACAGATACAGAATTCTTGTTCTAACATGTAAATATATGTACAATGATTTAAGTATTTGGAATAACTGATAGTCTGAAATGAAATGGCCTTTATTCATGATTTTGCTTGTTGAATTCAGCTACTTATTGAATAAATGGATCTGGACCTGCTTTTGTCCTGATTCTCCTCAGCTGGTGATTGGAACCAAAATTTGCCTTAAGTTTGGCAACTGAACTTAGTTAAACAGCATTTGGCTACTTGTTAATCAAACTGTTGGATTTCCTTGTCTGACCACAATGCATTGTATGTGGCTCCTATTTTTAAGCCTCCATTAGCTCCCTAAGGATCCTAAGATAAACTGAAAACATGGCTGACATCTGCAGCCTGCCCAATTAGTCGAATCAACCTCAGATGTCAAAGCCAGAATGTCCTCACACCAACTCATATGCCACATGTCACAAAAGGAGGATCTGAGTCCCAGCGCCTGAATGAACTTGCTCAGTGTAGTATTTCTCCTGAGGTATGAACCAGGACTATTATTCAAGCATCTTTGCTCCCTGGCATCAGTTCTGAGTCAGGAGGACTCTGGGATATTTCTTTCCAATCAAATAGTCTTAAAGACAAAGGACAGGCTCTATCAGAGTACTCCATAGGCCCCTGTCACCCAAAGCATCTAAGTTGTGTCTGCACAAAGATCTCATAAGTGCAAAGAAATCTTCATTTTTTGTTCAGTATTTTCACTTTTTAAGACTATCCAACCCCTTTAAATCTTTGCCAATAGCATTTTAGGCTGCAGCTCAGGCAAGCCTGGAACTCACTATGTTACTACCCTGGCCTTGATCTTTCTTTGATCCTTCTGCCTCTGCCTCCTGAGTTCTGGAATGGCAGGCATACACTGCCATGATGGGCTTCTTTAGAATTTTAAAAATATTGCTAATAATTTTTACATGGCTTGTGGGCCGTGGGCCATGGGCCAATATGGGGCCAATGTGTTCTCCCAGCAGATGGGGACCTACTTTAAGAGCAGTAAGACATGAACCATTAGGCTCTTAAAACTCCAGGGTGTGCTCTGCAGTTGAGCAACATCTGTTTCACTGAGGATCTGGTTTGAAATTCGGGATCCTAGGTCTTAACTCTTCAGACTTCTTCAGCTGGTATCCACATTATTACAAGAGTCTCATGACAATCTTGTGAAGGGACCCTGCAGTTTGAGGAACAATTTCCCCCTTGTTGTGCTGGAATCAAACCTGGGGCCTTGCACATGTTAGGCAAGCACTTCACCTCCAAGTTTCCATGGACTCTGATCCTTATCACTGATGAACACCTTCTGTGGCTGCCTGGCCAAGAGCCTTCTGGAAGCAGTACATGTGCTGTCCTCTCCTGGTGCATGGTTACCCTACTTGTCCACATGGAGAACTACACATCACAGTTTCAGTGTCTTCCTTGGAGGAGTATTGACTAGCATTTGTTTGACAAGAACTACGTTTTATCAAATGAGTTATTATTTTTTATTTAGGAATATATCTATTGGTGAAAAATTGAGGAATACATTTAGCAAAAGCAAAATAGCTGTCAATAATGAATTTACCATTTTGGTCTAACACATTTCAGTTATGTACATGCACACACACACACCCATTTACTAAGTAATACATCCACAGGGTAAACAAAAAGAGAGGGATGTACAGAACATCTGGATTGTCTCGACACCATGTCTGCAGTGACATTTTAAAGCCCACTTGCTAATTTTTTCTGTATACCCTTCCAGAGAAGTTTATGCACATTCCTATAAGTATGCATTGTATAATTTCTCTATTTAAATCCAGTTTCACACCTATGCTTATGTTTATGCAGCTATTAAAAGGACCACAACTATGATACAACTTGGGAACTGCTTTTTTGCTTTTTATTTTACCCCAAACTTGCAACATTTTTAAGAGTTTTTATAAGTAGCCAAAAATATTTGTATATCTTGATAATTATGAACTTAGCAAGTAGGAGTTACTTTGCAAATTTTAGTCCCTCTCCCAATGTAGATATTCTTGTGATAGATTCTTTGTGCAGCATAAAAGCCAAGTGGGTGTTGTGTGGAACCTGGGGAGACATGATGAATATACACCTGAGATGTCAGGGTGTCTTACACTGTCTCCTTTCCTATGTCTTGGCTGCTCAGTTCATTTCAATTCTATGGATTACTCTGTAATCTACGAATATAATCTCCTTTTTGAAAACACTAAGGAGGTATTTATAGTTTGCAACAAATAAGACTTAACCACTACATAAAGCAATGTGAGAGGAGGAGAAGATGGCATTTCTATCTGGCTAGGAGGTGCTTCTACATATGGTGGAGAGGATGTAATCCTCTAATGAGGAAAGGAGAAACAAAAACAACAACACCTAAAAGCAAGGAAATTATGAAGGGCTGTTGATGGGAAATGAACACCGAAGGGAAGGTGGTCCTCACTGCAGGTGGCAGGGAAGAAACACACTCCAGAGAATAGCTTCTTGGCAACCAGTAGAGGAAAGAGAAATTCATGGCAAAGAGTTCTGGTCTACCTTCTATCTCCAAAGGAATGTGATGGGAAAGCAACAAAGAGAATTAATTATCAGACATACTATGGACTAGATTCCAACCAGACAGACCCATACCCAGAGTGTTATAGCTTGTCTGCAGAGGTGACTGGGGGTAGGAGGGGGATGGTCACTGTAGCACAAGGACCTGAGAAAGGGCAACTGGGGATTGCAGGAATACACAGAGGAAAAGGTAATCCTGACACATCCGGTGAAGGTCCATTCTTGAGGTGAGGGATAGGTGAACAGCACTGAATACTCCCTTCAAGCAAGGTGGTACTGTCACCCTCCTCAAGCTCAAAGTTAAATTCCGTCTCAATGCATCAGTTCATTAGGTTCAAGTGAAAAGTAAAGCCTTGCTTATTTGTGAGAGGTTCCAAAGTGAGGGGGCAGAGCTCAGGAAAGAGCTAGATGCTGCTGGAGTTGTGTGGTATCTTGGAGGTGCCATCAGAAAGTAGTACAAAGTAGTACAAGTGTTTTCTCACTTTCTCACAGGAGCCGTAAGAAAGCTGGACCTTCAGGTGTTGTGACTGGGAGTTCACTTCTTCCCCGAGCATGTACAGATGTTCAACCTTTGCAGAGAAATACAGACATCCTTTCACATTTTGTATTTCTCAGTCATGCGAGGGACCAGAGATTCTTCCTCCCTGAAGTCCATTTTTATGATAAAGCATTTGAATGGTTATAGAGATTTAAACTTTAGGTTAGAAGTATTCATTTTTCTACCAAAGGAAAAACAGTCATAGTATTTCCTAGAGGAATAAGGAAATGAAATGTCACAACCGAAGAGACAATTTAGCTGGAGATTTTGTATGTATGTGTACCTTGCTGTATGTCTGAGAGATAAATCTATATGGGGAAATGTCATTTGGGGACTACATTTTTAT
Organism: Mus caroli; assembly: GCF_978045245.1. Taxonomy (NCBI): domain Eukaryota; kingdom Metazoa; phylum Chordata; class Mammalia; order Rodentia; family Muridae; genus Mus; species Mus caroli. Next base: position 6,117,235 of record NW_028227266.1, read on the forward strand.
GTTCTGGAAAAATGGTAGAAGAGAAATGAATAATTGACCCTGGCCATTTTCTGTTTTCCTTGCTTTCTCTTGCTAGTAAATAAAAAACATAAATATTAAAAGCATTCACTGAAGCTGCCTTTGGAAGATGTGGGTTATATTGTAATGGGCACACACATTGAAGAGCATTGCCCAGATCAGTCATGATTTTTCTCCCCTAAGCATTGCCTTGGTGTGGCTCTATGACATTATCATGTGATGTTACAGAGCTCTCTGTAATTGCTCTCTAGCTGGCTTAGCCCTTGGTGAGCTACACTTTGAACAAACCTAGTTTGTTCAGCTTGGGCAAATTTTTACATTTGTCTAGCAAGAAATAATTCTTCCTCTTACAGACAATCATCAGGAATTTCCTCTATTATTAAACTGTCTGCAGTGTGGTTTTAAAAGAATACATTTACACAAAATTGTTCCAAATAATACATCTTCCCACCAGCCCAGTGTTTCCTCTGAAGGCACTTGTGGTGCACATAGTATTATTTAGTTACCCCTGCAGTCATATTGGCTGTGAGGACCCTGGAAGGGAGGAATGTTAGCAGACCTGCTTTATACGAAGAAAATACTCACCTTTGAGAATTGGCAGCAGAAGCTAGCAGATGTGAGTCAAAAGCCATTTGGTGAAGGCACAGACAGTATCTGGCTTTTGTGTCCATGTACCCTGGGAACCTATGGATCAGGTTTAGGTACTGTTTATTGGGTGCTGTCCACCTTATTTTGAGACATGATGACTCACTGGCCTGGAACTCTCATCAGGTATGTTAGGTGGCTGTCTACTGGTCTCTACCTTTCCATGATGGCATTATATGTTTGTATCACTGCTGAGGTTTGAGTGAAAAATACCCCCATGTGCTCATGTACTTGAATGACTGGTTCTGGGTTCATGGTGTTACTTAGGAAGGTTATGGGACTTCTAGGATGTAGAGCCTTACTGGAGGAAGTACGTCATTGAGGGGATTACTTGGAAGGTTTACAACCTTACCTCATTTCCTGTCCTTTTTTTCTTTTTGCTTCCTGTCAGTGGGTGGAAATGTGATGAGATCTCTTTCTGCTACTGACCCATGCTCTTCCGACTGTTGCTGTGCCTTCCTCACCACAATGGATTCTACCCTCTGGAACCATAAGCCAGAGTATCTTACCACAGCAGTGGAAGGGGACTGGGACAAACACTGTGCCTGTATTTTTTTTTTTTTAATGGATCTGGATCTAGGGTCCTTGTAATTCTTTTGTGAGCATTTTATTGCCCAAGATGTCTCCACAATGCCTTATTTGGATTCTCATCCCTATAATTATCTAATATATATTGCTTATTAAAGAATTACTAGCTGGATATGGGGTCTTACACCTGGCACTGGGAAGAGAAAGCATGGGGATGAGGAGTTCAAATTCACTGTCATTTACATAGGAAGCTCATGACCAACCTGGGCTACATGAAGCTCTGTCCATGCTAGGGATGTAGCTCAAGGGGAGAACACCTAGTGAGCACACCTTGGGTTCAAGTCCCCAGCAGCAAACACACAGAATGACAGAATTGAAAAGCACAAAGTACACAGTCTGATAAGGTACCAGTTAGAGCTAGGTGTGCAGCACAATTCTTATACTATAATTTCTTGTGGGGACTGAGTCCTAGCCCATCTGTTCTTCTGATTCTGCCTCCTCAGAGGTACCTTAGAAGATTGTATGCCTCTGGTAAGGCTAGATAATAATTGTCTAGGATAACTAGATTAGAGTCAATTACTTTTGTTTGTTGGGATAAAAAGCAACTTAGAAAAGAAAGTGATTTTTGTTTGTTTGTTTGTTTGCCTGCTTGTTTGTTTTTATTTTATTTTGTTTTGCTTTATTTTGATTTGCAGTTCTAGAGGGAAAGGTTCAATCCTGGCAGGAAAGGCATGTTTGTAAATGTAGAAACAGATTGACTTCATTGCACTCAGAAAGCAGAGAGAACAGGAATTGGGGCAAGGCCATACAAATGTAGGATTCACCCCTAGCGATGTACTTCCTCCAGGAAATTCCACCTGGGAAAGGTTCCATAACCTTTCCAAAGGGCTTTCCCAACTAAGGATCAAGTGTTAAAATACATAAGCCTATGAAGGCATAATTAATTTAAATCAGTGCTGCATATAAAACAGACAAACTGAAGAGAGCACTCAGTGTAGTGACAGTAGAGACAGATAGATTCAACTGTGTGTAAAACTGAGACCACAGGGCATATACTGTTTGTGTTCTGTCTCTTTTATAAAAAAAAATATGGCTATTTTTCTTATAGTGCAACTATAGGCTTACTCTGTTAATGGATTATTTTTTATGCCCTTCACTAAGATTCTTTTAAAAAGATTTTAAAATTTATTTTTATTTATATGAGAACACTATAGCTGTCTTCAGACATATCAGAAGAGGGCACTGGATCTCATTTACATGGTTGTGAGTCACCATATGGCTGCTGGGAATTGGACTCAGGACCTCTGGAAGAGCAGTCAGTACTTTTAAATGCTGAACCGTTTGTCTAGCTGTTCACTAAGATTTAAAATGATTTAATGATAATAATTATTTTATTTAAAGATATTTAATTAATTAAAATATTTTAAATTATTCAAAACAGTTTATAATAATGGACAGTTGCTTACTTGCTTGTAACAAGTAATTTTCATTCATTATTTCTTCAGAGTTCGACAAACAACGTCAGGTTTTCATAAGACACTGAAAAGAATGGCTTCTGTTGGGTGATGCCATTCCTGGGGAGACTTAGTTATTAACATTTACCTACCACAGTTAGGGAAGCAAGAAGAGACCTGAGTAATAATAACAATAAAGTCCAACTTGGCACACCAAGAAACTTATTGGGTTTACTTATAGAAATTTGGGTGAGTAGTTGCAAGAACATGAACAATTCAAAGACAGTTGCATAATCAAGAGCCTACCCCAGCACAGATGACTACTCATTAAAGCCGAAACCCTGGAGCTCTCTCTCTATGACTTGTTAGGAGCTCAGCAGGTTACAGAGTCTCCTCCCGTTTTGACAGTTCTTACTGCTTATATAACCTTGAAGAGAGAAGGGTTTTGTCAATATGATACTTTTAGGAATTTTCAGAGACTTGGGAGTTGTCTTCTACTTGGGTTATTATGAACCTTTGTCAATTTAGAGAGAATTGCTACATTGCAGGTTTACCCAGAAAGGAATCACTTAAAATACTCAGTTTAACGTACGTGAAAGACTAGTGAGCTCTGCAGGGAAAGCTAAACTTCAGTAGAAAGCGAATGCCATGATGAGAAGTGCCCAGCCCAGCTGTCCAGCTCCCCACTTCTCTTTCCTACCCAAGCTTTAAGAGCAGACACAGAGCGTCTAGGTGCTGTGGTCTGTTGGATAGAGAAATTTTTGGACTGAGAAGATATGGAAGCTGTTTCTAACAGCTCCATGTATTCAGAAGGATTATTTGCCTTTCAATAATTTGTGACCATGGATGTTCTGGTGCCACTCTGAATCAGAATCATGTCAGTTTTAATGTATTAATCCAGAGATAGGCTTGCCCTGCATAGAGATGGGCATGGAAGGATGGTAAAGCAGAATTTGGAGCTCTCCCTGGGATAGGAAGGATACCTAGGCGAGAATTGTAATTCCTCTCTTCACCTCCAGAAAGGATGAGGCCTCATGGGTGTGATACTTCATTTCAATACATTAAAAAAAAATTGATTTTTTCCATAAGGGGACTTTACCAGCTTTTTATACATTGAGTTGTATCCTCATCATTTCTAGCTAACTGCAGAACATTTCATCACTACCAAATGGAGTCTTGTACCTGATAGAATCACCTGATCTTCCGCTTCCCTAGGGCTGACAGCCACTCAACTATAGATTCTCCTGTTCTAAGCACATAATGTAAATGAGTAGCTCCATGTGTGGCCCATTGTGACAAACTTCTCTCACTCAACTTCATTTCTTTCTATGGTGACTGATGTGCTCAGCCTCACATTTGCTTCTCAGTTCATTTGGTGATGGACATGAGAGAGGACTTTAGTTTTGACTAGTCTAAATCACTGTCACATCTGTGGTGACATTTCCATAATCAACATCTCGTTCAGTTTTCTTGAAAAGTTTGATGAGTTGGAATACCCCTGGACACTAAGATGCATGGATGGGAAATTGCAGCACATTTTTAGCTAATATTTTTTTTTTTTTGTTGTTGTTGTTTTGTTTTGTTTTGTTTTTTCTTTCGAGACAGGGTTTTTCTGTATAGCCCTGGCTGTCCTGGAACTCACTTTGTAGACCAGGCTGGCCTCGAGCTCAGAAATCCGCCCGCCTCTGCCGCTCGAGTGCTGGGATTAAAGGGGTGCAACACCACACCCGGCGCTAATATTTTCTTTAAGATTGAGACTTCTTTATGTATAAATAAAGGTGAACTATCTTTTTTTAAAAAAAGATTTATTTATTTGTTTTCTTTCTTTTTTTTAAATTATTTTTTTTATTACATCTTTTCCTCAATTACATTTCCAATGCTATCCCAAAAGTCCCCCATACCCTCCCCCCCCACTTCCCTACCCATCCATTCCCATGTTTTTGGCCCTGGCATTCCCCTGTACTGGGGCATATAAAGTTTGCATGTCCAATGGGCCTCTCTTTCCAGTGATGGCCGACTAGTCCATCTTTTGATACATATGCAGCTAGAGTCAAGAGCTCCAGGGTACTGGTTAGTTCATAATGTTGTTCCACCCATAGGGTTGCGGATCCCTTCAGCTCCTTTGGTACTTTCTCTAGCTCCTCCATTGGGGGCCCTGTGATCCATTCACTAGCTGACTGTGAGCATCCACTTCTGTGTTTTATTTATTATATGTAGCTATCTTCAGACACTCCAGAAGAGAGAGTCAGATCTTGTTATGGATGGTTGTGAGCCACCATGTGGTTGCTGGGATTTGAACTCTTGACCTTCGGAAGAGCAGTCGGGTGCTCTTACTCCCTGAGCCTTCTCACCAGCCCGAACCATCTTTTAATATGCATAAAGCATCACTGCTGGAAGTGACCTTGTTTGAACATTTACTGCCTTAAGTGCTTGCCGGCATAAAGTCTTGTCCTCTGTGGGAAAGTACTAGGCCAGCTGAGTACAAATAGACAGATCCTGAAATCAGTGGAGAACAAATATCTAAAAATCTTGTGAATAGGTGCCTAATAACTCATACTGATCTGATCTTCTTGCTGAACTGTTTATCCAGTCAATATCCTGTTCCTGGGAATAGGTGCATTACCCAGAGACAAAGCGACCCCTTCTCCACCCTCCCTTCCTGCTACTATGTGTAGCCCCACCCCCCTCCAGCCTGAAGCTGGCTGATCCAGACTTTGACTTTGCTGCCACAAAGGAGATTACCTAGGGTGGAGCCTTCCTCCTTAGATCACTCTATTGTTCAGCCACTGCCACTGTTCTTCAAGACACTGCTACCTGCTGAGAGGCTGTTGAGCTATTCCGGAGACTACACCCTATCCTGCACATCATCACCTGCTGCTGGTTCCAGGCTCCAAGAATGGATTAGTGGGGGATGGGCCACCCCCCCCCCCCCCTTTATAAGCACATTTGCTATTAAACATTTAAGCTTTGATGATCAGGAATCTTGACTTAGTTCCATTTTTCTCTCGACCGCCTAGTTCCCCTCTATTTTCAGCCCCGGCTTGCCTCCCAGGTGAAACCCGGTCCATGTGAGCCAGGTTTGGCTTCCAACAACTATGAGTATATAACCTGTGTGGGGAAAATTAAAAAATTTGTCAGGTTGAACAGGACCTCTTGTCTTGCTGTCATTCTTTTTGTTTCTTGTCCCCCATTTTCTTCCAGGTGCCCGTCAAGTCCCTGTTCGACTGTTCCTTGGGTCAGGACAAACTGGAGCCCAGAATGATGTGGGGCTTCCCAGGGATTGCTGAGGAAGAGAACTCCACTCATCATTGGAGGGTAGGCCTATCCTCTCATCTCAGAAAGCGCCAGAGAGCAGCTTTGGTTCAGCACAATGCCATGGTCCAACCCAATCATGAGACAGTCAGGGAGAGAGAACTTAAGCGGTGCAGATCTTAGGAGAAATATGGTAAGACATGGGACACCCATTCTCTAAACAGTCACTTTTTGTGACAGGGCTAAAGGAGTCACTCAAAACATGAGGAACTTGGGTTAAGAAAAAGGATTTGAAGAAATATTTAGATTTTATGGGAGAGATTTGCCCATGGTTCCCCCAAGAGGAAACGGTTGATGTTAAAAGGTGATGCAGAGTTGGTAATTGCTTCAGAGATTATTATGAAGCATTTGGATCTTCAAAAATACCTGTTATGGTCTATAACTACTGGTCCCTCATTAATGACAGTCTTAAAACCACCCCTGGAGAGCTAGATCTCCAATGCTTGGTGTTCAAGGGAGAGCAGTCTCTTAAAGAATCATTCTCCCGTTCTCCTTTCGCTAACCTAACAATTAATACACTGGTTTCTTCCCCTTTAAGAGAAGAACTTTTGTCCGTTCCACCTTCTGGGGCTGATGGTGTCACAGATCTTCAAACTTTACCGCTCATGAAGGATCTTTCTTGGCCCCCACCTAGGGAGGAAATTAAGACTGCAGGCCTTTATCCTTCCCTTATTGATCTTGATAGTGAATTGCCACCCGCTAATGAAGCGTCTCTGGCAGCTTGTTATGAATCAGAGTGCTATTGAGATCTGCTAGAAGCAACCACAATCTCTTTAGTGTTGGCCCCTCCCCTGAGAGGCACTGCTGCACTCCCACCTTTCTTTCCTCCACCACCCATGGGACTTTAGATGCAGTCTTTGATTCACTTGCAATTAACTGCTAACATAGCGTTCCTGCACCCTATGGTAGAGACCCGAAAGGAACACGTACAACTGCTTAGTGCTTTCCAGTCATTAGAAGCCAAACTGCATGATCTAATGCTGTACTGGCTAGTTTTGTGTCAACTTGATTCAGGCTGTAGTTATCACAGAGAAAGGAGCTTCAGTTGAGGAAATGCCTCCATGAGATCCAGCTGTAAGGCATTTTCTCAATTAGTGATCAAGAGGGAAGGTCTGCTTGTGGGTGGTGACATCTCTTGACTGGTAGTCTTGGTTCTATAAGAGAGCAGGCTGAGCAAGCCAGGGGAAGCAAGCCAGTAAAGAACATCCCTCTATGGCCTCTGTATCAGCTCCTGCTTCCTGACCTGCTTGAGTTCCAGTCCCGACTTCCTTTAGTGATGAACAGCAATGTCAAAATGTAAGCTGAATAAACCTTTTCCTCCCCAATTTGCTCCTTGGTCATGATGTTTGTGCAGGAATAGAAACCCTGTCTAAGACAAATTGGTACCAGAATAGTGGGGTATTCCTGTGACAACCTGACCATGTTTTGGGGAGGTCTGTGGAAGGACTTTGGAACTTTGGGCTAGAAGATCCATTTAGTGTTAAGAGCTCTGTAGGATGTTGTGTAGGAGTTTGGAAGATAATGTTGAGAACAGTGCAGAAGATGGAGGGAGGCCTGGCTTGTGAAATTTCAGAGAGAAGATTAAAGACTCTTTTCAGGGCCATTGCTATTTTGATTGTGAAGATTCTGTGGTTCTGGTTAGCTGGGACTGAAGAATCAGCTGTAGTTAACAAGATATGAGAACTACTAAAGCAAAAACCTTTGCATTTCTGGGACTATTGATGCTGGTTAGCTGGAGCTAAGAAATTAGCGGTGATTAAGAAGAAACCAGTGGCTGGGTGGTGGTGGGACATGCCTTTAATCCCAACACTTGGGAGGCCGAGGCTGGTGGATTTCTGAGTTCGAGGCCAGACTGGTCTACAGAGTGAGTTCCAGGACAGCCAGAGCTACACAGAGAAACCCTGTCTTGAAAAACCAAAAAAAAAAAAAAAAAAAAAAAAAAAAAAAAAAAAAAAAAAAAAAAAAAAAAGGAAGAACAAGAAACCAGCATCAGTGAGGTGAAATTAAAAAGTAAAATGTAAAAACAAAATTCTAGGCCTTTAGGCCCAGGCTTGGGAATGTGACCTTTGTGACTCAATGTTCCAAGGTATGCTAATCATAAAACAGATAGCAACATTCCTCCACCCACCTGCTTCCTGGGTTCAAAGAGTGTTCATTCAAAGAATGTGCTATTGTTAGGGGCTCTTAGAAACTGTCTTGAGAGATAACCCGAACAATTACCAGGTATTCTTTGTGGCACTTGTGACTTTGCACTTCCTTGTGACTCTTAACTGGTATCTTTGATATTTTCCAACAATGCCCTCCCCACTTCCTTGAGTTGTGGTTTCTTCCTTTAAATATCCCCTTATCCAGCTACTCCGGGCGCCACGGTCCTCTACCCCTGCATGGTGTATGACCGTGGGCCCGAGAGCGCTCTTGAATAAAAATCCTCTTGCAGTTCTCAGCAAGACCGTTTCTTGTGGGTGATTTGGGGTGTTTCCTCTCCTGAGTCAGAACATGGGGGAGTCCTCATGTTGTGGGTCTTTCAAAATCTGGGAAGTGTTTTCTGAGAGCACAGAGGCTGTGTTCCAGAGATAGCCAAGGTTGTACCTTGTGCTGTGGCTGAACTTGGTAATGTGTAAGAGTCACCCAGGTTGTGCTGGTTTTGAAGGCATGAAGGGGCCATGAGAAGCAGCTGAGACTCAGCACTGTGAGAGGCCATGGAAGGCTATTGGGGAAGGTGCAGCCTCAGTAGCAATTGATGTCCCAGGACTGAAGGAGTCATGCAAAGGAGTTGAGGCTTAGCACCATGAAGAGAGCCTGTGAGAGGCTATTGTTGAAGCCTAGTTCCAGCGGAAGATGGCAGTGTTTTGGAGATGCCAGTACCATGAATGACCACCAAGAACAGCAGCAACAGTGGAGTACAGGCATCTGAAGCCTAGAAGACAAGGTGTGTGCTCCAAAGGGCAGAACTGGAGAAGTGACCCAAGCCCTTGAGGAATCCAGAAGATTGTGAGTGGATCCCAGACATTGGACAGTTGGAGTTTGATTTTGCTTTTCATTGTGACTATGCTCTGATGCTTTTCCCTCTTGAAGGAAGTATTTTAGTGGAATCCACAGTTAAGAGATTTTTAACTGTAAAGACTTTGGATTTTAATAGAGATTGAAATTTTAAGAATTTAAAAGGGACTTTTAAAGTTATTTAGATCTTGGGGATGAATAAGAAAGTAAGGGTTGAGGCTTATTAGTGATGTGTTTATGTGTCAAGTTGACAAGGGGTCAATTGTACTGGCTAGTTTTGTGTCAACTTGACACAGGCTGGAGTTATCACAGAGAAAGAGCTTCAGTTGAGGAAATGCCTCCATGATTTCCAGCTGTAAGGCATTTTCTCAATTAGTGATCAAGGGGGAAGGTATGCTTGTGAGTGGTGCCATCTCTTGACTGGTAGTCTTGGTTCTATAAGAGAGCAGGCTGAGCAAGCCAGGGGAAGCAAGCCAGTAAAGAACATCCCTCCATGGCCTTTGCATCAGCTCCTGCTTCCTGACCTGCTTGAGTTCCAGTCCCAACTTCCTTTAGTGATGAACACCAATGTGGAAATGTAAGCTGAATAAACCCTTCTCTCCCCAGTTTGCTTCTTGGTCATGATGTTTCTGCAGGAATAGAAACCCTAAGACAAATGCCTTCACTGCAACAGTGGCCTCAAGTCTCTGTTAAAACAAACAAACAAACAAAATCAGAAAAAGAAGGTCCTAGCCTTCCCTCTCTCCCTAAGGAGTGGAACCACAGTACTTAGAGATTCCCGTTCCCCAAAAACTAACTTGGAGAAAAGCCAGAAAGTGAGTGAGGAAGAGAAGGATATAGATGATAGGTTATCAGCCTGACTTGCGGGAGACTGAGGATGCCTCTGCAGCACCTATGGTCATACCTGGCTTTGCCCTGCCCCACTATCATTATCAAGCACTAGAGTTCAAGATTTTGGAAAAACTTAAAGCTACAGTGTCTAATTATGACCCCACTGCTCCCGTCACTTTAATGACCCTTGGGTCCTCTGCAGAGGGATGGCTTTTGCCTGGGGAATTTTTGCAGCTTTCTTGAGATGCACTCACTGGTGGTGACTTTGTATTATGGAACTCATAAGTGGCAAAGATGGCAAAAGAAATAAAAATTAAAAACCATCTGGTCTCTGAGAGACCTGAGATACAAGTTTGGTATCTTGCCTGAGTCCTGGGGTCAGAGCCCTCCCTGGAGGCTGACTCTCCTCTGGATTGACAACTTTAGTGAGTGCAGTAGAGGAGCCTGATTTGGGGGCAGTTTTTTTTTTTTTCTAGGCAGTCAAACATTCCCAACAGACCTGAGCCAGGAGGCCAGGTGAAAAGAGCATTTGGTTGCAGAAGCAAGAGAGCTTCTTGGAAAGGGTACTTTTGGGCCTTCATCCTCAGCCAGGAGGCAAAGCCGAGCCCCAGACTCCTATGCACCTTCCCTGTCAGAGGAGAGTTGGCCTCCAGGGAGGGCTCTGACCCCAGGACTCAGTCGATATCACCATCTTGTATCCTGGGGTCTCTCAGAGACCAGTCCACTTGGAGAGCTGCAGGCTGCAGAAGCAACAGAGCTACCTTTCAGGCCTTCATCTTCAGCCAGGAGGTGGAGCTGAGTTTCAGACCTCTGTGTACCTTCCTTGCCAGAGGAGAGCTTGCCTGCAGAGAATGCTCTTAGCCCTGGGACTCAGGAGAGAGTTGGACTACCAGGAGTGCTACAGACACTAACAGATTCACAGGAAGAACAAGTTCCAGCCAGAGACAGCTAGAATATCTAATACCAGAGATTACCAGATGGTGAAAGGAAAACATAAAAATCTTACTAACAGAAAGCAAGACCATTCGGCATCATCAGAACCCAGTACTTTCTCCGCAGCGAGTCCTGGATAACCAACACACATGAAAAGCAAGATTCTGACTTAAAATCATATCTAATGATGCTGGGAGAGGATATTAAGAAGGGCATTAATAACTCACTTAAAGAAGTACAGGAGAACACTGCTAAACAGGTAGAAGTCCTTGAAGAGGAAGCACAAAAATCTCAAAGTATTGTAGGAAACCCCAACTAAAGAGGTGATGGAATAGAACAAAACCATCCAAGATCTAGAAATACCAGTAGAAACAATAAATAAAACCCAAAGAGAATCAACTCTGGAGATAGAAATCCTAGGAACGAAATCAGGAAACATAGATGCAAACATCAGCAACATAATACAAGAGATGGAATAGAGAATCTCAGGTGCAGAAGATTTCATAGAAAACATGGACACAACAATCAAAGAAAATGCTAAATGCAAAACGATCCTAACTCAAAATATTCAGAAAATTCAGGACACAATGAGAAGACCAAACCAAGGATAATAGGTACAGAAGAGAGTGAAGATTTCTAATTTAAAGGGTCAGTAAATATCTTCAACAAAATTATAAAAGAAAACTTCCTTAACCTAAAGAAAGGGATGCCCATGAACATACAAGAAACCTACAGAACTCCAAATAGACTGGACCAGAAAAGAAATGCCTCCTGACTCCTAATAATCAGGAAAACAAATGCACTAATGCAAGAATAGAATATTAAAAGCAGTAAGGGAAAAAGACTAAGTAACGTATAAAAGCAGACCTATTAGAATTACACCAGACTTCTCACCAGAGACTATGAAAGCCAGAAGATCCTGGACAGATGTTATACAGACTCTAAAAGAACACAAATGCCAGCCCAGCGTACTATACTCAGCAAAACACTCAATTACCATAGATGGGGAAACCAAAGTATTCTATGAAAAAACCAAATTCATACAATATCTTTCTGCAAATCCAGCCCTTAAGAGGATAATAAATGGAGATAATAAAGGGAAAATCCAACACAAGGAGGGAAATTATGCCCTAGAAGAAGCAAGAAAGTAATCCTTCAACAAACCTAAAAGAAGATAGCTGCAATAACAGAATTCCAACTCTAACAACAAAAATAACAGGAAGCAATAATTACTTTTCTGTAATATCTCTTAATATCAATGGACTCAATTCCCCAGTAAAAATACATAGACTGACTGGCTACATAAGCAGGACCCAACATTTTGCTGCATACAGGAAACCAACCTCAGGAACAAAGACAGGCACTACTTCAGAGTAAAAGGCTGGAAAACAATTTTCCAAGCAAATGGTTCGAAAAAACAAGCTGGAGTAGCCATTCTAATATCGAATAAAATTGACTTCCAACCTAAAGTTATCAAAAAAGACAAGGAGGGGCACTTCATACTCATCAAAGATGAAATTTTCCAAGATGAACTTTCAATTCTGAATGTGTATGCTCCAAATGCAAGGGCAGCCACATTCATTAAGGAAACTTTACTAAAGCTCAAAGCACACATTTCACCACACACAATAATAGTGTGAGACTTCAACACAGATCCTGGAAACAGAAACTAAACAGAGACAAAGTGAAACTAAAAGAAGTTAGGAACTAAATGGATTTAACAGATATCAACAGAACATTTTATCCTAAAACAAAAGGATATCCCTTCTCAGCACCTCATGGTACCTCCTCCAAAACTGACCATATAATTGGCCACAAAACAGGCCTCAACAGATAAAAAAAAAATTGAAATTATCCGATGCATCCTATCAGATCACCATGGACTAAGGCTGAACTTCAATATAAGCATAAACAATATAAAGCCAACATTCACATGGAAGCTGAACAACCCTCCATGAGAACTTGGTCAAGGAATAAATAAAGAAAAAAAATTAGACTTTTTAGAGTTTAATGAAAATGAAACCACAGCATACCCAACCTTATAGGACACAATGAAAGCAGTCCTAAGAGGAAAACTCATAGCTCTGAGTGCTGCCAAAATGAAACTAGAGAGAGAATAAACTAGCAGCTTGACAGCACACCTAAAAGCTCTAGAACAAAAGGAAACAAATTCACATAAGAAGAATAGAAGGCAGGAAATAATCAAACTCAGGGCTGAAATCAACCAAGAGGAAACAAAAAGAACTATACAAAAGAATCAACCAATCCAGGAGCTGGGTCATTTAGAAAATCAATAAGAAGATAAACCCTTAGCCAGACTAACTAGAGGTCACAGGGACAGTATCCTAATTAACATAATCAGAAATGAAAAGGGACACATGACAAGAGAACCTGAGGAAATCCAAAACATCTTCAGATCCTAGTACAAAAGGCTGTACTCAACAAAACTGGAAAACCTGGTTAAAATGGACAATTTTCTAGACAGGTACCAGGTACCAAAGTTAAATCAGGATCAGATTAACCATCTAAACCATCCCATATCCTCTACAGAAATAGAAGCAGTCATTAATAGTCTCCCAACCAAAAAAAAAAAAGTCCAGGAATAGATGGGTTTAGTGCAGAGTTCTATCAGATCTTCAAAGAAGACCTCATTCTAACTCTCCTCAAACTATTCCACAAAATAGAAACAGTAGGTACTCTACCAAGTTCATTTTTTGAAGCCACAATTACTCTGGTATCTAAACCACACAAAGACCCAACAAAGAAAGAACTTCAGATCAATTTCCCTTAAGAATATCGATGGAAAAGTTCTCAATACAATTCTTGCAAACTGAATTCAAGAACACATCAAAACGATTATCCATCATGATCAAATAGGTTTCATCTCAGGGATGCAAGGATGGTTTAATATATGGAAATCCATCAATGTATCCCCTATAAAAACCAACTCAAAGACAAAAACCACATGATCATCTCATTAAATATTGAGAAAGCATTTGTCGAAATCCAACAACCATTCCTGATAAAAGTTTGGAAAAATCAGGAATTCAAGGCCCAAACCTAAACATCATAAAATCAATATACCACAAACCAGTAGCTAACATCAAACTAAATGGAGAGGAACTTGAATCAATCCCACTAAAATCAGGGACTAGAAAAGGCTGCCCACTTTCTCCCCAGGATTTTGAGACTGCTGGTGAGTGGGACACAGCTTCTGCTCCAGTCCAATCACGCGGGACCTGAGACTGCATTGGTTGGGGAGGGAGAAATCCGGCCTACATAGGGCCACAAGCCTCTTCCGGTCAGAAAAGCACCAGGGTAGCTAGGGCGCAGGGTCAGCTGACACTCGCCAGCTACCCACAACACCCGCCACAGGATCTTAAGACTTCTGGTGAGTGGAACACAGCTTCTGCTCCAATCCAATTGCGCGCGGGACCAGAGACTGCATTAGTTAGGGAAGCAGAAAACCGGCCTGAGTAGGACCACAGGCCTCTTCCAGCTGGACCAGCACCTGGGTACCGCCAGCTACCCACGACCCCCGCCACAGGATTTTGAGACTGCTGGTGAGTGGAACACAGCTTCTGCTCCAATCTTTAAACAGTGACAACGACAACAACTAACCCCAGAGATTACCAGATGGCGAAAGGTAAACGTAATAATCTTACTAACAGAAACCAAGACCACTCACCATCATCAGAACCCAGCACTCCCACTTCGCCCAGTCCAGGGCACCCCAACACACCGGAAAAGCTAGACACGGATCTAAAAGCATATCTCCTGATGATGGTAGAGGACTTCAAGAAGGACTTTAATAACACACTTAAAGAAATACAAAGGAACACTGGTAAACAGGTAGAAGACAATAAAGAGGAAGCACAAAAATCCCTTAAAGAATTGCAGGAGAACACTGCTAAAGAGTTACAAATCCTTAAAGAAAAACAGGATAACCTAATCAAACAGGTAGAAGTCCTTAATGAAAAACAGGAAAACACATCCAAACAGATGATGGAAATGAACAAAACCATACTAGACCTAAAAAGGGAAGTAGACACAATAAAGAAAACCCCAAATGAGGCAACACTGGAGATAGAAACCCTAGGAAAGAAATCTGGAACCATAGATACCAGCATCAGCAACAGAATACAAGAGATGGAAGAGAGAATCTCAGGTGCAGAAGATTCCATAGAGAACATCGGCACAACAATCAAGGAAAATGTAAAATGCAAAAAGATCCTAACTCAAAACATCCAAGAAATACAGGACACAATGAGAAGACCAAACCTACGGATAATAGGAGTGGATGAGAATGAAGATTTTCAACTCAAAGGACCAGCAAACATCTTCAACAAAATTATAGAAGAAAACTTCCCAAATCTAAAGAAAGAGATGCCCATGAACATACAAGAAGCCTACAGAACTCCAAATAGACTGGACCAGAAAAGAAATACCTCCCGACACATAATAATCAGAACAACAAATGCTCTAAATAAAGACAGAATACTAAAAGCAGTAAGAGAAAAAGGCCAAGTAACATATAAAGGCAAGCCTATCAGAATTACACCAGATTTTTCACCAGAGACTATGAAAGCCAGAAGATCCTGGACGGATGTTATACAGACACTAAAAGATCACAAATTCCAGCCCAGGCTACTATACCCAGCCAAACTCTCAATTAACATAGATGGAGAAACCAAAGTATTCCACGACAAAACCAAATTCACACATTATCTCTCCACGAATCCAGCCCTTCAAAGGATAATAACAGAAAAAAACCAATACAAGGACGGAAAACACACCCTAGAAACAACAAGAAGGTAATCCCTCAACAAACCTAAAAGAAGACAGCCACAAGAACAGAATGCCAACTTTAACAACAAAAATAACAGGAAACAACAATTACTTTTCCTTAATATCTCTTAATATCAATGGACTCAACTCCCCGATAAAAAGACATAGACTAACAAATTGGCTACACAAACAAGACCCAACATTTTGCTGCTTACAGGAAAATCATCTCAGAGACAAAGATAGACACTACCTCAGAATGAAAGGCTGGAAAACAATTTTCCAAGCAAATGGTATGAAGAAACAAGCTGGAGTAGCCATTCTAATATCTGATAAGATTGACTTCCAACCCAAAGTCATTAAAAAAGACAGGGAGGGACACTTCATACTCATCAAAGGTAAAATCCTCAAAGAGGAACTATCAATCCTGAATATCTATGCTCCAAATACAAAGGCAGCCACATTCATTAAAGAAACTTTAGTAAATCTCAAAGCACACATTGCACCTCATACAATAATAGTGGGAGACTTCAACACACCACTTTCACCAATGGACAGATCATGGAAACAGAAACTAAACAGGGACACAGAGAAACTAAGAGAAATTATGAATCAAATGGATCTGGCAGATATCTACAGAACATTCTATCCTAAATCAAAAGGATATACCTTCTTCTCAGCACCTCATGGTACCTTCTCCAAAATTGACCACATAATTGGTCACAAAACAGGCCTCAACAGATACAAAAATATTGAAATTGTCCCATGCATCCTATCAGATCACCATGGACTAAAGCTGATCTTCAATAAAAAAATAAATAATAGAAAGCCAACCTTCACGTGGAAACTGAACAACAATCTTCTCAATGATACCTTGGTCAAGGAAGGAATAAAGAAAGAAATTAAGGACTTTTTAGAGTTCAATGAAAATGAAGCCACAACATACCCAAACTTATGGGACGCAATGAAAGCATTTCTAAGAGGAAAACTCATAGCTCTGAGTGCCTCCAAAAGGAAACTAGAGAGAGCACACATTAGCAGCTTGACAACATACCTAAAAGCACTAGAACAAAAGGAAGCAAATTCACCCAAGAGGAGTAGACGGCAGGAAATAATCAAACTCAGGGCTGAAATCAACCAAGTGGAAACAAGAAAAACTATGCAAAGAATCAACCAATCAAGGAGCTGGTTCTTTGAGAAAATCAACAAGATAGATAAACCCTTAGCCAGACTCACTAGAGGGCACAGGGAAAGCATCCTAATTAACAAAATCAGAAATGAAAAAGGAGACATAACAACAGATCCTGAAGACATCCAAAACACCATCAGATCCTTCTACCAAAGGCTATACTCAACAAAACTGAAGAACCTGGATGAAATGGAGAAGTTCCTAGACACATACCAGGTACCAAAGTTGAATCAAGATCAGGTTAATGATCTAAACAGCCCTATATCCCCCAAAGAAATAGAAGCAGTCATTAATAGTCTCCCAACTAAAAAAAGCCCAGGACCAGATGGGTTTAGTGCAGAGTTCTATCAGACCTTCAAAGAAGATCTAATCCCAGTTCTTCACAAACTATTCCACAAAATAGAAACAGAAGGTACTCTACCCAACTCATTCTATGAAGCCACAATTACTCTGATACCTAAACCACAAAAAGACCCAACAAAGATAGAAAACTTCAGACCAATATCCCTTATGAATATTGATGCACAAATCCTCAATAAAGTTCTTGCTAACCGAATCCAAGAACACATCAAAACAATCATCCATCCTGACCAAGTAGGTTTCATCCCAGGGATGCAGGGATGGTTCAATATACAGAAATCCATCAACGTAATCCAGTATATAAACAAACTCAAAGACAAAAACCACATGGTCATCTCGTAGGATGCGGAAAAAGCATTTGACAAGATCCAACACCCATTCATGATAAAAGTCTTGGAAAGATCAGGAATTCAAGGCCCATACCTAAACATGATAAAAGCAATCTACAGCAAACCAGTAGCCAACATCAAAGTAAATGGTGAGAAGCTGGAAGCAATCCCTCTAAAATCAGGGACTAGACAAGGCTGTCCACTTTCTCCATACCTATTCAACATTGTACTTGAAGTCCTAGCCAGAGCAATTCGACAACAAAAGGAGATCAAAGGGATACAAATTGGAAAAGATGAAGTCAAAATATCACTTTTTGCAGATTATATGATAGTATATATAAGTGACCCTAAAAATTCCACCAGAGAACTCCTAAGCCTGATAAACAGCTTTGGTGAAGTAGCTGGATATAAAATTAACTCAAACAAATCAATGGCCTTTCTCTACACAAAGAATAAACAGGCTGAGAAAGAAATTAGGGAAACAACACCCTTCTCAATAGTCACAAATAATATAAAATATCTTGGCATGACTCTAACTAAGGAAGTGAAAGATCTGTATAATAAAAACTTCAAGTCTCTGAAGAAAGAAATTCTAGAAGATCTCAGAAGATGGAAAGATCTCCCATGCTCATGGATTGGCAGGATCAACATTGTAAAAATGGCTATCTTGACAAAAGCAATCTACAGATTCAATGCAATCCCCATCAAAATTCCAAATCAATTCTTCAACGAATTAGAAAGTGCAATCTGCAAATTCATCTGGAATAACAAAAAACCTAGGATAGCAAAAACTCTTCTCAAGGATAAAAGAACCTCTGGTGGAATCACCATGCCGGACCTAAAGCTCTACTACAGAGCAATTGTGATAAAAACTGCATGGTACTGGTATAGTGACAGACAAATAGACCAATGGAATAGAATTGAAGACCCAGAAATGAACCCACACACCTACAGTCACTTGATCTTCGACAAGGGAGCTAAAAACATCCAGTGGAAGAAAGACAGCATTTTCAACAAATGGTGCTGGCACAACTGGTTGTTAACATGTAGAAGAATGTGAATCGATCCATTCCTATCTCCTTGTACTAAGGTCAAGTCTAAGTGGATCAAGGAACTTTACATAAAACCAGAGACACTGAAACTTATAGAGGAGAAAGTGGGGAAAAGCCTTGAAGATATGGGCACAGGGGAAAAATTCCTGAATAGAACAGTAATGGCTTGTGCTGTAAGATCGAGAATTGACAAGTGGGACCTCATGAAACTACAAAGCTTCTGCAAGGCTAAAGACACCATCAGTAAGACAAAAAAACCACCAACAGATTGGGAAAGGATCTTCACCTATCCTAAATCAGATAAGGGACTAATATCCAATATATATAAAGAACTCAAGAAGGTGGACTCCAGAAAGTCAAATAACCCCATTAAAAAATGGGGCTCAGAACTGAACAAAGAATTCTCACCTGAGGAATACCGAATGGCAGAGAAACACCTGAAAAAATGTTCAACATCCTTAATCATCAGGGAAATGCAAATCAAAACAACCCTGAGATTCCACCTCACACCAGTCAGAATGGCTAAGATCAAAAATTCAGGTGACAGCAGATGCTGGCGAGGATGTGGAGAAAGAGGAACACTCCTCCATTGTTGGTGGGATTGCAAGCTTGTCCAACCAGTCTGGAAATCAGTCTGGCGGTTCCTCAGAAAATTGGACATAGTATTACCGGAGGATCCAGCAATACCTCTCCTGGGCATATATCCAGAAGATGTCCCAACCGGTAAAAAGGACACATGCTCCACTATGTTCATAGCAGCCCTATTTATAATAGCCAGAAGCTGGAAAGAACCCAGATGTCCTTCAACAGAGGAATGGATACAGAAATTATGGTACATTTACACAATGGAGTACTACTCAGCTATTAAAAAGACTGAATTTATGAAATTCCTAGCCAAAAGGATGGACCTGGAGGGCATCATCTTGAGTGAGGTAACACAATCACAAAGGAACTCACACAATATGTATTCACTGATAAGTGGATATTAGCCCAAAACTTAGGATACCCAAGATATAAGATACAATTTGCTAAACGCATGAAACTCAAGAAGAATGAAGACCAAAGTGTGGACACTGTGCACCTTCTTAGAATTGGGAACAAAACACCCAGGGAAGGAGTTACAGAGACAAAGTTCGTAGCTGTGATGAAAGGATGGACCATTTAGAGACTGCCGTATCCAGGGATCCATCCCATAATCAGCTTCTAAACGCTGACACCATTGCATACACTAGCAAGATTTTGCTGAAAGGACCCAAATATAGCTGTCTCTTGTGAGACGATGCCGGGGCCTAGCAAACACAGGAGTGGATATTCACAGTCAGCTATTGGATGTATCACAGGGCTCCCAATGGAGAAGCTAGAGAAAGTACCCAAGGAGCTAAAGGGATCTGCAACCCTATTGTTGGAACAACATGATGTACTAACCAGAACCCCGGAGCTCTTGTCTCTAGCTGCATATGTATTGAAAGATGGCCTAGTGGGCCATCACTGGAAAGAGAGGCCCATTGGACTTGCAAACTTTATATGCCCCAATATAGGGGAATGCCAGGGCCAAAAGAATGGGAATGGGTGGGTAGGGAAGTGGGGGGTGCTATGGGGGACTTTTGGGATAGCATTGGAAATGTAATTGAGAAAAATATGTAATAAAAATATTAAAAATCAAAAAAAGTCAAAAAAAAAAAGAAAAAGAAAAGAACTTCAAGTCTCTGAAGAAAGAAATTGAAGAAGATCTCAGAAGATGGAAATATCTCCAATGTTCATGGATTGGCAGGATTAATATAGTCAAAGGTGTTTTGTTCCCATGGAAGGAGTTACTGAGACAATGTTTGGAGCTGATGAGACAAAAGGATGGACCATCCAGAGACTGCCCCACCCGGGGGTTCATTCCATAATCAGCCACCAAATGCAAACACTATTGCACATGCCAGCAAGATTTTGCTGAAAGGACCCTGATATAGCTGTCTCTTGTGAGGTATGCCAGTGCCTGGCTAACACAGAAGTGAATGCTCACAGTCAGCTATTAGATGGAACACAGGGCCCCCAATGGAGCAGCTAGAGAAAGTACCCAAGGAGCTGAAGGCGTCTGCAACCCTATAGGTGGAACAACAATATGAACTAACCAGTACCCCCAGAGCTTGTGTCTCTAGCTGCATATGTAGCAGAAGATGGCCTAGTTGGCCATCATTGGGAAAAGAGGCCCTTCGGTCTTGTAAACTTTATATGCCCCAGTACAGGGGAAACACCAGGGTCAACAAGTGGGAGTGGGTGGGTAAGGGAGCAGGGCAGGGGAGGGTATAGGGAACTTTCATGTTAGAATTTTAAATATAAATGAAGTAAATACCTAATAAAAAATTGGAAAAAAATATAGTCAAAAGGCTATCTTCCGGAAAGCAACCTACAAATTCAATGTAATTCCCATCAAAATTCCAACTCAATTCTTCACCGAGTTAGAAAGGGCAATTTGCGAATTTATCTTGGATAACAACAACAAAAAAAAAAACCCAAAAAAATCTATGATAGCTAAAACGATTCTCAACAATAAAAGAACCTCTGGGGGAATCACCATGCCTGACCTCAAGCTGTACTACAGAGCAATTGTGATAAAAACTGCATGGTACTGGTACAGTGACACACAGGTAGATCAGTGGAAGAGAATTGAAGACACAGAAATGAAACTACACACCTATGGTCACTTGATCTTTGACAAAGGTGCTAAAACCATTCAGTTGAAAAAACACAGCATTTTCAATAAATTGTGCTGGCTCAATTGGCAGTTGTCATGTAGAAGAATGCAAATTGATCCATTCTTATGTCCTTGCACAAAGGTCAAGTCTAAGAGGATCAAAGACCTCCACATAAAACTAGAGACACTAAAACTTATAGAGGACAAAATGGGGAAAAGCCTGGAAGATATGGGCACAGGGGAAAAAATTCCTGAACAGAACAGTAATGACTTGTGCTGTAAAATCGAGAGTCGACAAATGGGACCTCATAAAATTGCAAAGCTCTGTAAGGCAAAAGGCACTGTCAATAAGACAAAAAGGCCACCAACAGATTGGGAAAGGATCTTTACCAATCCTAAATCTGATAGGGGACTAATTTCCTATACATACAAAGAACTTAAGAAGCTTGACTCCAGAAAATCAAATAACCCTATTTTAAAAATGGGGTACAGAGCTAAACAAAGAATTCTCAACAGAGGATTACCAAATGGCTGTGAAGCATCTGAAAAAATGTTCAACATCCTTAATCATCTGGGAATTGCAAATCAAAACAACCCTGAGATTCTACCTCACACCAGTCAGAATGGGTAAAATTAAAAATTCAGGCGAAAACAGATGCTGGGAAGGGTGTGGTGAAAGAGGAATACTTGTCCATTGCTGGTGCGATTGCAATGTGATACAACCACTCTGAAAATCACTCTGGCGGTTCCTCAGAACATTGGACATAGTACTACTGGAAGATCCAGCAATACCTTGTGGAAAGCCGTGCAGTGAGCAATCGCTGTGGAGAGCCGTGCGCGTGCCGCGAGCAATCACCATTATAAGATGGCGCTGGCCTCCGCTGTGACAAACTAGTAAACAAGCCTTGTGCGCAAGTGCGAGAGTGAACTCACTCCTAGTCACTGCCCATTCTCAGGGTGTAATAGTGGTGTGATGGGCAAGCAACGAATCAAGAGCTGTCACGCCACATCAGGTGCTGAAACATCATGGCTGAGTGCTATATAAGGGACTCCATTTTCTGGGGTCGGGATCTTCCTGAGAAGTAAGCAATAAAGCTTTGCTGCAGAAGATTCTGGTTGTCCTGAGTGTGTTCTTGCCGGCGGGGACAAAAGCTCAGGATAATACCTCTCCTGGGCATATACCCAGAAGATATTTCAACTTGTAATAAGAACACATGTTCCACTATGTTCATAGCAGCCTTATTTATAATAGCCCAAAGCTGGAAAGAACCCAGATGTCCCTCAACAGAGGAATGGATACAGAAAATGTGGTACATTTACACAATGGAGTGCTACTAAGCTATTAAAAACAATGAATTCATGAAATTCTTATGCAAATGAATGAATGTGGAGGATATATCATCATGAGTGAAGTGACCTAAACAGAAAAGAATACACAGGATATGTAGTCACTGATAAGTCCATATTAGACCCAAAAGTTAGACTACCCAAGATATAATTTTCAAAACATATGCAACTCAAGAAGAAGGAAGACCAAAGTGTGGAGACTTCGTTCCTTCTTAGAATGGGGAACAACATTCCCATGGAAGGGTTATAGAGACAAAGTTCAGAGCTGAAAGGGAAGGAAAGACCATCCAGTGACTGACGTACTTCGGCATCCATCCCATAAACAATCACCAAACCCAGACACTATTGCAAATGTCAGCAAGATTTTGATGACAGGACCCTGAAATATCTATCTCTTGTGAGGCTATGTCAGTGCCTGGCAAATACAGAAGTAGATGCTCACAGTCATCTATTGGATGGAACACTGGGCCCCCAATTAAGGAACTAGAGAAAGTATCCAAGGAGCTAAATGGGTCTGCAAACCTATAGGAGGAACAACAATATGAACTAACCAGCACCCCCCAGAGTTTGCGTTTCTATTTGCATATATAGCAGTGGATGGCCTAGTAGGCCATCAATGGAAGGAGAAGCCCTTGGTCTTATGAAGATTATATACCCCAGTATAGGGGAATGCCAGGGCCAGGAAGTAGGAGTGGGTGGGTTGGGGAGCAGGGCAGGGGGGAAGTATAGGGGACTTTTGGAGCAGAAAGTAGGAAAGGGATAGCATTTGAAATTTAAATGAAGAAAATATCTAATTAAAAACAAACAAGCAAACAAAAGTTTAAACAGAAAAACAAAACAAAACTCTATAGTAGTATTGTTTGAATAAAGCTATTGTGCTAATCATCTGTGAAGGAGTAACAAAGCATCTATGTATATAGCAGGTAATAAATTACTAAGCTAATTTTTTTATATATTTATCATATTATTTTTTAAATGATTGCATTTGCCTTCTACTTCTAACGAAAATTTTGTTGCAATACAATATGTTATCTCTCAGCCCTCAGTAACCTGGGTTGAGAGTTTCAGGCCAACCTAGGCTAGACTACATACTGAGGCTGCCTCAAAAACAATTGAATTGAAAGTAAGAGAGAGAGAGAGAGAGAGAGAGAGAGAGAGAGAGAGAGAGAGAGAGAGAGAGAGAGAGAGAGAGAGAGAGAGATATTAAGTTTTTCTATGTATATTTTAATTGAATGGTTGATAAATGCATGCACACAGTGGTTACTTGTGTATTTGTTCTATGTATCTATATATTATCTCTACCTGTTTGTCATCTAACATCTCTTTATATCTATTATTTAATCTATCTCTGATCATCAATTAATAATGTAATAATATCCTAAGCTTCAACACTACCACCCAGCTGTTATTCTCAAATGTTCATACTGCCTCTGTCCTCTGTAGCACTCAGATTTATGGTTGTATACCAGTCAGGTGGTTGGGACTTCTGCCATGGTATTCCTATTTCCAAACTAGGTGTGACACCCCATGAAGAGGCCTCCACAGTTCCCATTAATATGTTTATAGTAGGACTGAATGATAAACAAGGGGGTTAAAATCCTTCTCCTTATGATTAACAAGCGGTTCAAATCCTACCCCTTCTCAAAGTCCTGAGTATAATCACTGGCTTTGCCACTGGAACCATGACCCTGACTGCTTCCGTAACTATCTACTCTTAATTTTCCTCTCAGTTCATATGGGACCTCGAATGGGTGGCTTAGGCCATTGTCATCCTCCAGGAACAAATAGACTCATTGGCCAAAGTAGTGCTACAAAATTGGTGAGGATTAGTTCTGATAACAGAAGAGAAGGCCTTTGCCTCTTTCTCAGGGAAGAATGTTGCTTCTATATCAGCCAACTGGAAATAGTAAAAGTCAACTCCAAACTGATCTCCAAAAACTTAAGGCCTGTGATCTCTAAAAACATAATCCCTGGCCAGTGGATTGTTAATGATCCAATATGGAATGGAAGACTGCTGTTCTTAATACCCTCTCTCCTTTTGCTAATCCTACCCATTGTTCTCTGTCTTATAATCCTGTTTAGATTTCTTCAACAACAAATTCAAAAGATTTCTAACAAAACCTTTAATTAGTTGTATTGCCAGAGTATCAGCCCTTTGCTATGATACCAAGAGGCCTTCACCACCAGGATTATGACCTGGTGGTGAAGATCAAGTTTGCCCAAGGACTTCATTACTCCCAACAGCAAGAAGCAATCTAACAATAACATATCCCTTTCTTCTGACTCCAGAATGTAAAACCATAACAGGCCAGCGGACAAACATCAGGCCTGCTCCAAAGCTGAGACTTGGCCCTTGTCCTGGTGAGACTTTTTCATCAGCTCACTGCACATGTTCTAAAACCCCTACAAAAGCCTGCCCCTCCACCCAGCCTGCTGCTGTCTTTATTCCTGCTTTTCATGGATTGGGCCTTCCTGTGACTCCATGTGGTTGGCCTGTGTCCTAGTCTATTATATCCTGAGTTTGATACTGCATTTATTTCTAATTGATGTTCAAGTTCACTGAAGAAAAATGGATGTTGATCCATTCAGTTCTCTAAGTTCCTCAGACTTCTCTGCCATGTGTTAAGTACATTTTGAATCAGGTGTCTATTACAATACAGTATTCTTAGAGAGTAGGGAGTCCACCCAAAACTTACATAGACTTCTGTCAGCCTGTTTTGTAGCAGTCATTATCAAAACTGGGATTGACTCTAGGAATGCTACGGAAAATTAAGTTAGTTTTAGGATACAGACAGATGTAAAATTCCACTCTTGTTTCTTCTAAAATAGATAAAAGTTAGAACAATGAACTGGATTGCGCTAGGCATTCTTATCCTCAGCATCACATGAGCCTGGGTCACTGTGGAGGTGGAGTCAAAAGGAGAAGATCGGTATCATCTTTGCATATATAGGGAGTTTGTGGTCAGAATGGGCTATAAATCCTGACAAAATAAATTCAAATATATTTGATAAAAAACAAAATGACAATAATAGACTTGGTCAGTTCCTTGGAGCACAATACCTTCCAAATAGGATGAAGAGAGGTAAGTGGTCACGAGAGTCCTTTGATGCTAGGGCACAGGGATAGCAGGCTGGAAAAGGAACAGGAAAGACTTCACTTAAAGCTGGAGACAAGATGCTATTCCAGGCAGAGTTCTCCACAGAGCCAGAAGACAGAACAGAACAAACTGGCTGTATTTTGTGCACAATCTTGGTCATGCTGTTCTGGATTTTGCCTCCCTTTAGAGTAGTTGCCCCATTCTGAGCCCTTGAGCCCTGTTTCAGCTGAATTTTCAGTGTTTTTATAGCCTCCTGATTTTAAACTGTTCAAAGCAAAACAATCAGGAGATCCAGCAGAACCACAGGTTAAAACAAAACAAAACAAAAACAAAAACAAGAAAACTTCTGAGATAGTTAAAGGTAAAGGCTGATTTTGAGGTGAGAAGCAAGATGAAAGTGGAGCAAGAAGATGATTTCTTTTTCCTTTCCTCTTCTCCTGGAACTGGATGTCAAATTTCACAGTGTTGTTTGAGGTTTACTTAGTATCAAATACCAAAATTCCCAGGTTATCTGAGGAAAGACTATACCAAAAGAGTATAGGGCTCTTCATAGAATTGAGGAGATAGATGGAACATTTGTGAAATTGAGGTAGCTGGGGACCCAGCAGCTCATGGCTCTTGTCTCAGTCATTACTTTTGGGGTCAAACAGAAGATGAACTGCAACACAACTGGAGAAAACTGTCAATAGATGAGAACAGATGACAGATGGAGAAGTGCGCAGAGGAAAAAGAAAGCTTGTTTCTGTGAGTGAGAAGCAGACCACTGACTGCCTCCACTGCCTTTCCTTGTGCTCTAATTACTTGTGTGACCTTAGAGTCATAAAATAAAGCATATTACTACTGTGACATCAAATGACATCTTTGAATGAATAATTTGTCATAACTATTCATAAATGATTCTTAACATCTGACCTCATATTCTAGACAGAGAAGAAAGACTCTTCAGCGTTCCCTTGCAATGTGATGTCTCTGCAGCTTTATGTTATCTGGAACTTGAAAGATACACACATACACAAACACACACACACAGAGGTACACACACATACATACACACACAAGTGCACACACACACACACACACACACACACACACACACACTCTCTCATGCCATGTGAGTGTGGGAAGGAAGGCCACATTTTCTCTGCCTCTCTCTCTTACATGACAAACTGCCTCTTATTGCTCTAGGTGCCCCCATTTGTCTGGTCCTCTTACATGCACTTCTCACCAAAACTCATTTCCAGGAAATCACATTTTCCCTAGCATTGTATTGTTGCATTTTAAAAACAATGTGAGTCATTTCCTTTCATGGAACAGAAAACAGAATTATGACTGTTTCATCAGGAAAAGACAATTTTACAGTGGGTAATACTGGGTACAGAACAAGTAACCACCAGCTTCATTCTTGGAGTACAGTTCATATTTGACACCAGGGACATGGTCTCTCAGCCCCTAATATGAAAAATGCCAGAACATGACCACATATACAAGACAACTCTATTTGTAAATCATATTTACATTGTCATCTTTAATATGGTTCACCAAAAGTTTCCTTGTCCCAAGTCTATATTTCCCAGTTCTTGATGCCATGTTCTTTTTTTGTCTTAAACAAACCTGTGCTATGGTGATTATATCAAGCATAAAAAGGCAAAATGACTGCAGGTGGATTCCACCTGAGAAAGATGGGACTGCACAGCATGCATGGGACAGCCTCTGTATCTTCCACTGGTCCAGCAAAAATTTCCCTTTGGAAATACCCAGTGGAGGTCCAGTCATCTGTGCCCTACCTTTCAGTTCCTTTCTTAGATTTATGATCATGCATGAATTCTTTCAGTGGGCCATTATAGAGATAGGCAGCATGGTCCTATTCATGCCCCCTTTTTGTTAGGTACTTTTCTCATTCCTGTGACCAAATGACCACTGAGCAGCACTTTTGGGGTGCTTAATTTTGCTCATGGTTCATCATAGTGTGAACACCACAGCAGCAGGGTATAAGACTGATAGCTCACACCCCTGCAGACCAGAAGCACAGAAAAGAACAGGCCATTGCTGTCTTGGATTTCTACCATCTGCTCACACCTTCATCCATCCTATGATTTCCGTCCAAAAGATGGTGATGTCCACATTGGAGGAAGGGCTTCCTCTTAAGTTAGTCCTCTGGAAATGTCCTTTGAGACATGTGCAAATTATTTCTCTTGGATGCCCTGAGCATTTGGAAAGATAATCAGATTGGCAGTGGAAACAAACCATTATACCATCCTAGTGAGTACATTAGCTAAGGAGATCAACTCTAGCTTCTGTGTGGTTATCTATCAGAGGACTTGGTTCTGAAATTGCATCAAAAGGAATTTTAATTCAGATAAAAATAAAACATAACATATAGAATTGCTACATAATTGGCAGAAATTCAGAATAAATGCAAATACCTGAACAAGGTATTTTGAACAATGTGGGATACTCATTTGGGCAAGGTCCTTTATCAGCTGCTCCATTAAAGCACATCTTGTACTACTTCTGGCTTTCCACAGTCTCTGCTCAACAGAGCACGCTGGTTGTGAACCGTTGAAGGCTATGAGCTTATATCTGATAGCTTCCTTTGGAAGGCAGAATGGTGTCATAGCAGAGAACTAAACTTCAGAGTTAGATTTAAGCTGTAACCAATTGGCTTTACATTCAACTGACTTTGCAATTTGAACAGCCCACTTGACCTCTCTGGCCATGATTTTATTAATATGGAATAAATTACATCCTTTATGACAGTGGACTTCTTCAGCATGCTCATTTTTGAAGTGTAGAAATCTAATTGACTAATGTCCAAGGTCATCCTCAATTTGAAATCTTCTCACCCAACACTTAAATATTTCTTAATCCTAGTTAACTTTAGAATCAGATATCTGAAGCAGAGTTTAGTATCTTCCCAGCCTATTACTGAGTGTGGTGGTTTAAATATGCGTGGTTCATAGGAAATGGTACTATTAGGAGGTATGGCCTTATTCATGGAGACTTAGTCTTGTTAAAGGAAATGTGTCACCATGGAGAGGCAGGGCTTTTAGGTCCCATATATATGCTCACATCTGGCCAGTGTGATCCAGAGCTGCCTTCTGGCTGACTACAAAAGACAGTCCCTTCCTGGCTGCCTCAGTGACTAAATAAGTAACAGTCCAGTGGGTTTTTGATGAAGTTTAACATCAAGACAACTTTTAAATGCAAAAGAGTTGCCAAGATTTGTGTCTCAGTTCATTGGGGTGAACAAAGCAGAGGAAGCTCATGTGCATGTCTTTCACTTGCAGCTCTCAGCAGATGGTAGCACTTTTAACCTCACAGAGGAGACTTTAAAGCAAGAGGTTATCTTCCCTTTTCCCTTTGGGATCATAAAAATAATGCCCAAAAGCCCATCTCTAGGGAGTGCAGAGCTATCTCGATGAGTAGAGGCACTTGTCACCAAACTGGTGATCTGAGCTCCATCCACAGATCCCTATCACAGAAGGAGGGAAAACAGTTTTGTAAATCGTTCTCCACAAATGCTATGGCATTTTTTCTCTCTCTGTCTCTCTCTGTCTTTCTCTTTCTCACCCTCTCTCTCACACACACAAACACACACACAAATAAATGTATACAAATTAAAACATTTTCTCATTTATAAAAATCAAAAAGTAGCAATGTGCTATCATGGCAATCTACAGATTGGGAAAAGATCTTTACACTCCCTACATCCAATAGAGGGCTAATATCCAAAAGATACAAGGAAATAAAGAAGGTAGACTCCGGAGAATCAAATAACCCTATCAAAAAATGGGGTGCAGAGCTAAACAATGAATTCTCATCTTAGGAATCTTGAATGGCTGAGAAGCAAACACTTAAAGAAAATTGAACATCCTTAGTTATTAGGGAAATGCAAATCAAAACGACCCTGACCTCACACCAATCAGAACTGCTAAGATCAAAAACTCAGGTGACAGCAGGTGCTGGTGAAGATGTGGAGAAAGAGGAACACTCTTCCATTGCTGGTGGGATTGCAAGCTGGTAAAACCACTTTGGAAATCAATTTAACAGTGCCTCAGAAAACTGGAAATAGTTCTACCTGAAGACCCAGCTATACCACTACTGGGCATATACCCAGGAAATGCTCCAAAATATAACAAGGACACATGCTCCACTGTGTTTATAGCAGCCTTATTTGTAATAGCCAGAAGCTGGAAATAACCCAGATTTCCCTCAACAGAAGAATGGATACAGAAAATGTGGTACATTTACTCAATGGAGTACTACTATTCAGCTATTAACAATGAGTTCATGAAATTCTTAGGCAAGAGGATGGAATTAGAAAATATCATCCTGAGTGAGGTAACCCTGACACAAAAGAACATACCTGGTATGTATGCACTGGTAAGTGGATATTAACCCAAAAGCTCAGAATACCCAAGATACAATCTACAAACTGCATGGAGCCTAAGAAGAAGGGAGACAAGGGTGTGGAAACTTCAGTCCTACATGGAGGGGGTAACAGGACAATCAAGGGTGTTGGAGGGAGACAGAAGAGATGTACAGAGGGTCAGGAAATTGAATAGAAATATGTAGCAGTGGGGGATGGGGAACTAGGGTAGCCACTAGATTGTCCCAGATGCCAGGGAAGCAAGAGGCTACCAGGACCCAATGGGGATGACTTTAGCCAAAATACTCAACAAAGGGGATTAAGAACCTGTAAAGACCACCTCCAGTAGACAGGCATAGTCCCCAGTTTAGGGGTGGGCCACACACTTATTCCAAAAATTTTAACTCAGAATTGTTCCTGTCCAAAAGAAAGGCAGGAACAAAAAGTACTGATGTCAAGAATCACTTGCTGACAGAAGCCAGTCTGGCGGTTCCCTGAGCTATTCTGCAAGCACCTGACCAATACAGATGCAGATACACACAGCCAACCATCAGATTGAGTCTGGACCCCAATGGAAGAGCCAGGGAAAGGAATGAAGGAGCTGTAGGAGATTGCAACCCCATAGGAAGAACAATATCAACTAACCAACTGGATCACCCAGAGCTCCCAGGGTCTAAACCACCAGCCAAAGAGGGATTTATGGCTCTAGCTACATATGTAGCAGAGGATGACCTTATCTGGCATTAATGGGGGGAGGCCCTTGGTCTTGTAGAGGCTCGAAGGCCCAGAGTAGGGAGATGCTAGAGCAACAAAGTGGGAGTGGGTAGAGGTGCACCCTCATACAGGCAAAGGGGAGGGGGGAATGGGATGGGGGTTGTAGAGGGGAAAGAGGGAAGGGGGATATCATTTGAAATGTAAACAGATAAATGATTTTAAAAATGACTCATAAGCCTGAGCATCGGCAACAGACATCTTGGTTCCGGGACCCCGCCGAGTGTATTCTGCACAGGCCCCAGACATCCGGCCACTTTCCCGGTGAGAGAAAAGGGGTCTGCGCAGCGAGGGAGCGCTTTGCTTGAGCATCAGCAGCAGACATCTTGGTTCCAGGACCCGGCCGAGTGTATTCTGCACAGCTCCAGAGATCACCAGATGGCGAAAGGCAAACGTAAGAATCCTACTAACAGAAATCAAGACCACTCACCTTCATCAGAAAACAGCTCTCCACCCCAACACAACCAAAAAGCTAGACCCGGATTTAAAAGCATATCTCATGATGGTGGTAGAGGACATCAAGAAGGACTTTAATAACTCACTTAAAGAAATACAGGAGAACACTGCTAAAGAGTTACGAGTCCTTAAAGAAAAACAGGAAAACACAACCAAACAGGTAGAAGTCCTCAAAGAAAAACAGGAAAACACATCCAAACAGATGATGGAAATGAACAAAACTATACTAGACCTAAAAAGGGAAGTAGACACAATAAAGAAAACCCAAAGTGAGGCAACGCTGGAGATAGAAACCCTAGGAAAGAAATCTAGAACCATAGGTGCGAGCATCAGCAACAGAATACAAGAGATGGAAGAGAGAATCTCAGGTGCAGAAGATTCCATAGAGAACATCGGCACAACAATCAAAGAAAATACAAAACGCAAAAGGATCCTAACTCAAAACATCCAGGAAATACAGGACACAATGAGAAGACCAAACCTACGGATAATAGGAGTTGATGAGAATGAAGATGTTCAACTTAAAGGGCCAGCAAATATCTTCAACAAAATTATAGAAGAAAACTTCCCAAACCTAAAGAAAGAGATGCCCATGAACATACAAGAAGCCTACAGAACTCCAAATAGAATGGACCAGAAAAGAAATTCCTCGCGACACATAATAAACAAATGCACTAAATAAAGATAGATTATTAAAAGCAGTAAGGGAGAAAGGTCAAGTAACATATAAGGGCAGGCCTATCAGAATTACACCAGACTTTTCACCAGAGACTATGAAAGCCTGAAGAGCCTGGACAGATGTAATACAGACACTAAGAGAGCACAAATTCCAGCCCAGGCTACTATACCCGGCCAAACTCTCAATTACCATAGATGGAGAAACCAAAGAATTCCATGACAAAACCAAATTCACACATTATCTTTCCATGAATCCAGCCCTTCAAAGGATAATAACAGAAAAAAAACCAATACAAGGATGGAAATCACGCCCTAGAAAAAGCAAGAAAGTAATCCCTCAACAAACCAAAAAGAAGACAGCCACAAGAACAGAATGTCAACTCTAAGAACAAAAATAATAGGAAGCAACAATTACTTTTCCTTAATATCTCTTAATATCAATGGACTTAATTCCCCAATAAAAAGACATAGACTAACAGACTGGCTACATAAACAGAACCCAACATTCTGCTGCTTACAGGAAACCCATCTCAGGGAAAAAGACAAACACTACCTCAGAGTGAAAGGCTGGAAATCAATTTTCCAAGCAAATGGCCTGAAGAAACAAGCTGGAGTAGCCATTCTAATATCAAATAAAATTGACTTCCAACCCAAAGTTATCAAAAAAGACAAGGAAGGACACTTCATACTCATCAAAGGTAAAATCCTCCAAGAGGAACTCTCAATTCTGAATATCTATGCTCCAAATGCAAGGGAAGCCACATTCATTAAAGACACTTTAGTAAACTCAAAGCAACATTGCACCTCACACAATAATAGTGGGAGACTTCAACACACCACTTTCATCAATAGACAGATCATGGAAACAGAAACTAAACAGGGACACAGTGAAACTAAATGAAGTTATGAAACAAATGGATTAACATATATCTACAGAACATTTTATCCTAAAAAAAAAGGATATACATTCTTCTCAGCACCTCACCCGACCTTCTCTAAAATTGACCATATAATTGGTCACAAAACAGGCCTCAACAGATACAAAAATATTGAAATTGTCCCATGCATCCTATCAGACCACCATGGACTAAGGCTGATCTTCAATAACAACATAAATAATGGAAAGCCAACATTCACGTGGAAACTGAACAACAATCTCCTCAATGATACCTTGGTCCAGGAAGGAATAAAGAAAGAAATTAAAGACTTTTTATAGTTTAATGAAAATGAAGCCACAACATACCCAAACCTATGGGACACAATTAAAGCATTCCTAAGAGCGAAACTCATAGCTCTGAGTGCCTCCAAAAAGAAACTAGAGAGAGCAATCGTTAGCAGCTTGAGAGCACACCTAAAAGCTCTAGAAAAAAAAGGAAGAAAATTCACCCAAGAGGAGTAGACGGCAGGAAATAATCAAACGCAGGGGTGAAATCAACCAAGTGGAAACAAGAAGAACTATTCAAAGATTTAACCAAATGGGGAGTTGGTTCTTTGAGAAAATCAGCAAGATAGATAAACCCTTAGCTAGACTCACTAGAGGGCACAGGGACAACATCCTAATTAACAAAATCAGAAATGAAAAGGGAGACATAACAACAGATCCTGAAGAAATCCAAAACACCATAGATCCTTCTACAAAAGGCTATCCTCAACAAAACTGGAAAACCTGGACGAAATGGACCAATTTCTAGACAGATACCAGGTACGAAAGTTAAATCAGGATCAAGTTAACAATCTAAACATTCCCATATCCCCTAAAGAAATAGATGCAGTCATTAATAGTCTCCCAGCCAAAAAAAGTCCAGGACCAGATGGGTTTAGTGCAGAGTTCTACCAGACCTTCAAAAAAGTTCTAATTCCAGTTCTGCACAAAATATTCCACAAAATAGAAGTAGAAGGAACTCTACCCAAGTCATTCTATGAAGCCACAGTTACTCTGATGTGTATACCACAGAAAGATCCAACAAAGATAGAGAACTTCACACCAATTTCCCTTATGAATATAGATGCAAAAATTCTCAATAAAATTCTCGCTAAACAAAGCCAAGAACACATTAAAGCAATCATCCATCCTGACCAAGTAGGTTTTATTCCAGGGATGCAGGAATGATTTAATATACTGAAATCCATCAACGTAATCCATTATATAAACAAACTCAAAGACCAAAACCACATGATCATCTCGTTAGATGCGGAAAAAGCATTCGACAAGATCCAACACCCATTCATGATAAAAGTCTTGGAAAGATCAGGAATTCAAGGCCCATACCTAAACATAATAAAAGCAATCTACAGCAAACCAGTAGCCAACATCAAAGTAAATGGTGAGAAGCTTGAAGCAATCCCACTAAAATCAGGGACTAGACAATGCTGTCCACTCTCTCCATACCTATTCAACATTGTACTTGAAGTCCTAGTAAGAGCAATTCGACAACAAAAGGAGATCAAGGGGATACAAATTGGAAAAGATGAAGTCAAAATATCACTTTTTGCAGATGATATGATAGTATATATAAGTGACCCTAAAAATTCCACCATGGAACTCCTAAAGCTGATAAACAGCTTCAGTGAAGTAGCTGGACATAATATTAACTCAAACAAGTCAATGGCCTTTCTCTACACAAAGAATAAACAGGCTGAGAAAGAAATTAGGGAAACAACACCCTTCTCAATAATCACAAATAATATAAAATATCTTGGTGTGACTCTAACTAAGGAAGTGAAAGATCTGTATGATAAAAACTTCAAGTCCCTGAGAAAGAAATTAAAGAAAATCTCAGAAGATGGAAAGATCTCCCATGCTCATGGATTGGCAGGATCAACATTGTAAATATGCCAATCTTGCCAAAAGCAATCTACAGATTCAATGTAATCCCCATCAAAATTCCAACTCAATTCTTCAACGAATTAGAAAGAGCAATCTGCAAATTCATCTGGAATAACAAAAAACCTAGGATAGCAAAAACTCTTCTCAAGGATAAAAGTAACTCTGGTAGAATCACCATGCCTGACCTAAAGCTTTACTACAGAGCAATTGTGATAAAAACTGCATGGTACTTGTACAGTGATAGACAGGTAAACCAATGGAATAGAATTGAAGACCCAGAAATGAACCCACACACCTATGGTCACTTGATCTTCGACAAAGGAGCTAAAACTATCCAGTGGAAGAAAGACAGCATTTTCAACAAATGGTGTTGGCACAACTGGTTGTTATCATGTAGAAGAATGCGAATTGATCCATTCCTATCTCCTTGTACTAAGGTCAAATCTAAGTGGATCAAGGAACTTCACATAAAACCAGAGACACTGAAACTTATAGAGGAGAAAGTAGGGAAAAGCCTTGAAGATATGGGCACAGGGGAACATTTCCTGAATAGAACAGCAATGGCTTTCACGGTAAGATCAAGAATTGACAAATGGGACCTCATGAAACTGCAAAGCTTCTGCAAGGCAAAAGCCACTGTCAATAAGACAAAAATACCTCCAACAGATTGGGAAAGGATCTTTACCTATCCTAAATCAGATAGGGGACTAATATCCAATATATATAAAGAACTCAAGAACCCAGAAAATCCAATATCCCCATTAAAAAATGGGACTCAGAACTGAACAAAGAATTCTCACCTGAGGAATACTGAATGGCAGAGAAGCACCTGAAAAAATGTTCTACATCCTTAATCATCAGGGAAATGGAAATCAAAACAACTATGAGATTCCACCTCACACCTGTCAGAATGGCTAACATCAAAAATTCAGGTGACAGCACATGCTGTCTAGGATGTGGAGAATGAGGAACACTCCTCCATTGTTGGTGGGATTGCAAGCTTGTACAACCACTCTGGAAATCATTCTGGCAGTTCCTCAGAAAATTGGATATAGTACTACCGGAGGATCCAGCAATACCTCTCCTGGGCATATATCCAGATGATGTCCCAACCAGTAAGAAGGACACATGCTCCACTATGTTCATAGCAGCCTTATTTATAATAGCCAGAAGCTGGAGAGAACTCAGATGCCCCTCAACAGAGGAATGGATACAGAAAATGTGCTCTATTTACACAATGGAATACTACTCAGCTATTAAAAAGAATGAATTTATGAAATTCCTAGGCAAATGGATGAATCTGCAGGGCATCATCCTGAGTGAGGAAACACAATCACAAAGGAACTCACACAATATGTACACCACTGATAAGTGGATATTAGCCCAAAACTTAGGATACCCAAGATATAAGATACAATTTGCTAAACGCATGAAATTCAAGAAGAATGTAGACTAAAGTGTGGACACTGTGCCCCTTCTTAGAATTGGGAACAAAACACCCACGGAAGGAGTTACAGAGACACAATTTGGAGCTGTGACGAAAGGATGGACCATCTAGAGACTGACAGATCCAGGGATCCACCCCATAATCAGCTTCCAAACGCTGACACCATTGCATACACTAGCAAGATTTTGCTGAAAGGTCCCAGATATAGCTGTCTCTTGTGAGACTATGCCTAGCAAACACAGAAGTGGATGCTCACAGTCAGCTATTGGATGAATCACAGGGCTCCCAATGGAGGAGTTAGAGAAAGTACCCAAGGAGCTAAAGGGATCTGCAACCCTATAGGTGGAACATCATTCTGAACTAACCAGTACCCCGGAGCTCTTGACTCTGGCTGCATATGTATCAAAAGATGGCCTAGTCGGCCATCACTGGAAAGAGAGGCCCATTGGACACACAAACTTGATATGCCCCAGTACAGGGGAATGCCTGGGCAAAAAAAATGTGAGTGGGTGGGTAGGGAAGTAGGGGGGAGGGTATGGGGGACTTTTGGGATAGCATTGGAAATGTAATTGAAGAAAATACGTAATAAAAAATATTAAAAAAAAGGACTCATCAAAGTATATACTTATATATTTAAAATTTCCTATTAGATAAATATCAGCCTGTCATCATTCTAGTAACATTTCTGAATTTGGTATGCTTGTTTTCACTTATAAGTCATTTTAAAATTGTAAGCAAAACAGCATATTGATCATGTACACATTTCAATGTCCTGTTATAGTAGCTACTGACTTCTTACAGAAAGGTACAGGTGAGTGATATGAAAGTATAGTAAAGTCATTGTGAACTATGCTACTTTAGAAATTAGAATCCTACCTCATGAGGTGGCAACATTACAGTTATTATCTTTGCACTATTTCAGTGATATAAATCATTCATATCTCAGCAAAACTCCAGATTTAGTGTCTACTGAAATAATTCAGAGGAGAGACAAGGAGGTTTGCTATAGAGAAGTCGAGATCAGGACAGAGGACTCCTGTGAAAGTCCACATTTAGGTTAACATACTATCCTCTAAAACTTCTAGAACAAGCACTTTTCCTGCAGGGCTTTGCCTTGTCCAGGTTGTTGACTGGCCAGCTTGGACTGCCACTTACAGGAGGGAGCAACAGTGCATCTTTGTTCTTCATCAAAGCCTCCAGTTACATATAGAAGTATTAAGGTTTAGGGCACCTTAAGCCAGTACTGGCCTTCTAATCAGTTCTGGGTGTCATGTCTCCTTCCATGGGCAGAGGGAGACTCAGGTCCCATCCTTCTGAATAGCAATTCAACTCCTACTGTTTCCAGCATGTGTTTTAGAAGCTATGGATTATAAGGGATGTCAGTCCATCCAATGTACTCCAAGCCTGACCATGTCTAATTTGATATTAAGTACAGACCCACTCAAGGTGAAGGAATTATGAGACCTGAGGTAGGGTCAGTGTTGACATTTTGAGTCTCTTTATAGCCCACAGATGAAATGGTCAATGAATCTTCAGTTCTGATTAAATAACAGAGAAAGCATTGCACCAAAATAGAAGGAATCCCTATCATGGCAGCACACATTGCTTTACCTCTGTGAACTTGTCCTTATGTGTGTAAAAATAGGGAAAGTAGATCAAAACACACTGGAGGTCTCAGACTCAAATGGCTATAAAATATCATTTGGAATTATTCCTTTTCAGAATGATTTCTTTTTAAAAAATTACCTCTCTCCCTTCCTCCTTCTTTTCATCCTCTCCTCTCTCTTTCTTTTTTCTTTCTTTTGTGCATGTGAATATGTGCAGATGTGTATATGTCACAGTGTTGCATGTGGAAGTCAGAGGCACCTTGAGGAAGCCAGCTAGCTCCTTTCACTACATAGACCACGAGACTGAACTAAAGTTGTTTGACTTGACTATAATCTCCTCTAGTAACTGAGCCATCTCACTAGCACTCAAGGGATTTAAAGATTCATCTGCTTTGAGATAGTCTCATTTTTAAAAGAATTAAAAATAGACATAAAGTGATTTAATTACTTTCTTTCTTTCTCTTTCTTTCTTTCTTCCTTCCTTCCTTCCTTCCTTCCTTCCTTCCTTCCTTCCTTCCTTCCTTCCTTCCTTCCTTTCTTTCTTTCTTTCTTTCTTTCTTTCTTTCTTTCTTTCTTTCTTTCTTTCTTTCTTTCTTTCTTTCTTCCTTTTTCTCTCCCTCCCAACATCTCTCTGTCTGTCTCTCCTTCTCTCCTTTCCTCCCTCCTTTCCTCCCTTCCTCCCTCCTTCCTTTCCTCCTTTCTTCCTTCCTTCTTTTTTCCTGTCTTTCCCACATGCTCTTAGATACATATTTAGTTTAGAACATTCTTGTTTTTCCCATCAATTTTCCATCTTCTCCTTTCTTCCCCTTCTATTAGCCTCTCTCTTTTGTTGGCAATACCACTTCTATCACACTTAACATATATGTAAGGCTCGGACCCCAGGACTTGGGTGAGATTGTTATCTTCTATCCTGGGTCTCTCAGAGAACAGTCCATGCAGGAGAACATGCGGGTTGCAGAAGAGCTTCATGGACAGTGTCCCTTCTGGCTATCATTCTCAGCCAGGAGGCAGGGCTGAGACCCAGACCTCTGGGCACTTTTCTCACCAGAGCAGAGCAGAGAAAAGCTTGCCTGCAGCTAGTGCTCTGAATCCTGGGACTCAGGAGAGAGATAGGTTAACAGAGTCCTGACAGAAGCTAACAGAATCACAGGAGGAAGAAGCTCTAGCCAGAGACAGCTAGAACATCTAACACAAGAGATTACTAGATGGCAAAAGGCAAATGTAAGACTCTTACTGACAGAAACCAAGAAAAATCTCCATCATCAGAACCAGTACTCTGACCAAAGTGAGTCCTGGATACCCCAACACAGATGAAAAGCAGGATTCAGACTTAAAATCATATCTAATGATGCTGGGAGAGGATTTTAAGAAGGACATTAATAACTCACTCAAAGAAATACAGGAGAACACTGCTAAACAGGTAGAAGTCCTTAAAGAGGAAACACAACAATCCCTTAAAGAACTACAGGAAAACACAAACAAACAGGTAAAGGAATTGAACAAAACCACAAAATATCTAGAAATGGAAGTAGAAACAATAAAGAAAACCCAGAGGGAGACAACTCTGGAGATAGAAATCCTTGGAAAGAAATCAGGAATCATAGATGCAAACATCAGCAACAGAATACAAGAGATGGAAGAGAGAATCCCAGGTGCAGAAGATTTCATAGAAAACATGGACACAATAATCAAAGAAAATGCAAAATGATCCTAACTCAAAACACCCAGGAAATCCAGGATACAATGAGAAGACCAAATCAAGGATAATAGATATACATGAGAATAAAGACTTTCAACTTAAATGGTCAGTAAATATCTTAAACAAAATTATAGAAGAAAACTTTCCTAACTGAAAAAAAGAGATGCCCATGAACATACAAGAAGCCTACAGAACTCTAAATAGACTGGACCAGAAATGAAATTCCTTCTGACACATAGTAATCAGAACAAGAAATGCACCAAATAAAGACAGAATATTAAAAGCAGTAAAGGAAAAAGGTCAAGTAACATATAAAAGCAGATCTATTAGAATTACACCAGACTTCTCACTATATACTATGAAAGCCAGAAGATCCTGGACAGATATTATGCAGACTCTAAGAGATCACAAATGCCAGCCCAGGCTACAATACTCAGCAAAACTCTCAAATACCATAGATGGAGAAACCAAAGTACTCCATGACAAAACCAAATTTACACAATATCTTTCCATGAATCTAACCCTTCAGAGGATAAAAAAGGGAAAATTCCAACAGAAGGAGGTAAATTACCCCCTAGAAAAAGCAAGAAAGTAATCCTTCAACAAACCTAAAAGAAGATATCCACAAGAAGAGAATTCCAACTCTAACAACAAAAATAACAGGAAGCAACAATTACTTTTCCTTAATATCAATGGACTCAATTCCCCACTAAAAAGACTAACAGACTGGCTACATAACAGAACCCAACATTTTGCTGCATACATGAAACTCACCTCAGGCACAAAGAATGACTCTACCTCAGAGTAAAGGCTGGAAAACAATTTTCCAAGCAAATGGTCCGAGGAAACAAGCTGGAGTAGCCATTCTAATATCGAATAAAATCAACTTTCAACCTAAAATTATCAAAATGATAAGTAGGGGCACTTCATACTCATCATAGGTAAAATCTACCAAGATGAACTCTCAATTCTGAATATCTATGCTCCAAATGCAGGTTCATCCGCATTCACTAAAGAAACTATAGTAAAGCTCATAGCATACATTGCACCATACACAATAATAGTGGGAGACTGCAAAACCCCACTCTCATCACTGGACAGATCTTGGAAACAGAAACCAAACACAGACACAGTGAAACTAACAGAAGTTATGAACCTAATGGATTTAACAGATATCTACAGAACATTTTATCCTAAAACAAAAGAATATAAATTCTTCTTAGCACCTCATGGTACCTTCTCCAAAATTGACCATATAATCAGTCACAAAACAGGCCTCAACAGATACAAAAATACTGAAAATATACCATGCATTATTTCAGATCACCATGGAGTAAGGCTGATCTTCAATAACATCATAAATAATACAAAGTCAACATTCACATAGAAGTGGAACAACACTCTACTCAATGATACTGTGGTCAAGGAAGAAATAAAGAAAGAATCAAAGACTTTTTAGAGTTTAATGAAAATGAAGCCACAACATACCCAAACTTATGGGGCACAATGAAAGCAGTCCTAATTGGAAAACTCATAACTCTGAGTGCCTCCAAAAAGAAACAAGAGAGAGCATATACTAGCAGCTTGACAATGCACCTAAAAGCTCTAGAAGAAAAAGGAAGCAAATTCACCCAAGAGGAGTAGAAAGCAGGAAGTAATCAAACTCAGGGCTGAAATCAACCAAGTAGAAACAAAAGGAACTATACAAACAATCAACAAAATCAGAATTGAAAAGAGAGTCATAACAACAGAACCTGAGGAAATATAAAACATCATCAGTTCCTACTACAAAAGGCTATACTCAACAAAACTGGAAAACCTGAATGAAATGGACAATTTCTCTAGACAGATACCAGGTACCAAAGTTAAACAGGATCAGATTAACCATCTAAACAATCCCATATCTGCTAATGAAATAGAAGCAGTCATTAATACTCTCTCAACTAAAAAGTAAAAAATAAACAAATAAATAAAATAAAATAAAATAAAATAAAATAAAATAAAATAAAATAAAAAGCCCAGGACCAGATGGGTTTATCGCAGAGTTCTGTCTGACCTTCAAAGAAGACCTAATTCCAATTCTCCTCAAATTATTGCACAAAATAGAAACAGAAGGTACTCTACCCAGTTCATTCTATGAAGCCACAATTACTCTGGTACC
The DNA here is from genome assembly GCF_978045245.1 of Mus caroli. Lineage (NCBI taxonomy): Eukaryota > Metazoa > Chordata > Mammalia > Rodentia > Muridae > Mus > Mus caroli. The sequence goes on from NW_028227266.1 coordinate 6,158,814, forward strand.
TAAACTACATAAAGACCCAAAATGAGAGGTAGCTTCAGGCCAATTTCCCTTAAGAATATCGATGCAAAAATAATAAACTTCTCGCAAACTGAATCCAAGATCACATCAAAATGATCATCCATCATGATCAAATAGGTTTCATCCCAGAGATGCAGGGATGGGATAATATACAGAAATCCATCAATGTAATCCACTATATAAACAACCTCAAAGACAAAAACCACATGACCATCTCATTAGATGCTGAGAAAGCATTTGAAAAAATCCAACACCCATTCTTGATAAAAGTCTTGGAAAGATCAGAAATTCAAGGCCCATACCTAATCATAATAAAAGCAATATACAGAAAACCAGTAGCCAACATTAAACTAAATGGAGACGAACTTGAATCCATCCCACTAAAATCAGGGATTAGACAAGGATGCCCACTTTCTCCCTACCTATTTAATACAATACATGAATTCATAGCCAGAGCAATTAGAGAACAAAAGGAGACCAAGGGGATAAAAATTGGAAAGGAAGAAGTAAAAATAACACTATTTGCATATGGTATACTAGTATATATAAGTGACCTTAAAAATTCCACAAAAGAAATCCCAAACCTGAGAAACAACTTTAGCAAAGTACCTGGATATAAAATTAACTCAAACAAATCAGTGGCCATTTTCAACACAAAGGATAAACAGGCTGAGAAAGAAATTAGGGAAATGGCATGCCACCTGTCCTGGTGGCAAGACCTGGAGCTGGTTTGATGGACGGAGCTGCCGTGGAGGATGGAGGCGGAGGTGTTCCTCCTTGACTGTTTTGCGCTTATCTTCCTCTCCATCTACTTCATCATTACATTGTCTGATTTACAATGTGATTACATTAATGCCAGATCATGTTGCTCAAAATTAAACAAGGTTCATTATGGTGTCAAGTGGTAACATGGAAGTATTTGATCCAACAGAAATACACAACCGGGGACAGTTAAAGTCACACATGAAAGAAGCCATGATCAAGCTTGGCTTCTACCTGCTCTGTTTCTTCATGTATCTCTACAGTATGATTCTAGCTTTGATAAATGACTGAAGCTGGAGAAGCCAAGCTACACTGCACACTGCACAATTGAGGAGCCAGAGACTACTAAACCACCCTTAGAACCATGACCAGAGCAGTATATATTTTGGTCTTTGAACAAAAAAACTATTTTTGCTGTATTTTTACCACATTAAATATTAAAAAAAAGAAATTAGAGAAACAACACCCTTCATAATAGTCACAAATAATATAAAATACCTTGGCATGACTTTGACTAAGGAAGTGAAAGATCTGTATGATAAGAACTTCAAGTCTCTGAGGAAAGAATTTGAAGAAGATCTCAGAAGAAGATGGAAAGATCTCCCATGCTCATTGATTGGCAGGATTAATATAGTAAGAATAGCTATCTTGCCAAAAGCAATCTACAGATTAAATGCAACCCCCATCAAAATTCCAACTCAATTCTTCATCGAGTTAGAAAGGGTAATTTGCAAATTAATCTGGAATAACAACAATCCTGGGATAGCAAAAACTCTTCTCATCAATAAAAGAACCTCTGGGGGAATCACCATGCCTGACCTCAAGCTGTACTACAGAGCTATTGTGATAAAAACTGCATGGTACTTTTACAGCAACAGACAGGTAGATCAATGGGATAGAATTGAAGGCCCAGAAATGAACTCACAAACCTATGGTCACTTGATCTTTGACAAACGTGCTAAAACCACCCAGTGGAATAAAGACAGCATTTTTAGTAAGTGGTGCTGGCTCAACAGGCAGTTAGCATGTAGAAGAATGAGAATTGATCCACTCTTATCTCCTTGTACAAAGCTCAAGTCTAAGTGGATCACAGAACTCCATATAAAACCAGAGACACTGTAACTTAAAAAGGGGAAAGTGGGGAAAAATCTCAAAGATATGGGCACAGGGGGAATATTCCTGAACAGAACAGCAATGGCTTGTTCTGTAAGATTGAGAGTCGACAAATGGGACCTTATAAAACTGCAAAGCTTTTGCAAGGCAAAAGGTACTGTCAAAAGACCAAAAGGCCACCAACAGATTGGGAAAGTTTTTTATAATCCTATATCTGACAGGGAGTAATATCCAATATATACAAAGAACTCAAGAAAGACTACAGAAAACCAAATAATCCTATTAAAAAATGGGGTACACAGCTAAACAAGAATTCTTAACTGAGGAATACTGAATACTTGAGAAGAACCTGAAAAAAATGTTCACATTCCTCTATCATCAGGGAAGTGGAAATCAAAACAACCCTGAGATTTCACCTCACACCAGTCAGAATAGCTAAGATAAAAAATTCAGGTGACAGCAGATGCTGGCGAGGATGTGGAGAAAAAGGAAAACTCATCCATTGCTGGTGGGATTTCAAGCTGGCACAACCACTCTGGACATCAGTTTGGTGATTCCTCAGAAAATTGGACATGGTTCTTCCAGAATATCCAGCAATACCTCTGCTAGTCATATACCCAGAAGATGTTTCAACTTGTAATAAGAACATATTCTCCACTATGTTCATAGCAGCCTTATTTATAATAGCCAGAAGCTGGAAAGAACCCAGATGTCCTTCAACAGAGGAATGGATACAGAAAATGTGGTACATTTACACAATGGAATACTACCCAGCTATTAAAAAACAATGAATTTATGAAATTATTGGGCAAATGGATGGATCTGGAGGATATCATCCTGAGTGAGGTAACCCAATCACAAAAGATCACACATGATATGCACTCACTGATAAGTGGATATTAGCCCAGAAACCTAGAGTACCCAAGATACAATTTGCAAAACACTTGAAACTCAAGAAGAAGGAAGACCAAAGTGTGGATACTTCGTTCCTTCTTAGAATGAGGAACAAAATACGTATGGAAAGTGTTAAAAGAGACAATGTTCAGAGCTGAGCCAGAAGGAAGGATCATCCAGAGACTACCCCACTTGAGGATCCATCCCATAAACAACCACCAAAGCCAGACACTATTGCATATGACAGCAAGATTTTGGTGACAGGACCCTGATAGAGCTATTTCTTGTGAGTCTATGCCAGTTCCTGCCAAATACAGAAGTGGATGCTCCCAGTCATCTATTGGATGCAACACTGGGCCCCCAATGAAGGAGCTAGAGAAAGTACCCATGGAGCTGTAGGGGTCTGCAACCCTATAGGAGGAACAACAATATGAACTAACCAGTACCCCCAGAGCTCATATCTCTAGCTGCATATGTAGCTGAGGATGGCCTAGTTGTATATTAATGGGAAGAGAGGCCCTTGGTCTTGTGAAGATTATATGCCCGAGTATAAGGGAATGCCAGGGCCAGGAATTGGGAGTGGGTGGGTTGGGGAGCAGGGTGTGGGGAGTGTATAGGGGACTTTCAGAGAGGAAACTAGGATAAGGTTAATGCATTTGAAATATAAATGAAGAAAATATGTAATAAAATATATATAAATGATCATTTTTGAGATTTGGGAATTTTGAAATAGGGTTTCTTTATGTAGTCTTGGCTGTCCTGTAACTCTCTCCATAAGCCAGGCTCACAAACAGGATCTTAAACTCATAGAGATCCACTTGCCTCTGCTTCCCAAGTTCTGGGATTAATGGCATGCAAGAACACAAATGATTACTTTTTTTTTTTTTTTTCGAGACAGGGTTTCTCTGTGTAGCCTTGGCTGTCCTGGAACTCACTTTGTAGACCAGGCTGGCTTTAAACTCAGAAATCCACCTGCCTCTGCCTCCCAAGTGCTGGAATTAAAGGTGTGCACCACCATGCCCGGCATGATTACTTTTTAATAAAAACTAACAGTATAGAGAGTAGGCCCACTTTTGGACAGAACTCCCTATTATATGTCAACCATAGGAAGAGCCCATTTCACAGTAAGAGGAATTAGTGTGAATTGTTGCCATGGGTCTTCGAAAACTACAAGTGTTTCCAGAGAGTGGAATGGGAAAAAAAAACTGTAAATTATTTCTTATCTGTTTCACTCAGGAAAAGAAGAGCCACACTGTTGATATGGCTCTGATATCTCCAGACTAGGTGCAGAGTTTGAATTGTAGAGACATGAAAAAGGTGAGGCATAGACAGGAACATAGAGAATTCTCTAGAAAGTAGCAGTGTTTTACTATGCAATTCATGAGCTAGAAAATCAGCAAAGTTAGAAGCCCCTCTGCCCTGGTGCATCCTAAACTGAAGAGTTCTGGAGTCCACCAGGACAAAGAGAGAGATAGTTGTTTACAAGGAAGGATTAGCAAATAGAGTCAAGTCAAAAGCTGAGCTCCCTCTAGAGGGCACTAGAACACATTATCTTTAGGTGAATCCCTAAACTTGGAGCTGGTAGGGAAGAATACATAAAAATAACATCCTTGACTTGCACACTGACTTTAAAAATCACTGCACTCCTATGCATTGCCTATTTGGTCTTCCCTTTACTGAAAAGTCACATTGACCTCCCCACCATGCAAGCTAAAGCTCTTACATCCCAGACTTTAGGGTTAGTTTATTCTCCTTCTTATATCTTTGTATTCAAACTCCATGAAAGAAAGGACTTTCTATCCTACTTAGACATTCATAGATAGCTAACTCATAGGTGGAGTAACAGGGCATGGAACATACGGTTTTATTGCTTAACTGTTGCATGCTTGGGATGTCAGAAAGGAAGTGAAGGGTGGAGAGATAGAAAAGTTGAAAAGGTTTTTACCACGAGGACCCAAGTTCAATCTCCAGAACCCATGCAAGGAACTGAGCTTGGTGGTGTGTGCTTGTAAACCTACTGCTGGGGAGGCAAAGACAGGCAGAGATCTGGGATTCATGGGACAATCAGCCTGGCCTAATGCATCAATTCCAGGCCATTAAAAGACCTTGCCTCAAAAATAAAGTGAATGCCCTTCCTGTATTGAGGAGTGATATCTAAGGTTGTTCTCTCTCTCTCTCTCTCTCTCTCTCTCTCTCTCTCTCTCTCTCTCTCTCTCTCTCTCTCTCTCTCCACACACACACACACACACACACACACACACACACACACACACACACACACTTGCACATGTACATGCACACACTCACACAAAGGTACTCAGACATAGAGCAAGCACCCAGAATCTGGTACAATCTGAGAATTGTGGGTAAGAAAAAGTACTTCCCTTTGTCATCTATTGCAAGGCTTGTGCTGAAGCATTAATGAAGGAGAACTAATGAGAGGGTAAACACATGTGCATTTAATGTATGCTTATAAATGACAGCTATGCTTCAAAAAAGGGAAACTCAGAGAAACGGGAAAACCTGTATAATGTTATATTAAATGTGAAGCAGAGCTGGGTAGTCAAAAGGCCTTTGGACAGTAAACTAGGAGAAATTTAGCAATACTGCATGCTCAACACACAGATAGTCTCCACATGTGTTCTTCATAGTTTAGTGTTGCAGGAATTATTAAAAAACAAAAAAACAAACAACAACAACAACAAAAAACCCTCCCAACTCTTTGTGCTCCTGTTTCTCTCAACTCACCAACTCACTGGCACTACCAGGTCATGTTCCTGCTCTATTACTGGCACCAGCATGTCACAAAACTGTCAGGGTGGGGTCCAACCAGCTCTGTCTTGTTTCGCTCTCTGGTTGAGTCAACTGGACAAGCCGAGAGGCTTAAAAGTCACTCATGAGGCAAAAGAGTTTCAAGGAAGCACTCCACTTGGAGTCTAGTGTTCTCTACCCATACAGTAATTTTTCATTTTTGTGTTCCATTTTTGCGTTAGTCTAGTGTATGTATTTACGTGCTCTCTTTTAGTATTTTTCTATTATAAGTGTTTTTTAAAATTGAATTCTGACATGGCTAAAGCCTTCTGTCTGTGTTCTAACAGTCCTAGAAATGTCCTTGAGCAAGATCATGGGCTTAGAATTCAGTAAGATTATAAAAGCTAAGTCACTCTTTTACACAGGAATTTACCATCACTAAGGAAGAAGGAAGTTTTAGACCAAAGGAGAAACCAGAATAGATACTTAGAACTGTAGCAGAGTTACACCTATACACACATATTTACAATGGCCTAAGAGGAAGGTGGAATATACAAGAGACTAAAATAGGAACTATGGCAAGGGCATGCGAAGCCCTTGACCCTGGTTTTTAAGATTAATGAATCTTAGGTAGAGCCCTTGTTGATCTCAGTTGTTATCAATGAATTCTATCCCAGGTGGTTCCTGTTAGACCTTTTGTGTTTACATTCCTCTGTTTTATGTAAGATTCTAGTTACCTCAATTGTACCTTGCAAATATGTCACCCAACTTCTTTATTGTCTTCTGCATAAAAAGTCTGAGGCTCGATTTGAAAATTATACTCAGATTCCACACAAACTCTCCTGGGTGTTTGTCTGTTTGTCGTTCATCCACGCTTTGCCCACCTGCATCGAGAGACCCCGTTCCACACAGACACAGGGACCCAGAGGGTCTACGGCACTGTCTCACATTCCAATAACCAAATAGATCTGGCACCCTCACGATTTGATATCACAACACCCAGTAATCCAGTAAAATCAAATCTCTTAAAGCTTATGATTAAGGTTAAGTCATCAGATTTATGTATCAATAAAATCACCAGCGATAGTAGAAAGCTAGGCTCCCAGGACTGCAGACAAGCCTGTGAGCACAGGTAAAATGACCACTGCTGCTCAGAGGGACCCACCGAGAACCCTCAGGGACAGTAACCTAGGAGCAGCCTGAGGCAGAAACCTTTCAGTTTCCATCTGACCTGGACATGATCCTCTGCCACAGTGCTACATACACAAATGTATGTAGAGAGCCAACACAGGAGAGCCAACACACCTGCCAGCTCAGGTAAGACCACCACTTCTGTTCAAATTCTTTGCCCAAGAGGGACCCTCCCAGAGCCATCAGGGCATAGGTTATCAAGGAGAAGCTAGAGACAGGATCCTTCTGGTTTCTGTCTGCACCCAAGAGCTGACCCTGAACCACAGAACTTCTTACCCAAATTCCTCCCAGAGAGAAATGGTCTCACAGGAGTACTGACACAGAGGCTTGCAGGAGGGATAAGCCACAGTCAGAGACAGCAAGACTAGATAACACCAGAGATAGCCAGATGGCAAAAGGAAAGGGTAAGAACAAAAGCAAAGAAACCAAGGCTACTTGGCATCATCAGAACTTTGTTCTCCCACCACAGTGAGCCCAGGATACCCCAACACACCAGAAAAGCAAGACTTAGATTTATAATCACATCTCATGATAATGATAAAGGTCTTTAGGGAGAACATAAATAACTCCCTTAAAGAAATACAAGAGAATACAGCTAAACAGTTTGAAGCTCTTAAGGAGGAAATACAAAAATCCCTTAAAGAATTACAAGAAAACACAAACAGGTGATCATTATGAACAAAACCATCCAAGATCTAAAAATGGAAATAGAAACAAAGAGGAAAACACAAAGAGAGACAACCCTGGAAAAGGAAAGCCCAGGAAAGAGATCGGGAGTCATAGACACAAATATCACCAACAAAATACAAGAGATAGAAGAGAGAATCTCAGGTACAGAAGATACCATAGAAAACATTGACAAAAGAGTCAGAGAAAACCCAAAATGCAAGAAGCTCCTAATCCAAACCTTCCAGGAAATTTAGGACACAATGAGAAGACTAAACCTAAGGATAATAGGTATAGAAGAGAATGAAGGCTCCCAACTTAAAGGACCACTAAATATCGTCAACAAAATTATAGAAGAAAACGTATCTAGCCTAAAGAAAGAGATGAAGATAAACATAAAGAGACACTTACAGAACTCCAAATAGATTGGATCAGAAAAGAAATTCCTCCTGTCACATAATAGTCAAAACACGAAATGCACAAAACAAAGAAAGAATATTAAAACAATAAGGAAAAAAAGATGAAGTATCATATAAATGCAAATGTATCAGAATTACACCAGACTTCTCGCCAGAGACTATGAAAGCTAGAAGATCCTGGACAGATGTTATACAAACCCTAAGAGAACACAAATGCCAGCTTAGCCCAGGAAAACACTCTATTACATTAGATGGAGAAAACAAAATCTTCCATGACAAAACCACATTTATACTATATCTTTCCACAAGTCCAGCCCTACAGAGGATAATAGATGGAAAATTGCAACACAAGGAGGGAATCTACACCCAAGAAAAATCAAGAAATAATCTTCTTTCAAAAAACTCAAAAGAAGAGAGCCACATAAATATAAAAATAAGATAAAAAAAAACAGGAAGCAACAATCAGTATTCCTTAATATCTCTTAACATCAATGAACTCAATTGCCCAATAAAAAGACATAGACAAACAGACTGGATGCATAAACAGGACCCAGCATTTTGCTGCATACAGGAAACCCACCTCAGTGACAAAGACAAACACTACCTCAGAGTAAAAGGCTGGAAAACAAATTTCCAAGCAAACAGTCATAAGAAACATGCTGGGGTAGCCATTTTAATACTGAATGAAATTGACTTTCCGCCAAAAGTCATCAAAAAAGATAAGGAAGGATACTTCATATTCAAGGGAAGTAAAAATCTACCCAGAACTCTCCATTCTGAACATGTATGCTCCAAATCTAAGGACACTCATATTCATAAAAGAAACTTTACTAGAGCTCAAAGCACACATTGCACCTCACACAATAATAGTGTGAGACATCAACTCCCCACTTTCATCAAAGGACATATCATGGAAACACAAACTAAACAAAGACACAGTGAAACTAACAGAATTTATGGACCAAATGGATTTAACAGACATCTACAGAACATTTCATCCTAAATCAAAAGAAATATACCTTCTTCTCAGCACCTCATGGTACCTTCACCAAAAATGACCACAAATCCCACCTCAACAGATTTAAGATGAAATAACACCATGCCTCCTATAAGATCACTATGAATTAAGGCTGTTCTTCGATAGCAATAAAAACAACAGAAAGCCCACATACACATGGAAGCTGAACAATGGAAGCTGAACTTAATAACTTGGTCAAGGAAGAAATAAAGAAAGACATGAAAAACTATTTAGAATTTAATGAAAATGGAGCTACAACATACCCAAACTTATGGGACACAATGAAAGCAGTCCTAAGAGGAAAACTCATAGCTCTAAGTGTCTCCAAAAAGAAACTGGAGAGAGCATACACTAGCAGCTTGACAGCACACCTGAAAGCTCTAGAAGGAAAAGAAGCAAATACACCCAAGAGGGATAGACAACAGTAAATAATCAAACTTAGGGACGAAATAAACCAAGTAGAAACAAAAAGAACTATACAAAGAATAAACAAAATCAGGATCTGGTTCTTTGAGAAAATTGAAACCCTTAGTCAGACTAACCAGAATGCACAGAGACTGTATCCAAATTAACAAAATCAGAAATGAAAAGGGAGACATTACAATGGAAAGTGAGGAAATTAAAAAAAAAATCATCTGATCATACTATAAAAGCCTGTACTCAACATAATTGGAAAATCTGGATGAAATGAACAATTTTCTAGACAGATACCAAATACAAAAGTTGAATCAGGATCAGATGAGCCATCTAAATATTCCAATAACCCCCAAAGAAACAGAGGCAGTCAATGATAGTCTTCCAACCAAAAAAAGCCCAGGACCAGATGTGTTTAGTGCAGAATTCTAGCAGACCTCCAAAGAAGACCCAATACCAAATACTTTTCAAACTATTCTACAAAATAGAAACAGAAGAAACCCTACCCAATTCTTTCTATGAAGCCACAGGTACTCTGATACCAAAACCTCTCAAAGAACCAACAAAAAAAGAGAACTTTGGAACAATTTCACTTATGAATATTTGTAGCCTCCCCCAGCCTGGAGAGGGCTTGCGCTGGTTTTCAACTTCATTTTTTAAAGTGTTGCTGGAGGTGCAATAGGATTCAGACTAAGCTGGAACAGTGGTGACCTGGTGCTGATTCCACTTAGGGTTTGGCAGTGAAATATGTGACTAGAAACTTCAAAACAGGTGGTTGTCCGCAGTCAAGAACTGCATCAGGCGAGAGGAGTAGGGCTTAAAATAATAAAATAAAATAGAGGAAAATGGATTTAAGAAATCTCCCATGGACACAGGGAAATCCAGAGACATCCAGCCTTCTTTCTGGCCCCTACAGAAGAAGTTCTCTACCCTCTTTAATTGTCTATGTTTGGTGCACCAATCTGTCCACGTGTCAATTCATGTATGTTTTTGTTTTGTTTTCTGAGAGACTGAATGTTCTGTGTTTTTTGTTGGAAAATAAAAATTGCTAAAACTTTATCTGCTGATTCAGCAAAGCCTGAGAGTGGCCTACACTTTAGCCAAGAATCAAGCACAGCAGGAAAGCCACTGCTGAAAAACTGCTTTTAAAGAAAAGGAGTCTGCAACCTCTTAGTTCTAAGTCAAATAAGCTGATAGTTGTTTTTTCCTAGAAAGTTCTCTGCAATCGTGATTATTGTGTTTAGCAAATGACAAAGTGCTTTTTTATCTTATAATTATAGCTAGAAAATTTAAAATTCTTTGATTGGTTTAAATTTATAAGATTCGAGTAGCCACTTCATTTGGTTTTTGACTGGTCTTAAAGGTATAATATGCTCTATATGTCTTCATCATAGAGTATTAGCTTATAAATTATTGGGTATGATCAAAAAGGTGTACCATTGGTTACAAAAAAGTTAGCTTTAAATTGGTAACTCAGGGTTGAAGTCTTTCAAACACATGGCATAAAACAGACCAAAAAACTAGGCCTCTAAGGATACTTTTAGTTGAGATAATATTTTATGTGATTCTTATCCTAGAAAGTAGACTTATAACGATAAGATGTAAAATAATGTCTCTTTAATGAAGCATTAAAATTTGTACTGTCATGTATTCATAGGTATAAATTGGCAGTCAAACTTAGTAACATTATAGTGCTATTTCTAGTATTGATTTTAAAGATGATAAATTGTTTTAAAAATGGGTTTTTCTTTCCCAAAGTTGTAGTTATAGTCTAATATTGCAAAACAAACTTAAAAATTCTAAAATCTGTCTAAAAACAGATTTTTTGTTCCTCACTGAAAGAGGAACAAAGCTCAGAGCAGCCTCAGGGTAGCTTGTGTGACCTTCTTTTGTTTTGCAAATGGTGCCCAAGGAAGTTCTTGAAACTTGCCTCTCCCTGCCTTCTGGGGAATCTTTTTAGCTATACTACTTTGTTGCAGATCTATCCAGATGTTGTTCTAAATAAAGTTCAAATTCAGAATTTATAAAAAGTCAATCAGACTGTAGAACTTCTAAAGACATTACAATCTGGCTTGCCTACTTCATATAAAGTTATTATAGATTTAAAAAATTGTTTTTTTCCTTTGCATCCTGATAATTGTAAAGGGTTTGCTTCTAGTAAACTGGTGATCACTGGAAAAATTTGCCTCTAGGTATGGCTAATATAGCTTTATATTATGTTAGAAAAATTGTTATTGTCTCTGCTTCAATACAAGAAGCTAAGAGTTTGAATCTTTCAGTGTATATTGTTTCCTAAGTGGAAAGTATTTTATTAGCTAATGCCTCTAAAGGGAAGTTTACTTCAAATCTTTGTTCTCAGACAATGAGCTTTAAAGTTCTGGGGAGTAGTTGTTGCTCCATAAGATTCAGAGGAAATATATTTTTAGTATTTAGCTTTTTAGCTATATTAGAAAATTGTGGTACAGAAAATCTAAGAATGAAAATTTGATTTGCTTCAAAATTTTATTTTCAAAAGCTTTCAGGAGATGTTAATTGGCTAAGATCTCACCTTAAGTTCTTAAAGTGACTTAAACCTTTGTTGGATGTTATCTTTTTTTTTTTTTTTTTTTAATATTTTTATTACATATTTTCCTCAATTACATTTCCAATACTATCCCAAAAGTCCCCCATAGCGCCCCCCACTTCCCTACCCACCCATTCCCATTCTTTTGGCCCTGGCATTCCCCTATATTGGGGCATATAAAGTTTGCAAGTCCAATGGGCCTCTCTTTCCATTGATGGCCGACTAGGCCATCTTTCGATACATATGCAGCTAGAGACAAGAGCTCCAGGGTTCTGGTCAGTACATCATGTTGTTCCAACAATAGGGTTGCAGATCCCTTTAGCTCCTTGGGTACTTTCTCTAGCTTCTCCATTGGGAGCCCTGTGATACATCCAATAGCTGACTGTGAACATCCACTCCTGTGTTTGCTAGGCCCCGGCATCGTCTCACAAGAGACAGCTATATTTGGGTCCTTTCAGCAAGATCTTACTAGTGTATGCAATGGTGCCAGCGTTTAGAAGCTGATTATGGGACGGATCCCTGGATACAGCAGTCTCTAAATGGTCCATCCTTTCATCACAGCTACGAACTTTGTCTCTGTAACTCCTTCCCTGGGTGTTTTGTTCCCAATTCTAAGAAGGTGCACAATGTCCACACTTTGGTCTTCATTCTTCTTGAGTTTCATGCGTTTATCAAATTGTATCTTATATCTTGGGTATCCTAAGTTTTGGGCTAATATCCACTTATCAATGAATACATATTGTGTGAGATCTTTTGTGATTGTGTTACTTCACTCAAGATGATGCCCTCCAGGTCCATCCATTTGGCTAGGAATTTCATAAATTCATTCTTTTTAATAGCTGAGTAGTACTCCATTGTGTAAATGTACCATAATTTCTGTATCCATTCCTCTGTTGAGGGACATCTGGGTTCTTTCCAGCTTCTGGCTATTATAAATAGGGCTGCTATGAACATAGTGGAGCATGTGTCCTTTTTACCGGTTGGGACATCTTCTGGATATATGCCCAGGAGAGGTATTGCTGGATCCTCCGGTAGTACTATGTCCAATTTTCTGAGGAACCGCCAGACTGATTTCCAGAGTGGTTGTACAAGCTTGCAATCCCACCAACAATGGAGGAGTGTTCCACTTTCTCCACATCCTCGCCAGCATCTGCTGTCACCTGAATTTTTGATCTTAGCCATTCTGACTGGTGTGAGGTGGAATCTCAGGGTTGTTTTGATTTGCATTTCCCTGATGATTAAGGATGTTGAACATTTTTTCAGGTGCTTCTCTGCCATTCGGTATTCCTCAGGTGAGAATTCTTTGTTCAGTTCTGAGCCCCATTTTTTAATGGGGTTATTTGACTTTCTGGAGTCCACCTTCTTGAGTTCTTTATATATATTGGATATTAGTCCCTTATCTGATTTAGGATAGGTGAAGATCCTTTCCCAATCTGTTGGTGGTTTTTTTGTCTTATTGATGGTGTCTTTAGCCTTGCAGAAGCTTTGTAGTTTCATGAGGTCCCACTTGTCAATTCTCGATCTTACAGCACAAGCCATTACTGTTCTATTCAGGAATTTTTCCCCTGTGCCCATATCTTCAAGGCTTTTCCCCACTTTCTCCTCTATAAGTTTCAGTGTCTCTGGTTTTATGTGAAGTTCCTTGATCCACTTAGACTTGACCTTAGTACAAGGAGATAGGAATGGATCGATTCGCATTCTTCTACATGTTAACAACCAGTTGTGCCAGCACCATTTGTTGAAAATGCTGTCTTTCTTCCACTGGATGTTTTTAGCTCCCTTGTCGAAGATCAAGTGACCGTAGGTGTGTGGATTCATTTCTGGGTCTTCAATTCTATTCCATTGGTCTATTTGTCTGTCACTATACCAGTACCATGCAGTTTTTATCACAATTGCTCTGTAGTAGAGCTTTAGGTCCGGCATGGTGATTCCACCAGAGGTTCTTTTATCCTTGAGGAGAGTTTTTGCTATCCTAGGTTTTTTGTTATTCCAGATGAATTTGCAGATTGCACTTTCTAATTCGTTGAAGAATTGATTTGGAATTTTGATGGGGATTGCATTGAATCTGTAGATTGCTTTTGGCAAGATAGCCATTTTTACAATGTTGATCCTGCCAATCCATGAGCATGGGAGATCTTTCCATCTTCTGAGATCTTCTATAATTTCTTTCTTCAGAGACTTGAAGTTTTTATTATACAGATCTTTCACTTCCTTAGTTAGAGTCACGCCAAGATATTTTATATTATTTGTGACTATTGAGAAGGGTGTTGTTTCCCTAATTTCTTTCTCAGCCTGTTTATTCTTTGTGTAGAGAAAGGCCATTGATTTGTTTGAGTTAATTTTATATCCAGCTACTTCACCGAAGCTGTTTATCAGGCTTAGGAGTTCTCTGGTGGAATTTTTAGGGTCACTTATATATACTATCATATCATCTGCAAAAAGTGATATTTTGACTTCATCTTTTCCAATTTGTATCCCTTTGATCTCCTTTTGTTGTCGAATTGCTCTGGCTAGGACTTCAAGTACAATGTTGAATAGGTATGGAGAAAGTGGACAGCCTTGTCTAGTCCCTGATTTTAGAGGGATTGCTTCAAGCTTCTCACCATTTACTTTGATGTTGGCTACTGGTTTGCTGTAGATTGCTTTTATCATGTTTAGGTATGGGCCTTGAATTCCTGATCTTTCCAAGACTTTTATCATGAATGGGTGTTGGATCTTGTCAAATGCTTTTTCCGCATCTAACGAGATGACCATGTGGTTTTTGTCTTTGAGTTTGTTTATATACTGGATTACGTTGATGGATTTCCGTATATTGAACCATCCCTGCATCCCTGGGATGAAACCTACTTGGTCAGGATGGATGATTGTTTTGATGTGTTCTTGGATTCGGTTAGCAAGAACTTTATTGAGGATTTTTGCATCAATATTCATAAGGGATATTGGTCTGAAGTTTTCTATCTTTGTTGGGTCTTTTTGTGGTTTAGGTATCAGAGTAATTGTGGCTTCATAGAATGAGTTGGGTAGAGTACCTTCTGTTTCTATTTTGTGGAATAGTTTGTGAAGAACTGGGATTAGATCTTCTTTGAAGGTCTGATAGAACTCTGCACTAAACCCATCTGGTCCTGGGCTTTTTTTAGTTGGGAGACTATTAATGACTGCTTCTATTTCTTTGGGGGATATAGGGCTGTTTAGATCATTAACCTGATCTTGATTCAGCTTTGGTACCTGGTATCTGTCTAGGAACTTGTCCATTTCATCCAGGTTCTCCAGTTTTGTTGAGTATAGCCTTTGGTAGAAGGATCTGATGGTGTTTTGGATGTCTTCAGGATCTGTTGTTATGTCTCCTTTTTCATTTCTGATTTTGTTAATTAGGATGCTTTCCCTGTGCCCTCTAGTGAATCTGGCTAAGGGTTTATCTATCTTGTTGATTTTCTCAAAGAACCAGCTCCTTGATTGGTTGATTCTTTGAATAGTTTTTCTTGTTTCCACTTGGTTGATTTCACCCCTGAGTTTGATTATTTCCTGCCGTCTACTCCTCTTGGGTGAATTTGCTTCCTTTTGTTCTAGTGCTTTTAGGTGTGTTGTCAAGCTGCTAATGTGTGCTCTCTCTAGTTTCCTTTTGGAGGCACTCAGAGCTATGAGTTTTCCTCTTAAAAATGCTTTCATTGCGTCCCATAAGTTTTGGTATGTTGTGGCTTCATTTTCATTGAACTCTAAAAAGTCCTTAATTTCTTTCTTTATTCCTTCCTTGACCAAGGTATCATTGAGAAGAGTGTTGTTCAGTTTCCACGTGAAGGTTGGCTTTCTATTATTTATTTTGTTATTGAAGATCAGCCTTAGTCCATGGTGATCTGATAGGATGCATGGGACAATTTCAATATTTTTATATCTGTTGAGGCCTGTTTTGTGACCAATTATGTGGTCAATTTTGGAGAAGGTACCATGAGGTGCTGAGAAGAAGGTATATCCTTTTGTTTTAGGATAGAATGTTCTGTAGATATCTGCCAGATCCATTTGATTCATAATTTCTGTTAGTTTCACTGTGTCCCTGTTTAGTTTCTGTTTCCATGATCTGTCCATTGGTGAAAGTGGTGTGTTGAAGTCTCCCACTATTATTGTATGAGGTGCAATGTGTGCTTTGAGCTTTACTAAAGTTTCTTTAATGAATGTGGCTGCCTTTGTATTTGGAGCATAGATATTCAGGATTGATAGTTCCTCTTGGAGGATTTTACCTTTGATGAGTATGAAGTGTCCCTCCCTGTCTTTTTTAATGACTTTGGGTTGGAAGTCAATCTTATCTGATATTAGAATGGCTACTCCAGCTTGTTTCTTCATGCCATTTGCTTGGAAAATTGTTTTCCAGCCTTTCATTCTGAGGTAGTGTCTATCCTTTTCTCTGAGATGAGTTTCCTGTAAGCAGCAAAATGTTGGGTCTTGTTTGTGTAGCCAGTTTGTTAGTCTATGTCTTTTTATCGGGGAGTTGAGTCCATTGATATTAAGAGATATTAAGGAAAAGTAATTGTTGTTTCCTGTTATTTTTGATGTTAAAGTTGGCATTTTGTTCTTGTGGCTGTCTTCTTTTAGGTTTGTTGAGGGATTACCTTCTTGTTGTTTCTAGGGCGTGGTTCCTGTCCTTGTATTGGTTTTTTTCTGTTATTATCCTTTGAAGGGCTGGATTCGTGGAGAGATAATGTGTGAATTTGGTTTTGTCGTGGAATACTTTGGTTTCTCCATCTATGTTAATTGAGAGTTTGGCTGGGTATAGTAGCCTGGGCTGGAATTTGTGTTCTTTTAGTGTCTGTATAACATCCGTCCAGGATCTTCTGGCTTTCATAGTCTCTGGTGAAAAGTCTGGTGTAATTCTGATAGGCTTGCCTTTATATGTTACTTGGCCTTTTTCTCTTACTGCTTTTAGTATTCTATCTTTATTTAGAGCATTTGTTGCTCTGATTATTATGTGTCGGGAGGTATTTCTTTTCTGGTCCAGTCTATTTGGAGTTCTGTAGGCTTCTTGTATGTTCATGGGCATCTCTTTCTTTAGATTTGGGAAGTTTTCTTCTATAATTTTGTTGAAGATGTTTGCTGGTCCTTTGAGTTGAAAATCTTCATTCTCATCCACTCCTATTATCCGTAGGTTTGGTCTTCTCATTATGTCCTGTATTTCTTGGATGTTTTGAGTTAGGATCTTTTTGCATTTTACATTTTCCTTGATTGTTGTGCCAATGTTCTCTATGGAATCTTCTGCACCTGAGATTCTCTCTTCCATCTCTTGTATTCTGTTGCTGATGCTGGTATCTATGGTTCCAGATTTCTTTCCTAGGGTTTCTATCTCCAGTGTTGCCTCATTTTGGGTTTTCTTTATTGTGTCTACTTCCCTTTTTAGGTCTAGTATGGTTTTGTTCATTTCCATCATCTGTTTGGATGTGTTTTCCTGTTTTTCTGTAAGGACTTCTACCTGTTTGATTATGTTATCATGTTTTTCTTTAAGGATTTGTAACTCTTTAGCAGTGTTCTCCTGCAGTTCTTTAAGGGATTTTTGTGCTTCCTCTTTATTGTCTTCTGCCTTTTTATCAGTGTTCTCCTGCATTTCTTTAAGTGTGTTATTAAAGTCCTTCTTGAAGTCCTCTATCATCATCAGGAGATATGCTTTTAAATCCGTGTCTAGCTTTTCCGGTGTGTTGGGGTGCCCTGGACTGGGCGAAGTGGGAGTGCTGGGTTCTGATGATGGTGAGTGGTCTTGGTTCCTGTTAGTAAGATTATTACGTTTACCTTTCGCCATCTGGTAATCTCTGGGGTTAGTTGTTATCGTTGTCACTATTTAAAGATTGGAGCAGAAGCTGTGTTCCACTCACCAGCAGTCTCTAAATCCTGAGGCGAGGGTCGTGGGTAGCTGACGGTACCCCGGTGCTGGTCCAGCCGGAAGAGGCCTGTGGTCCTACTCAGGCCGTTTTTCTGCTTTCCTAACTAATGCAGTCTCTGGTCCCGCGTGCAATTGGATTGGAGCAGAAGCTGTGTTCCACTCTCCAGAAGTCTTAAGATCCAGAAGTCTTAAGATCCTGTGGCGGGTGTTGTGGGTAGCTGGCGAGTGTCAGCAGACCCTGCGTCCCAGCTGCCCCGGTGCTTTTCTGACCGGAAGAGGGTTGTGGCCCTATGTAGGCCGGATTTCTCTCTCCCCACGGATGTTATCTTAAGAGACACAAATTAACTAGTAAAAAACAAAAGTCTTTCCAGAAAATAAAGGAAACTTTTATAATTGTTATCAATTATAATCAATGGTAATTAAATATTAGCTGCTTATTTTAGTTATGATTATTAAATGTGGCCACAGCAATTCTTTGGCAAGAGAAAACATTAATGTAAAATCATCTTTCTTCACCTCAAAGTAAAGTTTTAACATCCTATTATAAGGCTGCAGTGGTTCTAATTAAGAATAAAGAATTCCTTGTTCCAAACAACAATCGATTATTGCAGAATATTGATATTTGGCCTATTACATACCATCATTTTAAATAAAATTGATAATCACTATCCTAAAGATAAGTTAAAAAATGCTTTTATGCATGCTTTTGTACCTTCTATAAATTCATGCATGCATGCATCCTATTTACTGTGTTTAAAAACAGCCCTTCTATGGGAGTAAAGTATATGTGAATTGGATCACATGCTTATTCTTTTGAGTTTCCTCCTGCTTCAGCACAGATAATTAAATTGTGTGTTTTAGATGGTGTTTTAAAATGTTGAATAGTCAAGTTTTAATTTGTATATTTATCAATATATATCTCAGAGCTTACAATTGCTTAAAATTGCTCATCCCTCAGATACTATAAATTCTCAAATTTGCAATGGTTTATGCATATACAACTCATAAGAAAAAATGCTGTTCTTTTTAGAAGACTGTTTTTGGACATTTAAGAATTTGTCCTAGATTGCCTGGACAAGACCTTAAGGCAATGCCATGCTAGATTTATATCTCAGGCAGATTACAAGCCTTTAATGGTATGGGATAGCCTAAACTCATTAAGACAGATAATGGGCCATCCTATACTGGCAACAATTTTACTTCATTTTTTAAGGAATTTGGTATCAAACATAAAACTGGAATTCCTTATAACCCCGTGGGACAAGGAATTGTTGAACATGCTCATTGCACTCCGAAAAATTGGCTTTAAAAACAAAACCAGGGCAGTTATACCCCCCAAGGTCACCAAAAGCACACCTTGCTTTTGTCTTGTTCGTTTTAATTCTTTTGCAAACTGATGTTAAAGGTCAGTTTGCAGCGGATCACCACTGGCATTCAGTTACTTCCAGTTCTTATGCCATGATTAAATGGCGGGACCCATTAACTAATGTGTGGAATGGTCCAGACCCCGTTTTAATCTGGGGAAGATGTTCGGTCTGTGTTTTTTCACAAAAAGAAGACGGAGCGCAATGGCTGCCTGAAAGATTGGTTCGTCAAGTGGACACAGATCCTGAATCTTCTAGTAAGTATGATTCTAACCTCGATTATGGATAAAAATCATTTTTAGCCAGAAAAGTTCATTTGGAGCACAGCCTCCATTTCCAGAGAATTTATAGCCCTTCTGTTGATTTCCAAAGCCACCTCCCCCACACTGGGAGGCCAGAATCTGAGCTTGATCATTGCTAATTTGCTACCTGGATATCCTCAAAGAAGCTTTTATCCTGTTGTTTTTCAACTGTTTTGATTTTGTTTTTTCAAGC
This sequence comes from Mus caroli, assembly GCF_978045245.1. Lineage (NCBI taxonomy): Eukaryota > Metazoa > Chordata > Mammalia > Rodentia > Muridae > Mus > Mus caroli. The sequence continues at coordinate 6,178,342 of NW_028227266.1, forward strand.
AGGTCAGTCTCTCCTTATAGCCTGATTTCAGCAAGCATGCAGCCTCACCTCCAGCAAGCACAGGTGGCAGAAATTCAATATGAAGAAGCATTGTAAGTATATATTGTGGCTTTGGTCTGATTTGGGAATAAGGTGTGCTATGAGGGCTGGTCAGCCAATGATGGGCAACCAGATTTCGGAAGTATATCAATCTAAGACAGAGTTATATGCCAAAGGGCCGTGGTTTGTTAATAATACACCACAGAGCCATGTTTCTGTAAAATAAATGCAAACAAGCTGCATATATACTCCTTGACAGATAAGAATAGTTTGGAAAAATCTGAGATTTCCCAAGCCAGGCACAGTTGCCAGCCACCATAACTCCCAGGCAGGACTATGGAGCATAAATAAATTTTATGTCTTGCTCCAGCTATTTTTATTATATACTCAGGGAGGAATTGTAGCTTCCCCTAGTCTGAAGCAGGATTGTGCAGACCTTGTCACCACTGAGGTGGGGCCACCTGGGCTGTAGTCTTCTGACCTAGACGGCTCTATTGTTCTGTCAACTGCCACTGCTCTTCTCCAAGATCTTTCTGGCTGCTGAGACACCCTTGAGACATTCCGGAGACACATCCTATCCTGCACGTCGCCTACGGGCTGGCTCCGGGCACCAAGGATGGACTGGCAGGGGGATGGGCCTACCCCCTATATAAGCTTAGATTCTAAGTAAACTTTAAGGTGCCTTGAACAGAGTACTTTTGTCTTGGTGTCTTTCTCTCCCTATCTAGTCTCTTTTTCAGCCCTAGACTGTCTTTCAGGAGTACCCCATTAATGTAGGCCATGGGCGGCTTACAACTACAAATATTGATGTAAATATATTTAATAAAATTCTCGCAAACCAAATCCAAGAACACATCAAAATGATCATTCACTACTATCAAGTAGGCTTCATCCCAGGGATACAAGGATGGTTCAATATACAGAAATCCATCAATGTAATCCACTACATAAACAAGCTCAAAAAACAACAACAACAACAACAACAACAACAACAACAACAAAACCACGATCATTTTATTAGATGCTGAGAAAGCATTTGACAAAATCTAACACCACTTCATGATAAAAGTCTAACCCGTCCAGCAGGTCCAGTTATTTGAGGGTCTCAAGGGAACCTTCTCCTAAGAACCAAATGGGGGGAGGGAGAGACAGACACCAAGTGCAAGAACACAGGGAAGCAGTCTGATTAGCATCAAGGTGTCACTGTATTCAGCAAGGCTCAAGGCTTAAATGCACAAACAAAAGGGGAAGTACTTCTCAGCAGGAGCAATGGGGCAGCAGAAATGCACAAGCAAAGGAGGAAGTACTTCTCAGCAGGAGGGATGAGGCAACAGAAAAAGAGGAATTTCTTCTCAGCAGGAGGGATGGGGCAGTGGAAATTTTTCTTTTGGCGACTACATGGGGAAGCAGGAGCTTGGTTGTATCAGGGTATACTTGTGGTCAGGACATTCGGTGCTGACTTAGGGCTTGAACAATCTGTGGTTGTTCTCGGAGTGGTGTGTTGGTGGCCCGCTTTTGACCCCTTTTCTTCTCATGGGGAGAGGCCCAATTCAGAGATCAGGACAATTGTGTTGTCTTAATAGCTCCCAACAAAAATCTTGGAACGATCAGGTTCAAGGCCCATACCTAAACATAGTAAAAGCTATATACAGCAAAAGAGTAGCTAACATCAAACTAAATGGAGAGGTCCTTGAAGCAATATCATTAAAATTAGGAACTGACAGTGCTGCCCTCCATTTCCCTATCTATTCAGTATAGGGCTTGAAATTCTAGCTAGAGCAATTAGACAACAAATGGAGGTCAAAGGGATCCAAATTGGAAAGGAAAAGTCAAACTATCACTATTTGCAGATGATATGTTAGTATACTTAACTGTCCCCCAAAACTACACCAGATAACTCCTAAAGCTGATAAACAACTTTAGCAAAGTGACTAGATATAAAATTAACTCAATTTGATGACCTGTCTTCCTGTGGGAGGACATGAAGCTCAAGAAGAAGGAAGATCAAAGTGTGGGTGTTTTGGTCCTTCTTAGAAATAGGAACAAAATATTCATGGGAGGAAATATGGTGATAAAGTGCAGAGCAAAGACTAAAGGAGAGGTCATCCAGAGACTGTCCCACCTGGGGATTCATCCCAGATACAGTCACCAAACTCCAACACTATTGTGGATGCTAAGAAATGCTTGCTGACAGGAGTGTGATATAGCTGTCTCCTGAGAGGCCCTTCCAGAGCCTAACAAATACGGAGTCAAATGCTCACAGCCAACCATTGCACTGAATGTGGGGTCCCCAATGGAGGAGTTAGAGAAAGGGCTAAAGGATCTGCAAGGGGTTTCAAGCTCATAGGAAGCACCATAATATCAACCAACCAGACTCCCTAGTGCTCCCAGGGGCTTAGTCACCAACCAAAGAGAACATGTGACTCCAGCTGCAGATGTAGCAGAGGACAGCCTTGTCAGGCATCAATAGGAGGAGAGATACCTGGTCCTAGGAAGGCTTGATAGATGGCCCACTATAGGGAAATTGAGGGTGGGGAGGTGGGAGTAGGAACACCCTCATAGAAGCAGGATGGCATATGGGGTTTCTAGGAGGGGGTTAAACTGGGTAAGGGGATAACACTTGAAATGTAAATAAATTAAAAGCATAAAAAAAATCACAATTCACATGATGTCAATACAATAGTTTCAGAGCCAATGGAAAATGATAAAAGCTTTATCCCAATTATTCTACCCATGTGAAACCATTACATCGGCCTCCATTTTCATTTTTTCTCTCTTCTGAGATCTCTCTCTCTCTCTCTCTCTCTCTCTCTCTCTCTCTCTCTCTCTCCCTCTCTTAGCTCCACCTCTCTTTTTCCTGTCTAGTCACAGGACTCTTGCTGCCCTAACGTGATTGGACAGGGAAACTCCTGCAATAGGTGAGGGCATGGTTTTCCTTTTCCAACATATGGGTGTCTCTGGAAGATGTCATATGTCCCATGTCATGGAATGTAATCTTGGTTTTATGGTCTGCTTTGGGGGAAGAAGGGGCAAAGAGACTATGATCATTTAGCGTTTGTTTCTCAACTGTCAGTGTATCATATTTGGTGGTCAGCATTTTATGACAACCTCAGACCTTATGTCTTATCTCAGCAAGAGAAAGGATGATGGATACAGGCATGTTTTCACTTAGTGGGGAATGATCTTTTCTGGAAGAAATGAATGTTCCTTAGAGCAACAAATGGGAGATTCTATAGCTGTGAAAAAGTTGGTCTAGTTTTCTCTAGTTTTTGTGACATATATGGGCTGATATTTTTCTGGTTGATGCTAGGATTTCCTTTTGGTAAATCTATCTTTCAATGAGGAAGCATTCAGAGGCAGAGTCTTTCTAATCACAACTGTGATTTCTTAAGGGCTTTCAGATAAAAATCATCACTATATTAGTATCTTGTGGTACAGGCACACCCTGCACCAAGAACACTTCTGTGTAACAAATCTGCACTTATTTTTGTGAGGCTTCATTTTCTTTACTTTTATTTAGTACTGACACTTGGGTTGAAATCTTACATCTCTAACTCTTTTATTCAAATACTTACTTTTTACTATTTGAATCCTCTCTCTCTCTCTCTCTCTCTCTCTCTCTCTCTCTCTCTCTCTCTCTCTCCCCCCCCCCCCCGTGTGTGTGAATGTGAGTGTGTGTGTGTGTGTGCATGTATGTGCGCACAGGAGTGCAGGTGTACTTGGAGGACAGAGGTGTCAGTAACCCCTAGGTAGAGTTACATGAAAACGGAGGTACAACATACCCAAACTTATGGGACCTGATCTTGTGCAGACACATGCAGGCCCTGTGCATGCTGCTCCATTTTCAGTGAGTTCAGTGCCAAATAAGTCTTGTTGTAATTAGAGGGCCACATTTTCCTGGCTCTAAATCTCTGACTTCCACAGGGTTTCATAATGACCAAGTGGAAGGATTAGAAGGAGATATTCCATTTAGAACTGAGTGTTCCATATTCTCTTCCTTTCTTCATAACATCTGGCTGTGGATCTCTGTTCCCATCTGCTACAGGATAAAGCTTTTTTGATGATTCCTGAGCAAGGCGCTGAATATAGAGGAATGCAACTGTAGTCATTTCTTTGTTATATTCTAGTAATAGAACAGTAGAATTTGATTGTTTTAATTAGGTATATATTTCATTTACATTTCCAATGCTATCCCAGAAGTCCCCCAGACGGCCCAGCACCCACTCCCCCCCAACCACCCACTCCCACTTCTTGGCCCCGGCGTTCCCCTGTACTGAGGCATATAAAGTTTGCACTACCAATGGGCCTCTCGTTCCACTGATGGTTGACTAGGCCATCTTCTGATACATATTCAGCTAGAGACACGAGCTCCGGGGCATACTGGTTTGTTCATATTGTTGTTCCACCTATAGGGTTGCAGCTCCCTTTAGCTCCTTGATTATTTTCTCTAGCTGCACCATGGGGGCCCTGTGATCCATCCAATAGCTGACTATGAGCATCCACTTCTGTGTTTGCCAGGCCCCAGCATAGTCTCACAAGAGAAAACTATATCCGTGTCCTTTCAGCAAAATATTGCTAGTGTATGCAATAGTGTCAGCGTTTGGAGGCTGATTATGGGATGGATCCCCGGATAGGAGTCTCTAAATGGTCCATCCTTTCATCTCAGCTCCAAACTTTGTCTCTATAACACCTTCCATGGGTGTTTTGTTCCCAATTCTAAGAAGGGGCAACGTGTCCACACTTTGGTCTTCATTCTTCTTGAGTTTCATGTGTTTAGCAAATTATATCTTATATCTTGGGTATTCTAAATTTCTGGGCTACTATCCACTTATCAGTGAGTACATATTGTGTGAGTGCTTTTGTGATTGGGTTACCTCACTCAGGATGATGCCCTCCAGGTCCATCCATTTGTCTAGGAATTTCATAAATTCATTGTCTTTAATAGCTGAGTAGTACTCCATTGTGTAAATGTACCACATTTTCTGTATCCATTTCTCTGTTGAGGGACATCTGGGTTCTTTCCAGCTTCTGGCTATTATAAATAAGGCAGCTATAAACATAATGGAGCATGTGTCCTTCTTACCGGTTGGAACATCTTCTGGATATATGCCCAGGGGAGGTATTGCAGGATCCTCTGGTAGTACTATGTCCAATTTTCTGAGGAACTTCCAGAATGATTTCCAGAGTGGTTGTACAAGCTTGCAATCCCACCAACAATGGAGGAGTGTTCCTCTTTCTCCACATCCTTGACAGCATCTGCTGTCACCTGAATTTTTGATCTTAGCCATTCTGGCAGGTGTGAGGTGGAATCTCAGGGTTGTTTTGATTTGCATTTCCCTGATGATTAAGGAAGTTGAACATTTTTTCAGGTGCTTCTCAGCCATTCGATATTCCTCAGGTGAGAATTCTTTGTTTAGCTCTGAGTCCCATTTTTTTTTAAATATTTTTTATTACATATTTTCCTCAATTACATTTCCAATGCTATCCCAAAAGTCCCCCATACCCTCCCTGATACTTCCCTACCCACCCATTCCCATTTTTTGGCCCAGGCGTTCCCCTGTACTGGTGCATATAAAGTTTGCATGTCCGAGCCGGGCATGGTGGTGCACGCCTTTAATCCCAACACTCGGGAGGCAGAGGCAGGCGGATTTCTGAGTTCGAGGCCAGCCTGGTCTACAAAGTGAGCTCCAGGACAGCCAGAGCTATAAAGAGAAACCCTGTCTCGAAAAACCAAAAAAAAAAAAAAAAAAAAAAAAAAAAAAGTTTGCATGTCCAATGGGCCTCTCTTTCTAGTGATGGCCGACTAGGCCATCTTTTGATGCATATGCAGCTAGAGTCAAGAGCTCCAGGGTACTGGTTAGTTCAGAATGTTGTTGCACCTACAGGGTTGCAGATCTCTTTAGCTCCTTGGATACTTTCTCGAGCTCATCCATTCGGGGCCTTGTGATACATCCAATAGCTGACTGTGAGCATACACTTCTGTGTTTGTTAGGCCCTGGCATTGTCTCACAAGAAACAGCTATATCTGGGTCCTTTCAGCAAATGCTTGCTGGTGTATGCAATGGTGTCCTCGTTTGGAGGCTAATTATTGAATAGATCCCTGGATATGGCAGTCTCTAGATGGTCCATCCTTTTGTCTCCGCTCCAAACTTTGTCTCTGTAACTTCTTCCATGGTTGACTGTTTCCAATTCTAAGAAGGGGCAAAGTGTGCACACTTTGGTCTTTGTTCTTCTTCAGTTTCATGTGTTTTACAAATTGTCTCTTATACTCCGGTATACTAAGTTTCTGGGCTAATATCCACTTATTAGTTAGTACATATCATTTGAGTTCTTTTGTGATTGTGTTACCTCACTCAGGATGATGCCCCCCAGGTCCATTCATTTGTCTAGGAATTTCATAAATTCATTCTTTTTAATAGCTGAGTAGTACTCCATTTTGTAAATGTACCACATTTTTTGTATCCATTCCTCTGTTGTGGGGCATCTGGGTCCTTTCCAGCTTCTGGCTATTATAAATAAGGCTGTATGAATATATTGGAGCATGTGTCCTTCTTACCGGTTGGGATATCTTCTGGATATATGCCCAGGGGAGGTATTGCAGGATCCTCCAGTAGTACTATGTGCAATTTTCTGAGGAAATGCCAGACTGATTTCCAGAGTTATTGTACAAGCTTGCAATCCCACCAACAATGGAGGAGTGTTCCTCATTCTCCACATCCTCGCCAGCATCTGCCATCACCTGAATTTCTGATCTTAGCCATTCTGACTGGTGTGAGATGGAATCTCGGGGTTGTTTTGATTTGCATTTCTCTGAAGATTAAGGATGTTGAACATTTTATCAGGTGTTTCTCAGCCATTCGGAATTCCTCAGGTGAGAATTCTTTGTTTAGCTCTGAGCCCCATTTTTTTTTCTTTTTCTTTTTTTTTTAATTTTTAATATTTTTATTACATATTTTCCTCAATTAAATTTCCAATGCTATCCCAAAAATCCCCCATAGCACCCCCCACTTCCCTACCCACCCATTCCCATTCTTTTGGCCCTGGCATTCCCCTATATTGGGGCATATAAAGTTTGCAAGTCCAATGGGCCTCTCTTTCCATTGATGGCCGACTAGGTCATCTTTCGATACATATGCAGCTAGAGACAAGAGCTCCGGGGTTCTGGTTAGTACATCATGTTGTTCCAACAATAGGGTTGCAGATCCCTTTAGCTCCTTGGGTACTTTCTCTAGCTTCTCCATTGGGAGCCCTGTGATACATCCAATAGCTGACTGTGAACATCCACTCCTGTGTTTGCTAGGCCCCAGCATCGTCTCAAAACAGACAGCTATATTTGTGTACTTTCAGCAAAATCTTGCTAGTGTATGCAATGGTGTCAGCGTTTAGAAGCTGATTATGGGATGGATCCCTGGATACGGCAGTCTCTAAATGGTCCACCCTTTCATCACAGCTACGAACTTTGTCTCTGTAACTCCTTCCCGGGGTGTTTTGTTCCCAATTCTAAGAAGGTGCACAGTGTCCACACTTTGGTCTTCATTCTTCTTGAGTTTCATGCGTTTAGCAAATTGTATCTTATATCTTGGGTATCCTAAGTTTTGGGCTAATATCCACTTATCAGTGAATACATATTGTGTGAGTTCTTTTGTGATTGTGTTACTTCACTCAAGATGATGCCCTCCAGGTCCATCCATTTGGCTAGGAATTTCATAAATTCATTCTTTTTAATAGCTGAGTAGTACTCCATTGTGTAAATGTATCATAATTTCTGTATCCATTCCTCTGTTGAGGGACATCTGGGTTCTTTCCAGCTTCTGGCTATTATAAATAGGGCTGCTATGAACATAGTGGAGCATGTGTCCTTTTTACCGGTTGGGACATCTTCTGGATATATGCCCAGGAGAAGTATTGCTGGATCCTCCGGTAGTACTATGTCCAATTTTCTGAGGAACCGCCAGACTGATTTCCAGAGTGGTTGTACAAGCTTGCAATCCCACCAACAATGGAGGAGTGTTCCTCTTTCTCCACATCCTCGCCAGCATCTGCTGTCACCTGAATTTTTGATCTTAGCCATTCTGACTGGTGTGAGGTGGAATCTCAGGGTTGTTTTGATTTGCATTTCCCTGATGATTAAGGATGTTGAACATTTTTTCAGGTGTTTCTCTGCCATTCGGTATTCCTCAGGTGAGAATTCTTTGTTCAGTTCTGAGCCCCATTTTTTAATGGGGTTATTTGACTTTCTGGAGTTCACCTTCTTTAGTTCTTTATATATATTGGATATTAGTCCCTTATCTGATTTAGGATAGGTGAAGATCCTTTACCAATCTGTTGGTGGTTTTTTTGTCTTATTGATGGTGTCTTTAGCCTTGCAGAAGCTTTGTAGTTTCATGAGGTCCCACTTGTCAATTCTCAATCTTACAGCACAAGCCATTACTGTTCTATTCAGGAATTTTCCCCCTGTGCCCATATCTTCAAGGCTTTTCCCCACTTTCTCCTCTATAAGTTTCAGTGTCTCTGGTTTTATGTGAAGTTCCTTGATCCACTTAGACTTGACCTTAGTACAAGGAGATAGGAATGGATCAATTCGCATTCTTCTACATGTTAACAACCAGTTGTGCCAGCACCATTTGTTGAAAATGCTGTCTTTCTTCCACTGGATGTTTTTAGCTCCCTTGTCGAAGATCAAGTGACCGAAGGTGTGTGGGTTCATTTCTGGGTCTTCAATTCTATTCCATTGGTCTATTTGTCTGTCACTATACCAGAACCATGCAGTTTTTATCACAATTGCTCTGTAGTAGAGCTTTAGGTCCGGCATGGTGATTCTACCAGAGGTTCTTTTATCCTTTAGGAGAGTTTTTGCTATCCTAGGTTTTTTTTTTTTTTTTTTTGGTTTTTCGAGACAGGGTTTCTCTGTGTAGCCCTGGCTGTCCTGGCACTCACTTTGTAGACCAGGCTGGCCTTGAACTCATAAATCCGCCTGCCTCTGCCTCCCGAGTGCTGGGATTAAAGGCGTGCGCCACCACGCCCGGCTGCTATCCTAGGTTTTTTGTTATTCTAGATGAATTTGCAGATTGCACTTTCTAATTCGTTGAAGAATTGATTTGGAATTTTGATGGGCATTGCATTGAATCTGTAGATTGCTTTTGGCAAGATAGCCATTTTTACAATGATGATCCTGCCAATCCATGAGCATGGGAGATCTTTCCATCTTCTGAGATCTTCTATAATTTCTTTCTTCAGAGACTTGAAGTTTTTATTATACAGATCTTTCACTTCCTTAGTTAGAGTCATGCCAAGATATTTAATATTATTTGTGACTATTGAGAAGGGTGTTGTTTCCCTAATTTCTTTCTCAGCCTGTTTATTCTCTGTGTAGAGAAAGGCCATTGATTTGTTTGAGTTAATTTTATATCCAGCTACTTCACCGAAGCTGTTTATCAGGCTTAGGAGTTCTCTGGTGGAATTTTTAGGGTCACTTATATATACTCTCATATCATCTGCAAAGAGTGATATTTTGACTTCATCTTTTCCAATTTGTATCCCTTTGATCTCCTTTTGTTGTCGAATTGCTCTGGCTAGGACTTCAAGTACAATGTTGAATAGGTATGGAGAAAGTGGACAGCCTTGTCTAGTCCCTGATTTTAGAGGGATTGCTTCAAGCTTCTGACCATTTACTTTGATGTTGGCTACTGGTTTGCTGTAGATTGCTTTTATCATGTTTAGGTATGGGCCTTGAATTCCTGATCTTTCCAAGACTTTTATCATGAATGGGTGTTGGATCTTGTCAAATGCTTTTTCCGCATCTAACGAGATGACCATGTGGTTTTTGTCTTTGAGTTTGTTTATATACTGGATTATGTTGATGGATTTCCGTATATTGAACCATCCCTGCATCCCTGGGATGAAACCTACTTGGTCAGGATGGATGATTGTTTTGATGTGTTCTTGGATTCGTTTAGCAAGAACTTTATTGAGGATTTTTGCATCAATATTCATAAGGGATATTGGTCTGAAGTCTTCTATCTTTGTTGGGTCTTTTTGTGGTTTAGGTATCAGAGTAATTGTGGCTTCATAGAATGAGTTGGGTAGAGTACCTTCTGTTTCTATTTTGTGGAATAGTTTGTGAAGAACTGGGATTAGATCTTCTTTGAAGGTCTGATAGAACTCTGCACTAAACCCATCTGGTCCTGGGCTTTTTTTAGTTGGGAGACTATTAATGACTGCTTCTATTTCTTTGGGGGATATAGGGCTGTTTAGATTATTAACCTGATCTTGCTTCAACTTTGGTACCTGGTATCTGTCTAGGAACTTCTCCATTTCATCCAGGTTCTCAAGTTTTGTTGAGTATAGCCTTTGGTAGAAGGATCTGATGGTGTTTTGGATGTCTTCAGGATCTGTTGTTATGTCTCCTATTTCATTTCTGATTTTGTTAATTAGGATGCTTTCCCTGTGCCCTCTAGTGAGTCTGGCTAAGGGTTTATCTATCTTGTTGATTTTCTCAAAGAACCAGCTCCTTGATTGGTTGATTCTTTGAATAGTTTTTCTTGTTTCCACTTGGTTGATTTCGCCCCTGAGTTTGATTATTTCCTGCCGTCTACTCCTCTTGGGTGAATTTGCTTCCTTTTGTTCTAGTGCTTTTAGGTATGTTGTCAAGCTGCTAATGTGTGCTCTCTCTAGTTTCCTTTTGGAGGCACTCAGAGCTATGAGTTTTCCTCTAGAAATGCTTTCATTGGGTCCCATAAGTTTGGGTATGTTGTGGCTTCATTTTCATTGAACTCTAAAAAGTCCTTAATTTCTTTCTTTATTCCTTCCTTGACCAAGGTATCATTGAGAAGAGTGTTGTTCAGTTTCCACGTGAAGGTTGGCTTTCTATTATTTATTTTGTTATTGAAGATCAGGCTTAGTCCATGGTGATCTGATAGGATGCATGGGACAATTTCAATATTTTTGTATCTGTTGAGGCCTGTTTTGTGACCAATTATGTGGTGAATTTTGGAGAAGGTACCATGAGGTGCTGAGAAGAAGGTATATCCTTTTGTTTTAGGATAGAATGTTCTGTAGATATCTGCCAGATCCATTTGATTCATAATTTCTCTTAGTTTCTCTGTGTCCCTGTTTAGTTTCTGTTTCCATGATCTGTCCATTGGTGAAAGTGGTGTGTTGAAGTCTCCCACTATTATTGTATGAGGTGCAATGTGTGCTTTGAGATTTACTAAAGTTTCTTTAATGAATGTGGCTGCCTTTGTATTTGGAGCATAGATATTCAGGATTGATAGTTCCTCTTGGAGGATTTTACCTTTGATGAGTATGAAGTGTCCCTCCCTGTCTTTTTTAATGACTTTGGGTTGGAAGTCAATCTTATCTGATATTAGAATGGCTACTCCAGCTTGTTTCTTCATACCATTTGCTTGGAAAATTGTTTTCCAGCCTTTCATTCTGAGGTAGTGTCTATCTTTTTCTCTGAGATGATTTTCCTGTAAGCAGCAAAATATTGGGTCTTGTTTGTGTAGCCAATTTGTTAGTCTATGTCTTTTTATCGGGGAGTTGAGTCCATTGATATTAAGAGATATTAAGGAAAAGTAATTGTTGTTTCCTGTTATTTTTGTTGTTAAAGTTGGAATTCTGTTCTTGTGGCTGTCTTCTTTTAGGTTTGTTGAGGGATTACCTTCTTGTTGTTTCTAGGGTGTGGTTTCTGTCCTTGTATTGGTTTTTTTCTGTTATTATCCTTTGAAGGGCTGGATTCGTGGAGAGATAATGTGTGAATTTGGTTTTGTCGTGGAATACTTTGGTTTCTCCATCTATGTTAATTGCGAGTTTGGCTGGGTATAGTAGCCTGGGCTGGAATTTGTGTTCTTTTAGTTTCTGTATAACATCCGTCCAGGATCTTCTGGCTTTCATAGTCTCTGGTGAAAAATCTGGTGTAATTCTCATAGGCTTGCCTTTATATGTTACTTGGCCTTTTTCTCTTACTGCTTTTAGTATTCTATCTTTATTTAGAGCATTTGTTGTTCTGATTATTATGTGTCGGGAGGTATTTCTTTTCTGGTCCAGTCTATTTGGAGTTCTGTAGGCTTCTTGTATGTTCATGGGCATCTCTTTCTTTAGATTTGGGAAGTTTTCTTCTATAATTTTGTTGAAGATGTTTGCTGGTCCTTTGAGTTGAAAATCTTCATTCTCATCCACTCCTATTATCCGTAGGTTTGGTCTTCTCATTGTGTCCTGTATTTCTTGGATGTTTTGAGTTAGGATCTTTTTGCATTTTACATTTTCCTTGATTGTTGTGCCGATGTTCTCTATGGAATCTTCTGCACCTGAGATTCTCTCTTCCATCTCTTGTATTCTGGTGCTGATGCTGGTATCTATGGTTCCAGATTTCTTTCCTAGGGTTTCTATCTCCAGCGTTGCCTCATTTTGGGTTTTCTTTATTGTGTCTACTTCCCTTTTTAGGTCTAGTATGGTTTTGTTCATTTCCATCATCTGTTTGGATGTGTTTTCCTGTTTTTCATTAAGGACTTCTACCTGTTTGATTATGTTATCCTGTTTTTCTTTAAGGATTTGTAACTCTTTAGCAGTGTTCTCCTGCAATTCTTTAAGGGATTTTTGTGCTTCCTCTTTAATGTCTTCTACCTGTTTACCAGTGTTCCTTTGTATTTCTTTAAGTGTGTTATGAAAGTCCTTCTTGAAGTCCTCTACCATCATCAGGAGATATGCTTTTAGATCCGTGTCTAGCTTTTCCGGTGTGTTGGGGTGCCCTGGACTGGGCGAAGTGGGAGTGCTGGGTTCTGATGATGGTGAGTGGTCTTGGTTTCTGTTAGTAAGATTATTACGTTTACCTTTCGCCATCTGATAATCTCTGGGGTTAGTTGTTTTGTCACTGTTTAAAGATTGGAGCAGAAGCTGTGTTCCACTCACCAGCAGTCTCAAAATCCTGTGGTGGGGGTCGTGGGTAGCTGGCAGTACCCCGGTGTTGGTCCAGCCGGAAGAGGCCTGTGGTCCTACTCAGGCCGGTTTTCTGCTTCCCTAACTAATGCAGTCTCAGGTCCCACGCGCAATTGGATTCGAGCAGAAGCTGTGTTCCACTCACCAGAAGTCTTAAGATCCTGTGGCGGGTGTTGTGGGTAGCTGGCGAGTGTCAGCCGACCCTGCGTCCTAGCTACCCCGGTGCTTTTCTGACCGGAAGAGGCTTGTGGCCCTATGTAGGCCGGATTTCTCCCTCCCCAACCAAAGCAGTCTCAGGTCCCGCGTGATTGGACTGGAGCAGAAGCTGTGTTCCACTCACCAGCAGTCTCAAAATCCTGTGGCGGGGGTCGTGGGTAGCTGGCGGGTGTCAGGCGACCCTGTGCTCTAGCTACCCCGGTGCTGATCCGGCCGGATGAGGCCTGTGGCCCTACTCAGGCCGGTTTCTGCTTCCCTAACTAATGCAGTCTCAGGTCCCACGTGCAATTGGATTGGAGCAGAAGCTGTGTTCCACTCACCAGAAGTCTTAAGATCCTGTGGCGGGTGTTGTGGGTAGCTGGCGAGTGTCAGCCGAACCTGCGCCCTAGCTACCCCAGTGCTTTTCTGACCTAAAGAGGCTTGTGGCCCTATCGAGCCCCATTTTTTAATGGAGTTATTTGATTTTCTGGAGTCCACCCTCTTCAGTTCTTTATATATATTGGATATTTGTCCCCTATCTGATTTAGGATAGGTAAAGATCCTTTCCTAATCTGTTGGTGGTCTTTTTGTCTTATTGACAGTGTCTTTTGCCTTGCAGAAGCTTTGCAGTTTCATGAGGTCCCATTTGTCAATCCTCGATCTTACAGCACAAGCCATTGCTGTTCTATTCAGTAATTTTTCCCCTGTGCTCATATCTTCGTGGCTTTTCCCCACTATCTCCTCTATAAGTTTCAGTATCTCTGGTTTTATATGAAGTTCCTTGATCCACTTAGATTTGACCTTAGTAAAAGGAGATAGAAATGGATCAATTCACAATCTTCTACATGATAACAACCAGTTGTGCCAGCACCATTTGTTGAAAATGCTGTCTTTCTTCCACTGGATGGTTTTAGCTCCCTTGTCGAATATCAAGTGACCATAGGTGTGTGGGTTAATTTCTGGGTCTTCAATTCTATTCCATTGGTCTACTTGTCTGTCACTATACCAGTACCATGCAGTTTTTATCACAAATTCTCTGTAGTAAAGCTTTAGGTCAGGCATGGTGATTCCACCAGAGGTACTTTTATCCTTGAGAAGAGTTTTTGCTGTCCTAGGTTTTTTGTTATTCCAGATGAATTTGGAGATTGTTCTTTCTAATTTGTTGAAGAATTGAGTTGGCTGAGCCCCATTTTTTAATGGAGTTATTTACATTTCTGGAGTCCACCTTCTTTAGTTCTTTACATATATATTGGATATTAGTCCCCTATTGATTTAGGATAGGTAAAGATCCTTTCCCAATCTGTTGGTGCCTTTTTTGTCTTATTGACAGTGCCTTTTGCCTTGCAGAAGCTTTGCAATTTTATGAGGTCCCATTTGTCGACTCTCGATCTTACAGCACAAGCCATTGCTGTTCTATTCAGGAATTTTCCCCTGTACCCATGTCTTCGAGGCTTTTCCCCACTTTCTCCTCTATAAGTTTCAGTGTCTCTGGTTTTATGTGGAGTTCCTTAATCCACTTAGATTTGACCTTAGCACAAGGAGATAGGAATGGGTCAATTCCCATTCTTCTACATGATAACCGCCAGTTGTGCCAGCACCATTTGTTGAAAATGCTGTCTTTTTTCCACTGGATGGTTTTTGCTCCATTGTCAAAGATCAAGTGACCATAGGTGTGTGGGTTAATTTCTGGGTCTTCAATTCTATTCCAATTGTCTACTTGTCTGTGGCCATACCAGTACAATGCAGTTTTTATCACAATTGCTCTGTAGTACAGGTTTAGGTCAGGCATGGTGATTCCACCAGAGGTTCTTATATCCTTAGAAGAGTTTTTGCTATCCTAGGTTTTTTGTTGTTCCAGATGAATTTGCAGATTGCGCTTTCTAATTCGTTGAAGAATTGAGTTGAAATTTTGATGGGGATTGCACTGAATCTGTAGATTGCTTTGGCAAGATAGCCATTTTGACTATATTGATCCTGCCAATCCATGAGCGTAGGAGATCTTTCCATCTTCTGAGATCTTCTTTAATTTTTTTCTTCAGAGACTTGAAGTTCTTATCATACAGATCTTTCACTTCCTTAGTTAGAGTCAAGCCAAGGTATTTTATATTATTTGTGACTATTGTGAAGGGTGTTGTTTCCCTAATTTCTTTCGCAGCCTGTTTATCCTTTGTGTAGAGAAAGGCCATTGACTTGTTTGAGTAAATTTTATATCCAGCTACTTCATTGAAGCTGTGTATTAAGTGGAATTTTTAGGGTCACTTATATATATTATCATGTCATCTGCAAAAAGTGATATTTTGACTTCTTCCTTTCCAATTTGTATTTCCTTGATCTCCTTTTGTTGTCGAATTGCTCTGGCTAGGACTTCAAGTACAATGTTGAATAGGTAGGGAGAAAGTGGGCAGCCTTGTCTAGTCCATGATTTTAGTCGGATTGCTTCCAGCATTTCACCATTTACTTTGATGCTGGCTACTGGTTTGCTGTAGATTGCTTTTATCATGTTTAGGAATGGGCCTTGAATTCCTGATCTTCCCAAGACTTTTATCATGAATGGGTGTTGGATTTTTTCAAATGCTTTCTCCACATCTAAGGAGATGATCATGTGGTTTTCGTCTTTGAGTTTGTTTATATACTGGATTACGTTGATGGATTTCTGTATATTGAGCCATTCCTGCATCCTGGGATGAAACCTGCTTGGTCAGGATGGATGATTGTGTTGATGTGTTCTTGGATTCCGTTAGCAAGAACTTTATTGAGGATTTTCGCATCAATATTCATAAGGGAAATTGGTCTGAAATGCTCTATCTTTGTTGGGTCTTTTTGTGGTTTAGGTATCAGAGTAATTGTGGCTTCATAGAATGAGTTTGGTAGAGTTCCTGCTGTTTCTATTTTGTGGAATAGTTTGTGAAGAACTGACATTATATCTGATTGAAGGTCTAATAGAACAACTCTGGACTAAACCCATCTAGTCCTGGGCTTTTTTTTTTTTTTTGGTTGGGAGTCTATTAATGACTGCTTCTATTTCTTTAGGGGATATAGGACTGTTTAGATAATTAACCTGATCTTGATTTAACTTTGGTACCTGGTATCTATTTAGAAACTTGTCCATTTCATCCAGGTTTTCCAGTTTTCTTGTGTATAGCCTTTGGTAGAAGGATCTGATGTTGTTTTGGATTTCTTCAGTATCTGTTGTTATGTCTCCCTTTTCATTTCTGATTTTGTTAAATAGGATGCTTTCCCTGTGGCCTCTAGTGAGTCTGGCTAAGGGTTTATCTATCTTGTTGATTTTCTCAAATAACTAGCTCCTCGTTTGTTTGAATATTTGAGTAGTTCTTCTTGTTTCCACTTGGTTGTGTTATCCCCTGAATTTGATAATTTCCTACAGTCTACTCCTCTTGGGTGAATTTGCTTCCTTTTGTTCTAGACGTTTTAGGTGTGTTTTCCAAGCTGGTAGTGTGTACTCTCTCTAGTTTCTTTTTTGGAGGCACTCAGATCTATGAGTTTTCCTCTTAGAAATCCTTTCATTGTGTCCCATATGTTTGGGTGTATTTTGGTTTCATTTTCATTAAACTCTAAAAAGTCCTTAATTTCTTTCTTTATTTCTTCCTTGACCAAGTTATCATTGAGAAGTGTGTTGTTCAGTTTCTACGTGGATGTTGGCTTTCTATTATTTATTTTGTTATTGAAAATCAGCCTTAGTCCATGGTGATCTGATAGGATGCATGGGACAATTTCAATATTTTTGTATTTGCTGAGGTCTTTTTTGTGACCAATTATATGGTCAATTTTGAGACGGTACCATGAGGTGCTGAGTAGAAGGTACATCCTTTTGTTTTAGGATAAAATGTTCTGTAGATATCTGTTAGATCCATTTGTTTCAGAACTTCTGTTAGTTTTACTGTGTCCCAGCTTAGTTTCTGTTTTCATGATCTGTCCATTGTTGAAGGGGGTGTGTTGAAGTCTCCCACTATTTTTGTGTGAGGTGCGATGTGTGCTTTGAGCTTTACTAAAGTTTCTTTAATGAATGTGGGTACCATTGCATTTGAAGCATAGATATTCAGAATTGAGAGTTCCTCTTGGAAGATTTTATCTTTGGTGGGTATGAAGTGCCCCTTCTTGTCTTTTTTGATGACTTTGTGCTGGAAGTGGATTTTATTAGATATTAGAATGGCTACTCCAGCTTGTTTCTTCAGACCATTTGATTGGAAAATTGTTTTCCAGCCTTTCACTCTGAGGTAGTGTTTGTCTTTTTCCTTGTAATGGGTTTCCTGTAAGCAGCAAAATGTTGGGTCTTGTTTGTGTAGCCAGTCTGTTAGTCTATGTCTTTTTATTGGAGAGTTGTGTCCATTGATATTAAGAGATATCAAGGAAAAGTAATTGTTGCTTCCTATTATTTTTGTTGTTATAGTTGGCATTCTGTTCTTGTGGCTGTCTTCTTTTAGGTTTGTTGAAGGATTACTTTCTTGCTTTTTTTATGGCCTGGTTTCCATCCTTGTATTGGTTTTTTTCTGTTATTCTACTTTGAAGTGCTGGATTTGTGGAAAGATAATGTGTGAATTTGGTTTTGTCATGGAATACTTTGGTTTCTCCATCTATGGTAATTGAAAGTTTGGCTGGTTATAGTATCGTGGGCTGGCATTTGTGTTCTCTTAGTGTCTGTAGAACATCTGTCTAGGATCTTCTGGCTTTCATATTCTCTGGTGAAAAATCTGGTGTAATTCTGATAGGCTTGCCTTTATATATTATTTGACCTTTTTCCCTTACTGCTTTTAATATTCTATCTTTATTTAGTGTATTTGTTGTTCTGATTATTATGTGTTGGGAGGAATTTTTTTTCTGGTCCAGTCTATTTGGAGTTCTGTACACTTCTTGTATGTTCATGGGCATCTCTGTCTTTAGGTTTGGGTACTTTTCTTCTATAATTTTGTTGAAGATATTTTCTGGCCCTTTAAGTTGAAAATCATCATTCTCATCTACTCCTGTTATCCATAGGTTTGGTCTTCTCATTGTGTCCTGTATTTCCTGGATGTTTTGAGTTAGGATCTATTTGCATTTTGCATTTTCTTTGATTGTTGTGCCGATTTTCTCTATGGAATCTTCTGCACCTGAGATTCTCTCTTCCATCTCTCATATTCTGTTGCTGATGTTCGCATCTATGGTTTCAGATTTCATTTCTGAAGTTTCTATCTCCAGTGTTGCCTCACTTTGGGTTTTCTTTATTGTGTCTACTTCCCTTTTTAGGTCTAGTATGGTTTTGTTCATTCCCTTCATCTATTTGGATGGGTTTTCCTGTTTTTCTATAAAGACTTGCAACTCTTTAGCAATGTTCTCCTGTATTTTTAAGTGAGTTATTAAAGTCCTTCCGATGCCTTCTACCATCATCATGAGATATGCCTTTAAATCCGGGTCTGGTTTTTTGGTGTGTTGGGGTGCCCTGGACTGACTGAGGTGGTAATGCTTGGTTTTGATGATGGTGAGTGGTGTTGGTTTCTGTTAGTAAGATTCTTACGTCTGCCTTTTGCCATCTTTAAACTCTGGAGTCAGTTGTTATAGTTGTCTCTGGTTAGAGGATGTTCCTCTCGTGATTCTGTTATTCTTTACCAGCAGACCTGGGAGATTATCTCTTTCCTCAGTTTCAGTGGTCAGAGCACTCTCTGTCGCCAGGCTCTCTTCTTTCAGGGAAGGTGCACAGTTATCTAGCATTCAGAGTTACCTCCTGGTAGAAGATGAAAGCCCAAACCAGGACCTGTGTCAGAAGCTGTTAGCTTCTGTAGTCCATACTCTAACCTGTGCAGAGTAGTCTCGGTGGAGTCCCGGAACCAAGATGTCTCCCGCAGATGCTTAGGTAAAGAACTTATGGGCTGGGCAGATACCTATCCTCTGGCAGGGAAAGTGCCCGGATATCTGGAGGCCAAAAGGGGGCCTGCCTCAGATGCTCTGTGGCTCCCACCTGTCCCAGAAGCTGTTAGTTTCTGTAGTCCACACTCTCACCTTTGCAGACCAATCTCAGTGGAGTCCGGGAACCAAGATGTCTCCCGCAGATGCTCTGGTAATTCCCTCACAAGCCAGGCAGACACCTATCCTCTGGCAGGGAAGGTGCCTGGATCTAGAATTTAATTTTAACTTAGGTCCCTGGACCAGCTAGTCTCAGTGCCATATTTCCCTAATTCATTTAACTGTTGAGGCACATCTAGGTTGTTTAAACTTTTGGCTCTTATGAATTGATTAGCAAAGAACATGATTAAACTTATACCTACTGCTGAGTAGGTAACCAAGAACCTAGATAACCAGGTATATGAATTAAAACCATTTTGTGGAGTGGGCATTCAGTAAAATCATGTATCGATTGGTTATTCCCATAAGCTTGATGTCACCATTGCAATAGCATACCTTGCAGGTGGGACACCTTTGTAGATCAAAGGGGTTGTAGCTGGGTTGGTGTTTATATTTCTCTTTTGGTAGCATGGAAAGTATTTGTCAGCACCAAAAGTACTAGCCTTTTGAGGTGGAGGCTCTTCATAGGCACCGGCTTGAGTTCTCCATGTTCAAGAAGTTGTGCAGTTGTTATCTTCAGCAATGGAGCCTTGTCATCAGTTTTTAGAGAGCAACCTATAGCCTTAGTAACTTCTTTGGTTGTTTGGGAGTTCCTGTGGGGAACACCTCAAATGCCCTTAATTTTAGCTTCTCTTCCATAGTTCCTCTCTCCTCCCCCTCTTCCCTTCTAAATTGATCCTTCTATTCCAGAATCTTCTATTCATCCATCACCCATAACTACCAATTTTGTTTTCTTTCCTTGGAAGATTTTCACTTAAATGCTTACTCTATACATAAACTCTGTGATTCTTCCCACATTGTAGCTTGGTTATCAATGATTTAGCATCTAATAACCACAAAGAAGCAAATACATAACATATTTGTCTTTCTTGATCTAGATTACCTCACTCAGGGTGATTTTTTTTTTCTAGTTACATTTAGCTGCAAATTTCACAATTCCTTTTTTAATAGCTGAATAATATTTCACTGTGTAAAATTGCCCTATTATCCTAATTAATTTATCTGTTGAGGGACATCCATGTTGTTTTAAATTTTTTGGCTATTATGAATAGAGCAACAAAGAACATGGTCGTACCCATACGTACTGCTGAGTGTTTGACCAAGAATCTAGATAACCCTGGATTTTAGTTAAAACCAAATTCTACTCTTCTACTAAAAGAATATAACAATAAAATGACCATAATGACATTGTTACATTCAAAGGTATCAGGTGTTATAGCAGGATGAAATATTCTTTGCATATATACCTAACAGTGGTATACCCCAATTTTGAGGTAGATTGGTTCCCATCTTCATGAGGAACTGATTTCCCTCATGGCTGTAAATGTTTGTATGCCCACTATCAATGATTGTCTCCCTAACTATACATCCTTGCCAGCATCAACTGTAATTTGTTTTATTGATCTTGGACATTTAACAGTTGTAAGACAAAATCTAAATGCAGTTTTAATTTGCATTTCATTGATAAGTAAGGATGTTGAACATTACATGTTTCTTAGCTATTTGAGTTTCCTCTTTCAAGAATTCTCTATTAGATCTGTACTCCACCCTTACAACCTCCCTCTCCAGCAGATGAATAAAAAGTTCATTTTGTTCCTGATTTTTCAGTAGAATCACTTTGAGTTTCTTTCCATTTAAGTTGATGCTGTCTATGGGGTTCTGGTAATCTGCTGTTATTGTGTTGAAGTTTGTTGATTGTTTCCAGGCCCTTTATCATAAATGGGTGTTGGGTTTTGTCAAAAACATTTGATGTGTTCATTTCCCTGATGATTAAGGTCACTAGACCTTAGACAAAGGAGCTAAAAGCATTCAGTGGAAAGAAGGCATCATCTTCAACAAATGGTGCAGGCACAATTGGCAGTTATCATGTAGAAGAATGCAAATTGATCCATTCTTATCTCCTTGTACAAAGCTCAAGTTTAACTGGATCAAGGAACTCCACATAAAATTGCAGACTTATAGAGGAGAAAGTGGGGAAAAGCATTGAAGATATGGGCACAGGGGGAAAATTTCTGAACAGAACAGCAATAGCTTATGCTGTAAGATTGAGAATCAACAAATGGGACCTCATAAAATTGCAAAGCTTCTGTAAGTCAAAAGATGCTGTCAACAAGACAAAAAGGCCACAAACAGATTGGGAAAGGATCTTTACCAATCCTAAATCTGATATGGGACGAATATCCAATATTTACAAAGAACTTAAGAAGCTGGACTCCAGAAAAATCAAATAACTCCATTAAAAAATGGAGTACAGAGCTAAACAAAGAATTCTCACCTGAGGAATACCTGAAAAAATGTTCAACATCCTTAATCATCAGGGAAATGCAAATCAAAACAACCCTGAGATTATACTTCACACCTGTCAGAATGGCTAAGATCAAAAATTCAGGTGACAGCAGACGCTGGTGAGGATGTGGAGAAAGAGGAACACTCCTTCATTACTGGTGGGATTTCAAACTTGTACAACCACTCTGGAAATCAGTCTGGCGGTTTCTCAGAAAATTGGATATAGTATTACCAGAAGATCCAGCAATACCTCTCCTGTGCATATATCCAAAAGATGTTTCAACTGGTAATAAGGACACAAGCTCCATTATGTTCATAGCAGCCTTATTTATAATAGCCAGAAGTTGGAAAGAACCTAGATGACCCTCAACAGAAAAATGAATAAAGAAAATATACATTTATACAATGGAATACTACTCAGATATTAAAAACAATGAATTTATGAAATTCTTAGGCAAATGGATGCATCTGGAGAATATCATCCTGAGTTAGGTAACCCAATCACAAAATAACACAAATGATATGCACTCACTGATAAGTGGATATTAGCCCAGAAACCTAGAATACCCAAGACACAATTTGCAAAACACATGAAACTCAAGAAGAAGGAAGACCAAAGTGTGGATACTCTGTTCCTTCTTAAAATGGGGGACAAATTACCCATGGAAGGAGTTACAGAGACAAAGTTCGGAGCAGAGCCTGAAGGTATGACCAATCAGAGTCTGCCCTACTTGGGGATCTGCTACATACATTCCAGTAGTGACATCTCTGGCAGGCCCCAAAAACCTGGACACAGTCCAGAGGTGAAAAGTTCAAGGAAACTTAGTCTCCTGGAAATTTGGTATTCCCATAGCTAGAATACCCCAGATTTGTCCCTGTGATAATGTGGAGGGTTTTGCATGCCTTCTTACAGTATTTTACTAGATAAGAGTTAGAAATCTCAGGATAAGCTATTCCCATATGCAACAATTTACCATTATCTAGGAAGAAGGAAGGTTGTGGTCTAAGAAGGAACTCGAGTAAAATACTTAGAACTATAGATCGCTGAGTTACACCCATACACAGAAATTTACAATAGCCTAGGGGGAAGGTGAACTATAGAGTATACTAGAATTGGAATATGGCAAGGGCTTCATGCTCTGGCCTGTGTTTATGTGTTATTTGATCTTCTTCCCTTGCATGTTTAATATTCTTTCTTTGTTCTTTATGTTCAATGCTTTTCCACACATGGTTGTTCTGTGAAGCCTTGACAGTTCTAGAACTCACTCTGTAGATCAGACTGGCATCAAACACATATATCTATATGCCTCTGCCTCTTGTGTACTGATATTAAAGTTCTACCACCTCCAGGTGGTATTTTTCTTGTCACGTGCCAAGAAGTCTTTCTTTTCTTGTCTTGTCTACAGGCTTCTTTTAATTTGATAGATAGATATTTCTTGAAACTGTCTGCTTTTGGTTAGGGAAATTTTCTTCTATGACATCATTGAAAATATTTTTGTGCCTTTGATCTAAGTTTCTTCTATTCCTATTATTTGTAGATTAGATCTTTTCATAGTGTTCCAGATTTCCTGGATGCTTTGTACCTTGGGTTCTTCAGATTAAATATTTTCTTTGACTGGGATATCTATTGTTTTCTATTCTGTCTTCAATGCCTGGATGTCTTTCCTCCATGTTGTATTCTATTGGCAAGACCTGCCTCTGAGGTTCATATTTGAATTCTTAAATTTTCATTTCCATATTTTATTCTATTTGGGTTCCTTATTGATTCTGCTTCAATTTTCAGGTTTCAAACTCTAATTCCTTTCCTTTCATTGTTTGCTAGTGTTTCATAGATATTAAAGGATTTACTCTTTCCTCTTTAAGTACATCCATTATATTCATTAAGGTTTTGTCTCTTGCTACAGGTATGCTGTACTTATCAGTGACTATTGTGATAGGTTTACTACATTCTAGTGTAGACATATTTTTCTTGTTATTGATTGTGTCTAGGTATTTGGGTTTGGGTTTCTTGTAATTCTATGTGCTGATATCTGTTCTTGTCTTTGTGGGGTAACTGTTTCTCAGTTTCTGTTGCATCATCTAGTTCTCAGGGGAGTGTGATAGCTGTGTGTTACCTCTTTGAGAATTCTTCTGTGATTCTGCTATGTATAAACATTAGATTTATTGTGTTTCTTGGTGTTGGGAACTGACACTTAGGAATGGGCATGGGCTAGAGGAGTGATGACTTAGGTGGTCCGTAAAAGATCTGTGCCACAAAGATCTGCTTAGTCCTCTGGGTGTGCAGACAGAAGGCGAGGAGAGGCCATAACAAGTAGTTTGCTACAGACTTAGGAAAGAGAGTTGGGTATTGGGTTTGGAGGAGAGGAGGGAGAGGTGATCGTCTTCAGTTAGCCTACTAGCATACCAGGTTCCCATCTATGAGATGAGATACCTCTAATATCTTGAAACATCTCTTCTACCATGATTGTCACAAAAGGAAGTTGCTTATTTTATTTTTTAATTTAATTTATTTTTTAAATGAGGTATTTTCTTCATTTACTTTACAAATGCTATCAAAAAAGTCACCCATACCCTCCCCCCCGCCACTCCCCTACCCACCCACTCCCACTTCTTGGCCCTGGCATTCCCCCATACTGAGGCATATAAAGTTTGCAAGACCAAGGGGCTCTCTTCCCAATGATGGCCCACTAGGGTATCTTCTGATACATATGCAGCTAGAGACACAGGCTCCAGGGGTACTGGTTAGTTCAAATTGTTGTTCCACCTATAGGGTTGCAGATCCCTTTAGCTCCTTGGGTACTTTCTCTAGCTCCTCCATTGGGGTCCATGTGATTCATCCAATAGCTGACTGTGAGCATCCACTTCTGTGTTTGCTAGGCCCCGGCCTAGTCCCACTAGAGACTACTATATCAGGTCCTATCAGCACAATCTTTCTAGTGTGTGCAATGGTGTCAGTGTTTGGAGGCTGATTATGGGATGGATCCCTGGATATGGCAGTCTCTAGATGGTCCATCCTTTTGTCTCAGCTCCAAACTCTGTCTCTGTAACTCCTTCCATGGGTGTTTTGTTCCCAATTCTAAGAAGGGGCAAAGTGTCCACACTTTGGTCTTTGTTCTTCTTGAGTTTCATGTGTTTTGCAAATTGTAACTTATATCTTGGGTATTCTAAGTTTCTGGGCTAATATCCACTAATCAGTGAGTACATATCATTTGAGTTCTTTTGTGATTGGGTTACCTCTCTTAGGATAATGCCCTCCAGGTCCATCCATTTGCCTAGGAGTTTCATAAATGCATTCTTTTTAATAGCAGAGTAGTACTCCATTGTGTAAATGTACCACATTTTCTGTACCCATTCCTCTGTTGAGGGACATCTGGGTTCTTTCCAGCTTCTGGCTATTATTTATAAGTCTGCTATGAATATAGTGGAGCAGGTGTCCTTATTTCCAGTTGAAACATCTTCTGGATATATGCCCAGGAGAGGTATTGCAGGATCCTCTGGTAATACTATGTCCGAATTTCTGAGGAACTGCTAGACTGATTTCCAGAGTGGTTGTACAAGCTTGCAATCCCACCAACAATGGAGGAGTGTTCCTCTTTCTCCACATTCTTGCCAGCATCTGCTGTCAACTGAATTTTTGATCTTAGCCATTCTGGCTGGTGTGAAGTGGAATCTCAGGGTTGTTTTGATTTGCATTTCCCTGATGATTAAGAATACTGAACATTTTTTCAGGTGCTTTTCAGCCATTTGATATTCCTCAGTTGAGAATTCTTTGCTTAGCTCTGAGCCCCATTTTTTAATGGAGTTATTTGATTTTCTGGAGTCCACCTTCTTCTTCTTCTTCTTCTTCTTCTTTTTTTTTTTTTTTTTGCCGTGTGGAATCTGAATGTATTTTCAAATCGAGCATCAGACTTTTTATGCAGAAGACAATAAGGAAGTTGGGTGACACACTCACAAGGTACAAAGAGGTTACTGGAGTCTTACATAAAACAGAGGAATGCAAACACAGAAGGTTTAACAGGAACCACCTGGGATCGAATTCATTGTTAACAACTGGGATAAACAAAGGCTCCATCTAAGATTCACTTAATCTTAGAAGCCAGGGTCAAGGGCTTCGCGTCCTTGCCATAGTTCTTATTTTAGTCTATTGTATAGTCCACCTTCCCCTTACGCCATTGTAAATACATGTGTATGGGTGTAACTCTGCTATAGTTCTAAGTATCTATTCTGATTTCTCCTTCGATCTGAAACTTCCTTCTTCCTTAGTGATGGTAAATTCCTGTGTAAGGGAGTGATTTAGCTTTTATATTCTTACTGAATTTCAAGCCCATGGTCTTGCTCAAGGACGTTCTAGGACTGTTGGAACACTGGCAGAAGGCTTTAGCTATGTCAGAATTCAATCTTAAAAGGCACTTATAATAGAATAATACTAGAAAGAGAGCACGTGGATCCATACACTAGACTAATGCGGGAATGGAAAATTAATGTATGGGTTAGAGGGTACACCATACTCCAGGAGGAGAGCTTCCTTGAAGCTCTTTGCCTCATGAGGGACTTTCAAGCTTCTCGGCTTAAGCTGACTCGACCAGAGTGCGTTGCATTTCTCCCTTTCTTTTTTTATTTTTCAGCCGAAGTTCCAGGATGTCCGGCCTTGTCATAGCTACAGACCTCAGGAGCACTTTAAAGATGAGTGGAAACACAACGATTACTAGTAATACAATGCCAAAAATAATAACAAGTAGGATTATATATTGAACCCAATCCAGGGGGTTCAATGCACTTACGTTGTTTTTCAAATCTCTAGCCAATTCATCAATGTTCCAAGTGTCCAAATGACTTTTACTAATATCTGAAATTTCCGTCTTTAACTGTTCCAAGTCATGAGAAATATCAGTATCTCTCCATATTCCCTGCAAATGAGCTTTAGTCCTTTCCCAATCACTGGTTGTATTATAAGGTAAGGGGGTAACACAAATGTATTGGAAGAAGCATTTAGTAGCTTACCTGGTCTTAATATTATCAATATCTTGCCCTATTGCCAGCACTACTTCTTCTAGGGTGTTAACCTCACTTCCAATTTTTTATCTATAATATGCAGCTCTGACAAGGCTACAGAGATGTTCTTATGCATATCATTAACAAAATGAGTGGTATGCAGTTGCTGAACTAGGGCTGTGGTAGATAATGCAAAAGAAGTTAAAATTGCAATTAAGGCAGTAATTCCTAAAATCAGTGCTGCTACAAATCTCTTAGGTCTAATAAGTTCGTTTAGTGTTTTTAAAGTTTGCAATCCTGAATTCTTGAACCAAGGAACATTTCCTAGCTTTACAGGCAGCAAAACATAAGCAGGTCTTTTTAACAAAATCATAACAGTAGATTCCTTATCTAATTTGGGAATCTACACAATTAGTTAAATGACAAGAATTACAATGAATATGAAAAGACTTGCCAAAATTGGTGATCTTGACTCTTAAAATTATTTAACAATAAGCATATAGGTAAGGTACACAAACTTTCATAGCTATAAGGAGTTGGCCTGAATGGCCAAAAACAATGTCTCTGATGAAATCTTGTCCAATATTCTGTAGCAGTCTCTCCACCTCATGAGTCAGCTTTTTTAGTTGCCCCCAAGTTGATTTGACACCAGGTTGGCTCTCCTTGCTGTAGCCCATGGCAGAGATAGGAAGAGTTTCTTTATTTTGCTTGTGTGTGCTCTCTCTGATTTCTCCTTTTTTTTTTTTGTGCGAGGAATACAGCTTTCTTGTCACCACTGTCAGGGCACTGTCAGTTCCTACTCAAGGTCAGCCTGTCACATTGGAAGCTAGCATGCTCTTGCAGCATTCTGTGGAAAAAACAGATACATTCCCCCTTTTCCCCATATTAAGTATCTGAACAGGATCATGCCACATGCCAATATGTGGATCCCTTCATCTTATGATTATGCCTGATTGTAGGGTGCCATAGACACTCAGTGAGATTTTTGGCATCTAAATTTAAAAAAAATTAAGATATGGATTTAAAGTTCCACAGTACTGTTTCCTTGAGAATTATAAAAATCTCAGTAACATGGGTAACATTAAATTGTAGACAAAACATCTCAAATCTTTGGCTGTAATAGCCAGTTTTAATTTGATTTGGAACACCAAGCAAAAAAGATCAACACAGGCAATGACTATACTTTTAGTTGCTTTTCTTGTTAAAGCAGTTGTAATTAGAAAGACTAAAAAGGTATCAATAGTCACATGTGCATATTTTATTTTTCTAAAATAAAAAATGAGTATACATTTGCAATAATTGACTAAGTATAAGTCCTTGAGAATTAGCACCAATGTGTGGAACAGGTAGAAACTGAAGACACTGAGAGCAAATCTTTACAATATGACATGCACATTTATTTATTTATTTATTTATTTATTTATTTAAAATAACAAATTATTATCTCAAGCCATTACTATTTTGATGATGTAAAGAATGAGATTATATGGCCAATTATTTTTGTAGAAGATCCATAATCTCCCTGGGATATAAATCTAGCATGGCATTGTCTTAAGAGGTCTTTTCCAGGCAATCTTCAACATTTTAAAACACATCTACAGCACCTAATTTAATTATCTGTGCTGAAGCAGGCAGAAACTCAAAAGAATAAACATGTGATCCAATTCACATATACTTTTCTCCCATAGAAGGGTTGTTTTAAAATACTGTAAATGGGATGCATGCATGAATTTATAGAAGTACAAAAGCATGCATATAAACAATTAACTTATTTTTAGGATGAGTATCAACTTTATTTAAAATGATGGTATGCAATAGGTCAAATATCAATATTCTGCAATAACCAATTGCTGTTTGGAACAAGGAATTCTTAATTCTTAATTAGCACCACAGCAGCCTTATAATAGGATGTTAAAACTCTGAGGTGAAGAAGGATGATTTTACATTAATGTTTTTTCTTGCCAAAGAATAGCTGTGGACACATTTAATAACAATAACTAGGATATGTAGCTAATATTTTATTACCACCAATTACAATAGATTATAGAACTTTCCTCTACTTTCTGTTAAAGCCTTTTGGTTCTCACCAGTTAATTTGAATCTCACTTGATAGCACCTTATAAAGGCTTAGGTTCTCCTGTGGTGAGTTTAAGATGAGGTCTTAGCCAATTAACATCTCCTGGAAGCTTTTGAAAATAAAATTTTGAAGCAAATTTGTACCACAATTTTCCAGTATAATTAAAACCCTAAATATTAAAAATATATTGCCTCTGAATCTTATGAAGCAACAATTACTCCCCAGGACTTTAAGGCTCACTGTGAAAAACAAAGATTTGATGTAAACTTCCCTTTAGAGGCATTAGCTAACAAAATACTTTTCACTTCGGAAACAATATACACCTAAAGATTCAGTCTTAGCTTTTTGTATTGAAGCCTGGACAATGAAAATTTCTTACATAATGTAAGACTATATTAGCCATACCTAGGGGCAAAACCCTTTAATGGTCACCAGTTCACTAGAAGTAAATTCTTTACAAATGTAAAAAATAAACTTTCAAATCTATAATAATTTTATATGAAGTAGGCAAGCTATCTTGTAATGCCTGATTGACCTTTTATAAATCTTGAATTTAGACTTTATTATGAACAACACCTGGGTAGATCTGAAAAATGTTGTTTAGCTAAAAAGAAATCCCCCTGAAGGCAGGGAGGGGTGAAGATTTAAGAACTTCCCTAGGCCCAGTCTGCAAAACACAAGAAATATTGCACAAGCTTCCTGAGGCTGCTCTAAGCTTTGTATCAACCCAAATGTATATATTTTCCAATCTGATCATCATGGCCCTCCTGCAATGAGGACAGATTTTAGGGGAACATTTCAACTCTCTGTCCATGTCTCCAATTTTGGACAATCTTTCTTAAGATGACTTATACCTTAAGCATTTTCTTTTATAACCTTTTATGGTCCTGCAAGGCCACAACCATAGCCAAACTGATTGTGTGAGGGTATAATTTCTGCACAAAGATGAATATATCTAGTTAACTCTGCCTTGCTTTGTATGGCTGAATGGCCAAAGTGAGTGCATTAGTGCTATCATAAGATGATTACTCTTGTAATAATCTTAATTAACAATATATGGGTGAGTTAAAAATCTTAAGCTTTCGATCAAATTGCAAACTGCAGTCAATGGGACACTGGCAATTTTAACCATAATTTTTAAGTTTCTTTTGCAATATTATAATATATCTATAACTTTTGGTAAGCAAAACCCAATTTTAAACAATTTATTCTCCTTAAAATCAATACTAGAAACATCACTATCATTACGAAGTTTGGCTGCCACTTCATGAATTCATGACAGTGCAAATTTTAATGTTCCATTAAAGAGACGTTGTTTTAAAATCTTAGCTCTATAAGTCTACTTTCTAGGATAAGAATTACATAAAATATTATCTCAATTTAGAAGTATCTTTAGAGGACTAGTTTTCTGGGCTGGTTTATGGCAGGTGCTTTTGTTTGAAAGTGACCCTAGCCCTGAGTTACTACTTTTAAGCTAACTTTGTAACCAGCATTACACCTTTTTAATCATACCCAAATAACTTATAAGCCAATTCTCTATGACCAAAATATGCAGATCATATTTATAACTTTAAGACCAATCAAAAACCAAATGAAGTGGCTACATGAATCTTATAAATTTAGATCAATCAAAGAATTTTACTTTTTATAGCTATACTTATAAGATAAACACTTTGTAATAATCACAAAATTGCAGAGAATTTTTTTTTAGGAAAAACAACTATCATCTTATTTGCCTTAGAATTAAGAGGTTGCAGACTCCTTTTCTTTAAATTAAAGACAGTTTTTCAGCAGGACCTCTCCTGCAGTGCTTGATTTTTGGCTAAAGGGAGGGGCCTCTCAGCCTCAGTTGTGCAAACTGAGAGTGATTCAGCAGGTAAAGTTTTAACCATTTT
Source organism: Mus caroli (assembly GCF_978045245.1). Taxonomy (NCBI): domain Eukaryota; kingdom Metazoa; phylum Chordata; class Mammalia; order Rodentia; family Muridae; genus Mus; species Mus caroli. The sequence goes on from NW_028227266.1 coordinate 6,208,816, forward strand.
TTTTTCTTTTCATTTCAACATGAAACATAAAACAGTCAGTCATTCAGACAACGAAACAATCATTCAGACAATGAAACAAAAACATACATGAATTGACACGTGATTGGTGCACCAATCATTAGACAATATAAAGAGGGTAGAGAACTTCTCCTGTAGGGGCCAGAGAGAATAAAGCAGGGCGTCCCCGGATTTCTCTCTGTCCCTGGGAGAGTTCTAAAATCCATTTTCCTCTATCCCTTCCTTTCCTTTCCTGCTTGTAAGAGGCAGCTTGTCAAACCAAGATTAAAATCTAAAATTTTCTAACAGCTTCTGGCAAGCATTCAAAACTTCTAATTTATTTAATCTGAGGGCAAATTTTTGAGAAAACACACAATCCCTATACACTAAATGTCTCAAATAACCTAAAAGTTTACCATGCTGAATCTTTGAAGCCATCAGTCCATGCTTAGTCAAATATTTTATAGCTATCTGCAAAATGCTCTCTACTTTCTGCAACCAACAAAAATACTATCTATAGAATGAATTATATATGTTTGAGTAGATGACTTAACTTTCAAATAAGCCTTTCCTACGAATTTTTGGCACAATGTAGAAATTGTAAATAAGGTAACAGTAAGGAGTGACCTATATTTTGACCTTTATGAAGTGTCTTTTTATACTTTAACCATAACTTTTAATTTTACCTAAAATATCAGAATCCACAACTTGAAGTTTTTCTTCTAACTGGAGCTGTGTCCTATAATGAGCTCCACAGTTCCTGAATGGGGTTAAGAGACTGCCCCTTTAATTTTTTGCCTTACCCGCTTCTTTAGTGAGTGGAGTGCCTTCCTCCAGTGCTTTCCTTTGCCACAATGCGGGCAGGGACCCGAAGGAATACTCTTTTTGTCTCCTGAGAGATTTTTACAATCTTTTCTCAGGTGCCCTGGTTTTTTACAACCGAAACATGTAATTCCATAAGTATTTCTGACAAAGGCGCCAAATTTCTTCCCTTTCCTTGCTGCAGCGTAAGCAATCCCCTGAATTACGGCCGGTGAGGCGTCTACACATGCTTTAATATAATCTTGTAGGGAACTTGTCTTACGGATTGGTCTGTTCAGGTCTTGGCACAAGGTATTCACGTATTCCCAAGCCAGTTGTTTTATTAATATATCAGTCCCTTCGGAGGGAGGAAGCATCCTACCTACTCGCCTCCAATCCTCCAATGTCAAGCTTCCCTCCTCTGGAAACCAGAGATTGATTCTTTGCATGAAATCATAAAATTCTTGTAAAGATTTATCTGAGACCTTTAGGCCTCTTCCAGACAACATGTGCTTGAAAACCGACAGAAACAACCTCTTCCCTTTCGATTCTGACTGCCCCATGATAAAACTTACTCGTTTCTTAACGGATCTATGAATCAGCCCATCTGCAGCACAGTCAGGACGAGATCCTATCTTTGCCTGAGAAAATAAAGATGAGAAAGAAAAATGAAAGAAAAAGAAATAAAGACTAACCCACTCTGGTGTCCCTGTTCGAAGGCACCAACTGTTGCAGACCCTCTAGGCCCCTTTGTCTGCATGGAAAGGGTCTCTCTCGCTTTGCGGGTGGGCAAAGCGTTGGATGAGTGACAAACAGATGCACACAGGAGAGGTTGTGTGGAATATGAATGTTGAGTCCACCTTTTTAAGTTCTTTATATATATTGGATATTAGTCCCCTATATGATTTAGGATTGGTAAAGATCCTTTCTCAATTCATTGGTGTCCTTTTTGTCTTATTTACAGTGTCCTTAGCCTTACAGAAGCTTTACAATTTTATGAGGTCCCATTTTTCGATTCTCTATCTTATAGCACAAGCCATTGCAGTTCTATTCAGGAATTTTTCCCCCTGTGCCTGTATCTTCGAGGCTTTTCCCCACTTTTTCCTCTACAAGTTTCACTGTCTCTGGTTTTATCTGGAGTTCCTTGATCCACTTAGATTAGTACAAGGAGATAGGAATGGATCAATTCCCATTCTTCTATATGATAGCATCCAGTTGTGTGAGCACCATTTGTTGAAAATGTCTTTTTTCCACTGGGTGGTTTTAACTCCCTTGTCAAAGATCAAGTGACCATTGGTGTGTGGGTTCATTTGGGTCTTCAATTCTATTCTGTTGGTCTACTTGTCTGTCGCTATACCGGTAACATGCAGGTTTTTTTTTTTTTTTTTTTTCACAATTGCTTTAGGTCAGGCATGGTGATTCCACCAGAATTTTATCATCAAGAAGAATTTTTGCTATCCTTGGTTTTTTGTTATTCTAGATGAATTTGCAAATTGCCATTTCTAATTTGTTGATGAATTGAGTTGGAATTTTGATGGGGATTACATTGAATCTGTAGATTGTTTTTGGCAAGATAGCCACTTTTACTATATTGATCCTGCCAATCCATGAGCATGGGAAATCTTTCCATCTTCTGAGATCTTCTTTAATTTCTTTCTTCAGAGACTTGAAGTTCTTATCATACAGATCTTTCACTTCCTTAGTTAGAGTCACACCAAGATATTTTATATTTTTGTGACTATTGTGAAGGGTGTTGCTTCCCTAATTTTTTTTTCTCATTCGTTTTATCCTTTGTGTAGAGAAAGGCCATTGACTTGTTTGAGTTAATTTTATATCCAGATACTTCACTGAAGCTGTTTATCAGGATTAGGATTTCTCTGGTGGAATTTTTAGGGTCATATATATACACTATCATATAATCTGCAAAAAGTGATATTTTGACTTCTTCCTTTCCAATTTGTATCCCCTTGATCTCCTTTTGTTCTTGAATGGTTCTGGCTAGGACTTCAAGTGCAATGTTGAATAGGTAGGGAGAAAGTGGGCAGCCTTGTCTAGTCCCTGATATTAGTGGGATTGCTTCCAGCTTCTCACCATTTACTTTGATGTTGGCTACTGGTTTGCTGTAGATTGCTTTTATCATGTTTAGGTATGAACCTTGAATTCCTGATCTTTCCAAGACTTTTATCATAAATGGGTGTTGGATTTCATGAAATGCTTTCTCAGCATCTAATGAGATGATCATGTGGTTTTTGTCTTTGAGTTTATTTATATAGTGGATTAAGTTGATGGGTTACCATACATTAAACCATCCCTGCAACCTTGGAATGAATCCTACTTGGTCAGGTTGGATGATTGTTTTGATGTGTTCTTGGATTTGGTTAGTGAGAATTTTATTGAATATTTTTCCATCGATATTCATAAGGGATATTGGTCTGAAGTTTTCTATCTTTGTTGGGTCTTTTTGTGGTTTAGGTATCAGAGTAATTGTGGCTTCATAGAATGAGTTGGGTAGAGTACCTTCTGTTTCTATTTTGTGGAATAGTTTGTGAAGAACTGGGATTAGATCTTCTTTGAAGGTCTGATAGAACTCTGCACTAAACCCATCTGGTCCTGGGCTTTTTTTGGTTGGGAGACTATTAATGACTGCTTCTATTTCTATGGGGGATATAGGACTGTTTAGGGCATTAACCTGATCCTGATTTAACTTTGGTACCTGGTATCTGTCTAGAAACTTGTCCATTTCATCCAAGTTCTTCAGTTTTGTTGAGTATAGCTTTTTGTAGAAGGATCTGATGGTGTTATGGATTTCTTCAGGATCTGTTGTTATGTCTCCTTTTTCATTTCTGATTTTGTTAATTAGGATGCTGGCCCTGTGCCCTCTAGTGAGTCTGGCTAAGGGTTTATCTCTGTTGTAGATATTTTCAAAGAACCAGCTCCTCCTTTCATTGATTCTTTGAATAGGTCTTCTTGTTTCCATTTGGTTGATTTTGCTCCTGTCTTTGATTATTTCCTGCTGTGTACTCCTCTTTGGTGAATTTGCTTCCTTTTGTTCTATAACTTTTATGTGTGTTGTCAAACTGCTACAGAGTGCTCTCTAGTTTCTTTCTGGAGGCAATCAGAACTATGAGTTTTCCACTTAGGACTGCTTTCATTGTGTCCCATAAGTTTGGGTATGTTGTGGCATCATTTTCATTAAATTCTAAAAAGTTTTTAATTTCTTTCTTTATTTCTTCCTTGACCAAGGTGTCATTGAGTAGAATTTTGTTCAGGTTCCATGTTAATGTTGACTTTCTATTATTTATGTTGTTATTGAGGATCAGTCTTAGTCCATGGTGATCTGAGAGGATATATGGGACAGTTTCAATACTTTTGTATCTGTTGAGGCTTGTTTTGTGACCAATTATATGGTCAATTTTGGAGAAGGTACCATGAGGTGCTAAGAAGAAGGTATATCCTTTTGTTTTAGGATAAAATGTTCTGTAGATATCTGTTAAATCCATTTGTTTCATAACTTCATTTAGTTTCACTGTGTCCCTGTTTAGTTTCTGTTTCCATAATCTGTTCATTGATGAAAGTGGAGTGTTGAAGTCTCCTACTATTATTGTGTGAGGTTCAATGCGTGATTTGAGCTTACTAAAGTTTCTTTAATGAATGTGACTGCCCTTTCATTTTGAGCATAGATATTCAGAATTGAGAGTTCCTCTTGGAAGATTTTACCTTTGATGGGTATGAAGTGCCCCTTATTGTTTTTTTTTTTTTTTCTTTTTGATAACTTTGGGTTGGAAGTTGATTTTATTAGATATTAGAATAGCTACTCAAGCTTGTTTCTTCAGACCATTTTATTGGAAAATTGTTTTCCAGCCTTTCATTCTGAAGTAGTGTCTGTCTTTTTCCCTGAGATGGTTTTCCTGTAAGCAGCAAAATGCTGGGTCCTGTTTGTGTAGTCAGCCTGTTAGTCTATGTCTTTTTATTGGGGAATTGAGTCCATTGATATTAAGAGATATTAAGGAAATTAATTGTTGCTTCCTGATTTTATTTTATTGTTGTTGTTAGAGTTGGCATTCTTTTCTTGTGGCTATCTTCTTTTAGGTTTGTTGAAGGATTACTTTCTTGCTTTTTCGAGGGTGTAGTTTCCGTCCTTGTATTTTTTTTTTTCTGTTATTATCCTTTGAAGGGCTTGATTCGTGGAAAGATATTGTTTGAATTCGGTTTTCTCATGGAATACCTTGGTTTCTCCATCTATGGTAATTGGAGTTTTCCTGGGCATAGTAATTTGTGATGACATTTGTGTTCTCTTAGTGTCTGTATAATATCTGTCCAGGATCTTCCGGCTTTCATAGTCTCTGGTGAAATTTCTGGTGTAATTCTAATAGGCCTGCCTTTATATGTTACTTGACGTTTTTCTATTACTGCTTTTAATATTCTTTCTTTATTTAGTGCATTTGTTGTTCTGATTTTTATTTGTTTGGAAGAATTTCTTTTCTGGTCCAGTCTATTTGGAGTTCTGTAGGCTTCTTGTATGTTCATGGGCATCTCTTTCTTTAGGTTTGAGAAGTTTTCTTCTATAATTTTGAAGAAGATATTTGCTGGCTCTTTAAGTTGAAAATCTTCAGTCTCATCTACTCCTACTATCCGTAGCTTTGGTCTTCTCATTTTGTCCTGGATTTCCTGGATGATTTGAGTTAGGATCTATTTGCATATTGCATTTTCTTTGATTGTTGCGCCCATTTTTTCTTTTTTTTTAATTTATTTTTTTATTAGGTATTTTCCTCATTTACATTTTCAATGCTATCCCAAAAGTCCCCCATACCCACCCCCCAATCCCCTACTCACCCACTCCCCTTTTTGGCCCTGGGGTTCCCCTGTACTGGGGCATATAAACTTTGCAAGTCCAATGGGCCTCTTTTTGCAGTGATGACTGACTAGGCCATCTTTTGATACATATGCAGCTAGAGACAAGAGCTCCGGGGTACTGGTTAGTTCATATTGTTGTTCCACCTATAGGGTTGCAGTTCCTTTTAGCTCCTTGGGTAATCTCTCTAGCTCCTCCATTGAGGGCCGCGTGATCCATCCAATAGCTGACTGTGATCATCCACTTCTGTGTTTGCTAAGCCCTGGCCTAGTCTCACAAGAGACAGCTATATCTGGATCCTTTCAGCAAAATCTTGCTAGTGTATGCAATGGTGTCAGCGTTTGGAAGCTGATTATGGGATGGATCCCTGGATATGGCAGTCTCTAGATGGTCCATCCTTTTGTCTCAGCTCCAAACTATGTCTCTGTAACTCCTTCCATGGGTGTTTTGTTCCCATTTCTAAGAAGGGGCAAAGTGTCCACACTTTGGTCTTCGTTCTTCTTGAATTTCATGCGTTTAGCAAATTGTATCTTATATCTTGGGTATCCTAAGTTTCTGGGCTAATATCCACTTATCAGTGAGTACATATTGTGTGAGTTCCTTTGTGATTGGGTTACCTCACTCAGGATGATGCCCTCCAGGTCCATCCATTTGCCTAGGAATTTCATAAATTCATTTTTTTTAATAGCTGAGTAGTACTCCATTGTGTAAATGTACCACATTTTCTGTATCCATTCCTCTGTTGAGGGGCATCTGGGTTCTTTCCAGCTTCTGGCTATTATAAATAAGGCTGCTATGAACATGGTGGAGCATGTGTCCTTCTTACTGGTTGGGACATCTTCTGGATATATGCCCAGGAGAGGTATTGCGGGATCCTCTGGTAGTAGTATGTCCAATTTTTTCAGGTGCTTCTCAGCCATTCGGTATTCCTCAGGTGAGAATTCTTTGTTCAGCTTTGAGCCCCATTTTTTAATGGGGTTATTTGATTTTCTGGCGTCCACCTTCTTGAGTTCTTTATATATATTGGATATTAGTCCACTATCCGATTTGTGATAGGTAAGGATCCTTTCCCAATCTGTTGGTGGCCTTTTTGTCTTATTGACGGTGTCTTTTGTCTTGCAGAAGCTTTGCAATTTTATGAGGTCCCATTTATCGATTCTCGATCTTACAGCACAAGCCATTGCTGTTCTATTCAGGAATTTTTCCCCTGTACCCATACCTTCGAGGCTTTTCCCTACTTTCTCCTCTATAAGTTTCAGTGTCTCTGGTTTTATGTGGAGTTCCTTAATCCACTTAGATTTGACTTTAGTACAAGAGATAGAAATGGATTAATTCACATTTTTCTACATGATAACCGCCGTTGTGCCAGCACCCTTTGTTGAAAATGCTGTCTTTTTTCCACTGGATGATTTTAGCTCCCTTGTCAAAGATAAAGTGACCATAGGTGTGTGGGTTCATCTCTGGGTCTTCAATTTTGTTCCATTGGTCTACTTGTCTGTCACTATACCAATACCATGCAGTTTTTATCACAATTGCTCTGTAGTACAGCTTTAGGTCCGGCATGGTGATTCCACAAGAGGTTCTTTTATCCTTGAGAAGAGTTTTTGCTATCCTACGTTTTTTTGTAATTCCAGATGAATCTGCTGATTGCCCTTTCTAATTCATTGAAGAATTGAGTTGGAATTTTGATGGGGATTACATTGAGTCACGCCAAGGTATTTTGTATTATTTGTGACTATTGAGAAGGGTGTTGTTTCCCTAATTTCTTTCTCAGCCTGTTTATCCTTTGTGTAGAGAAAGGCCATTGACTTGTTTGAGTAAATTTTATATCCAGGTACTTCATTGAAGCTGTTTATCAGGATTAGGAGTTCTCTGGTGGAATTTTTAGGGTCACGTATATATACTATCATATCATCTGCAAAAAGTGATATTTTGACTTCATCTTTTCCAATTTGTATCCCTTTGATCTCCTTTTGTCGTCGAATTTCTCTGGCTAGGACTTCTAGTACTATATTGAATAGGTAGGGAGAATGTGGGCAGCCTTGTGTAGTCCCTGATTTTATTGGGATTGCTTCCAGCTTCTCACCATTTACTTTGATGTTGGCTACTGGTTTGCTGTAGATTGCTTTTATCATGTTTAGGTATGGGCCTCAAATTCCTGATCTTTCCAAGAGTTTTATCATGAATGGGTGTTGGATTTTGTCAAATGCTTTCTCAGCATGTAACGATATGATCATGTGGTTTTTGTCTTTGAGTTTGTTTATATACTGGATTACGTTGATGGATTTCCGTATATTGAACCATCCTTGCATCCCTGGGATGAAACCTACTTGGTCAGGATGGATGATTGTTTTGATGTGTTCTTGGATTCGGTTAGCAAGAACTTTATTGAGGATTTTTGCATCGATATTCATAAGGGAAATTGGTCTGAAGTTCTCTATCTTTGTTGGGTCTTTTTGTGGTTTAGGTATCAGAGTAATTGTGGCTTCATAGAATGAGTTGGGTAGAGTACCTTCCGTTTCTATTTTGTGGAATAGTTTGTGAAGAACTGGAATTAAGTCTTCTTTGGAGGTCTGATAGAACTCTGCACTAAACCCATCTGGTCCTGGGCTTTTTTTGGTTGGGAGACTATTAATGACTGCTTCTATTTCTTTAGGGGATGTAGGACTGTTTAGACCATTAACCTGATCTTGATTTAGCTTTGGTACTTGGTATCTCTCTAGAAACTTGTCCATTTCATTCAGGTTTTCCAATTTTGTTGAGTATAGCCTTTTGTAAAAGGATCTGATGGTGTTTTGGATTTCTTCAGGATCTGCTGTTATGTTTCCATTTTCATTTCTGATTTTGTTAATTAGGATGCTTCCCTGTGCCCAGTTTTTCTATGGAATCTTCTGCACCTGGTATTCTCTCTTCCGTCTCTGGTATTCGGTTCCTGATGCTCACATCTATGATTCCAGATTTTCCTCCTAGGCTTTCTATCTGCAGCATTGCCTTAGTTTGGGTTTTCTTCATTGTGTCTACTTCCCTTTTTAGGTCTTTTATAGTTTTGCTCAATTCCATCACCTGTTTGGTTGTGTTTTCCTGTCTTTCTTTAAGGACTTCTACATGTTTGGTTGTGTTATCCTGTTTTTCTTTAAGGACTTGTAACTCTTTAGCAATGTTCTCCTGTATTTCTTTAAGCGAGTTATTAAAGTCCTTCTTGATGTCCTTTACCATCATCATGATATATGCTTTTAAATCCGGATCTAGCTTTTCAGGTGTGATGGGGTATCCAGGACTGGCTGAGGTGGGTGTGCTGGCTTCTGATGATGGTGAGTGGTCTTGGTTTCTGTTAGTAAGATTCTTACATTTGCCTTTAGCCATCTGTTAACCTCTGGAGTTAGTTGTTATATTTGTCTCTGGTTAGAGCTTGTTCCTCCCATGATTCTGTTAGCCACTATCCGCAGACCTGGGAGACTATATCTCTCCTGAGCACTCTCTGCAGGCAAGCACACTCTTGCAGGGAAGGTGCACAGATACCTCGCATTTGGACCTGCCTCCTGGCTGAAGATGAAAGCAGGAAACAGGGTCTGTCCCAGAAGCTGTGTAGCTTCTGTAATTGGCACTCTCATATTCACTGTCTAGTTTCTGAGAGATCCAGACCAGAGATGGCTCTCCCAGGTGCTCTGGCAAAGCCCTCCTGGTCAGCGTGTACACTTCTTCTCTGGCAGGGAAGGTGCCCAGATGTCTGGAACCCATAATGGGGTGTGGCCCAGAAGCTGTTTGGCTTCCGCCTGTCCCAGAAGCTGTTTGGCTTCCGCCTGTCCCAGAAGCTGTTAGCTTCTGTAGTCCACACTCTCACCAGAACAGACTAGTCTCTGAGGGATCCGGGAACCAAGATGGCTCCCCCAGGTGCTCGGGCAAATCCCTCCCAGGCAGGGCAGACACCTCTCCTCTGGCAGAGAAGGTGCCCGGATGTCTGGAGCCTGAAACTGTGTCTGCCCCAGAAGCTGTGTAGTTTTAGCCTGTCCCAGAAGCTGTTAGCTTCTGTAGTCCACACTCCCACCTGCACAGACTAGTCTCTGAGGGATCCAGGAACCAAGATGGCTCCCCCAGGTGCTCCAGCAAAGCCCCTGCTCATATTTATTTATTTATTTATTTATTTATTTATTTATATATTTATGTCTTTGAGTAAAGTTATTTCAAGCCACCTTCATGTAGCTGGGACCTCTAACAAGAGCTACAACATTGCGAAGGGTACCCTGTTTTTCATCAGAATCTGCTTCTTCTAAGCATTGACTTGAACACTGAAGGAAGAATGGTAACAATTTCAACTGGAACTCATTTCTGTTCATCTCAGCTGCAGGCAGAAAAAGGCTTTGAAAATCACAAATTGAAATGTGCATTCTAGGAAGGCATAGGGACAGATATTTGTAGCTCTAGCATTCTTGAAGCTGAATTAGGATCATTAGGAGTTCAAGGTTATGGGCAGATAAGTGGTCATTTGAGGCTAGCCTGAGTTCCAGGATCTCTTGACTAAAAACCAACCCAACAAATAAACAAAAACAAAAAATAATAACTGACCCACCAAACCAACAGACAAACAAACAAACAAACTCTTAGAAACAAAACAAAAACACAACATCAAAGAAAACAGCCAAATGTAAGATCAACAGCAAAACACAGAATTAATAAACTACAAAAATAAGGCTTCTGATCTGAATTAACTGAAAGTCATTTAAAAACTCAAGAGACAGGCCACCACGATGATGAAAGAGGCACAAGTTCTTGTCATTCAAGTTTGATCACTTAAATTCCATCCATGATACTCAAAGTGGAAGGAGAGGACTGACTCCTGAAAACTTGTTCTCTGATATCCACAGATATTCTATGATATGAACAAACCACACACACACACACACACACACACACACACACACACACAGAGAGAGAGAGAGAGAGAGAGAGAGAGAGAGAGAGAGAGAGAGAGAGAGAGAGAGAGAGAGGCAGAGACATAGACAGAGAGAGACAGAGAGACAAAGAGACCTACAGTAACAACTACTACTACTGATAAATAAAAAATCCAGCTATCTACTTATTTGCATAGCAGCCCTACCCAGAAGCAAAACAGTGTTCTATCTAGAAGGGATATCTTGATTTCTCCTACATAGTGTCTTGTTTGAGTCCTGTAAAGGACGCATTAATAACGTGCAGAAAGCCATTTTCTGGGTCAAGCCCTTCATTACAATAAATATTGATTTAAGCAGGAAAGTGAGGCTTAAATTGCTTACTTTTTTTTTCTTTTTTTTTTTTTTTTTGTAGTTTTTTTTCTTTTTCTGCTGTGACCCAGATTGCTACACAAGCAAATAAATCCTTTTAATTGGCCCACTCCCCAGGGGGCAAACAGCCCACCCCAGTAAGTCCTCATGCGGGTTTCACAAGTGGGGTGCATTCTGCAGAACAATTTCTGGCTTTTATTTTACCAACTGATTTTAAAGGCAGCATTGTAATTTGGCATTAAATATTTAAGAATGATATTAAGGTAAGATTGATTCATTTAGCAGGCATAATGGAGTGGGAAAGCCACATGGTGCGACTAAAGGGCTTCACAGTTGGAAATCTATGCTAGCAGGCATCAATCGGCACCTGGTAATGGCCATGAATAGGCTCACCCTCTTGCTACTTAAATAAATTGATGTGCAATTCATCTGTTGCTTAGAGCCGCTGGAAACGCGCTGTAGTAACACTGTTCTTTGGCAAGCATCCCAATGAAGTGCAGGAGCCATTCATCACAAGTGCTGAGTGTCATTCACAACACTGCCAAGCTTCCACATTTACCCAAATGGCAATTTGTTCTCAGAGGGGCTCTAGTGGGTGGTGACAACAGGAAGTAGTCAAGGGAGGGAACTCTGGCAGCTGCAGCCTAAACTCTGAGTTCTCCACTGACATAGATGATACTGAATTGCCCCCAGATTGTTCCATTATCTCTGCAATAAGAATACCATGACCACTTGACTTTCTTGGGAGGCAGAAGCCAAGATGAAAGGGAAAGCACGTTTCATCTTAAGCGTGTTGTTCCAACTATGAATTATCTCTAAGAGCATGATTCTTTCAGGGATGTCTAAATGACACCCATTCATTTCTCTTAGTATTTATACTGTTGCCTCTTCTCCCTGGTTTTGTCTTGATCAGACTATGTTAGACTGAGAAGGAGGATAAAAGTGTCCACCTTTTAAAAGGCTCAACCCTTGTGAGTTACATAGGTTTGTATTTCTTGGTAGTAAAATGCTCAGATGAATCTTGTTTTTTTTTTTAATATTTTTTATTAGGTTTTTCCCCATTTACATTTCCAATGCTATCCCAAAAGTCCCCCATACCCTCCCCCCCCCCCACTCCCCTACCCACCCACTCCCACTTTTTGGCCCTGGCGTTCCCTTGTAGTGGGGCATATAAAGTTTGCAAGTCCGATGGGCCTCTCTTTCCAGTGATGGCCAACTAAGCCATCTTTTGATACATATGCAGCTAGAGTCAAGAGCTCTGGGGTACTGGTTAGTTCATAATGTTGTTCCACCTATAGGGTTGCAGATCCCTTTAGCTACTTGGGTACTTTCTCTAGCTCCTCCATTGGGGGCCCTGTGATCCATCCAATAGCTGACTGTGAGCATCCACTTCTGTGTTTGCTAGGCCCCGGCATAGTCTCACAAGAGAATCTTGTTTTATTAGCTACTTCCTGGTGACATATAAATCAATAAGAGTGCACTTTAAGGCACATGAAATAGGTATGATTGTGAAGAGCAGTCAGCTAATTTGATACTTCTAATAGAATGCTGCTGGTTTTCATCACTTTAAAGCACACTGGCCTTTCTTCAGTCTTTCTCTGTCAGATGTGTTTGGTGGGATGGTTGTAGAATATTGATATCTGACTTATGCCTTTTAGTTTTAGAGGAGTATATCTCAACAAATTAAATGCATGTTTTAAATCAAAATGGCAGTTCAGTAAGACAATACATGCACTTAAGGAAAGTAGGTTTTGTCATATTTTTATGTGTCTCTGTGTGTCTCTGTATGGGTATGTGCATGTATGAAAGTTGGTGCCTTTGAGCTCAGAAAGAGTGTCTGATCCCTTGGGACTGGAGGTTCTGGAGGATTTTAGCTGCCTGACATGGGTGTTGGCTGCTGACTTGGGTCCTCTGCAAGAGTTGCATGTTCTTAGCTGCTGAGCCATCTCTCCAGGTCTAAAATGCTTACATTTTACATGGCTTACATTGTCTCCCAGAGAAGACTTTGAGACAAGCAGTAAGAAAGTTTACAAGTATTATTTGTGGTCTACAAGTCTCTGCTGATTCAATTAAAGAAAAGTTCATAGTAACCCAGGTAAAATGCCTTGCATGAGGATATGTTCTGGCAACTATGTTGACTTAACTTATTTACTATTCTGATGCTTTCATCATTTACTTTCCTAATTATCTTTCCCCACATTATTAAATATAATAATTAAAGATGGCTGACTGTGGTGGTTGAACATTACTCAATCATTAGCGTTTAATCTACTCCAGTATCCTCTCTGATTAAACATGATGGCTGATTTAATCAAATGAATTTATTACATTTAAGGGCAAGCAGACCAGCAGTGTCTTAGTTACCCAGGTAGCCTCTATGCCTTGTCAGCTTTTATGTAGCAAGGTGATATAACACCTTGCAAGCAGTTGCCATTCTGTGGTAGATAATTCACTTGTCCATGAGCTACTGATTTTCAACTTTCCTGACTGACTCTCCCAGAAAGTAGGTTTTTACAAGAATCAAATTGGTAATAAGGTCTGTTTGTAAAGAAACTAGCATGTAAAAAGAAGTTGTTGGTTATATGGGCTTTCCCCTAGCCAGATTTGCTTAGAACAGAATTTCTGGCATATTCATGTGTTATAAAATGATATATCTATCTGTGCACTCTTCCTAAGACACTAAGGCAGAAATAGCACCAGTATGTTGCTGTGGTTTGCATGTTGGTGGCCCTTTGCCTCAAATGCATATGTTGAAGGCACCACTCCCAAGGATGCTATTGGAGCTATGCAGAAATGAATTAATGACCCCTCTAAATGATGCAAGCAGAATATAGTTGTCTAACCATGAAGAAATGTTATTAGTAGACATTGATTTCCCAGACCCTTGATTTTAAATTTTCAGCTTCCAGATTTGTTCAAGCCCGGCTTCTCAAACTGTGGAAATTTCCTGAAAGGCAAGATTGGAAAAATTTTGGAACTAGGAAAAGGCCTCTATAATGTAAAGACCAAAATTAATTAAAAAATCAATTGTGCAGAGAATCTGTGGTGTTTCTGACAAGGCCTGCCTCTGTGCCTGTTCAGGGAAGCCTTGGTTCTGAGGTACACAAGGCGAGTATTTAACCTGCACATGCTGTCATCCTGCAAGATGTACGAATGTGGCACCTGACACCCTGGCTCTGAGTCTGACAATTGTATGTTATGAACTGCAGCATTTTCAGTTGTGCATGCAAGTGTTTCAGCTCTTACAGACACACAATACTTTAATTGCAGAAGTCACAGAGTTTATAATATTTTTTAGTGCCACTCTTCAGTATGTATCACAGTTTATTTTGAATTGTGTCACTTAGAATGCTTGACTTTGCAAACTGCTGTTTGAATTGGTGATGAGTTTTATAAAATGTGTTTAAGTGAATTTTTGGGTTGGGATTAGGATAGACTTTCCAACAATTTCTCATATTGCCCTAAATATCTTTATGTTATGAATTTATGTGAAATGGAGGTCTCAGGACTTTGGTTATATAAAATCAGCATGTTCATCAACTCTGAAAGATGATGAAGCTGCTTCACATACTATGTATATGATATTCAGGTGAATTAATGCTTGCATTACTTCTAGTAAAAATATGCATGAACAGCAGCTTTATTAGTATAAAATTTGCTTTTATCTTTAGCACATGGTAAAATTATATGCTTATGAAAGAATAGTGTTTTAAAACACAACTCACTATGATTTATTATTAGTCAGGATTTGATCTATTTACCAGTTTATTTGCCTAGATATATATCTAGGGCTGAGTAACTGTATTTTTGGTTAAAACTGATCAGTGTTTGAAAGGCACTTAAGAGAGCCTTAAACCACTTCATTTATGACATTTTTGTAGTAGCCCAAACTGAAATATAGACATTTTTTATAGTTTTAGAGTAATAAAATTGATGAAAAAAAAAGGTAAGATAGATAAATTCTGACTAGATGAATATTGAGTAAACAGAAAGTAGCATTGTAATATCAACTATTCTTGTTACAGGGCCTTCAAGGGACCTCTGTCCTGGTTGGGGCAGAAACATTTCAGAGTCTGCATGCCTCTTTTCTAGATACATTTTAAAATTATCCTTTTCTTTGGAAAAGCTTCTCACAGGGTTGCTTTGCATTTCTCAGGAACAGGAAGGCAGAGTTCCAGAGCTCCTGAGCCTGAGTTTGAGGTGGAGTCTTGAGAGGAGACAGGGATGGCAACTTGGAGTGGGAGGAAGGTACCTCCAGTGCACATCACTGTGAATGCAGGCTGACCTGTTATTGCTCATGACAGCCACAGAAGTGAATACAATGACTGGATAACAGTTCCTCAGAAGGGAACTGTATCTCAGTTGGGAAAGAGTTTGCCTAGGTACATAAGAGTCTCTGTTCAATCCCTACCGTTGTATAAACTGATGGTAGTGGAGCTTATATGTAATCTTAGGACTAGGGAGGTTGAGGCAGGAGGATCCGAAGTTTAAGGTCATCCCCTTGGTTACATAGTGAATTTGAAGTTACCCTGGTATCCATGAGATTCTGTCTCAAAAAACAAACATACAGGACAAACATAGTTCTTCCCCCAAGAGAAAGTTGAAAAGTGGCTAAACTTTTGTCAAATTGTTTTCTTATTAGATAAAAGATGAGACTTTTCTCATCTCTTCTGAGTAATTGATATTAGTGAAATTATTTCATATTGATATAGCACTATAAAAGATTCATAACTGGAGCAATGTGTTAGTTCTAGCACCTGAGATTGAGTGTTTTAAAAAAATCATTTCTTTTGCAATGTTTTGATGAAGTCATTTAATCTATGGAGTAAATAACTTTTGATGAAAAGCAGTTATCTTGAAATAGCACCTAAAAAAGAAGTTGGTCTATAATACATTTATCGAAGTTTACTGAGGCAGATGTCAGCAGTTTGGGTAATTTCCCAATGTGATGAATATTCATAGGAAAATACTATAAAACGTACAAATGAGCTCTATTATCTCCATTACTTGTAGCCTATAAATAGATTGAGAGCCAGCTAACTTGCTGTTTCTTTACTAATAATGTATGCAGATATGGATAATGTGATATCAGTGATAATGTCTTAATCATCTCAAAACTTAAGAGTTTTCTACAAGCCTTAGTTTTTTTATTCATGACTTGAAGATAATAGCTGACACTTGGCATATTGGACTACTGCACCAATTTAATAATATGCGTGTTAGTATATATTCCACTAATTGCTTATCAAATGTCTTCTCTCCTTATCCTTAGACACTGTTGTTAGTTCCATTAAAGTCCACTTGAGCACCTAGATTTTGGTTTCAGTTTCTTTTTGCATGGAACATGGCTTCTTCATATCCTGGTTCTTGAGGTATAAAAAAGAATTTTCTGAGCTGTGGCTATCCTTTCCTGATTCTGCAGGTTGTGATTTTCTTAGATTCAGGAGCTTCCTGGTGGTCTACACATATGACACATTATAACATGGGCCATGAAATACAGAATTTCTCTTCTCCCTGGTGAGTTATAGAAACAAAACTTGTATCTTCCAGAGAAAACCACATGATTTAGAAAGGTCACTCTCTGCTGGCTTCCTTCCTCTGAAACTAGGTCATAAAACCCTTATTTCTCAGTACTCTGGGCCTCTGCTGGAGGGCCAGGATCAGTATGTAGAGAGACCAAGTTGAAGATATGCAAGGAGTTGCTGCTAGTTCCTCCTGAGTTTATTACCCTTGGGTAGAACTTTTTCTCAATCACTTTTTCTGTAAGATTGCCCACATCTGGGAGATGGAGCACAATAATTACTTTTCCCCGAGTCCTTAGGATTTTCTTCCATAGTTTCATGTTGCAGCACACATTGTAAAGTAAATTTGCTGTGCTTCCCTCCTGCTGGTCTGTCTTTTCTTGTATTGGCAACCACATTTTTTCCCTGTACTGACCTTCAGAGAGCACCGAGACCTATGGTTTCCATTGAGTGTTTGGCTCAGTGCACTCTTCTGCCTAATTTTGTAAAATAAAGCAGGATATGTGGGTAATGGATTTCTAAATGTCATATTGTAATTATATTGCATTCCACATTTCTTTATGCAGAAAGTCCCTCTATTTTCTGTCCATTTTACTTTGTATGTGGCTTTTTATCTGCCCTCCTTCTTCACTTCCTTCTTGAAGGTGCACGTGGGGCTTGAGTTGGACAGCAATGTTCTCATAGTGTCAGAGAGGCTAGTAACAAAAGCTGTGGCACATGGAAGGGGTAGTACCAGAGCTGGCTAACAGGAGATGCAGGTCTTGAGACATCTTAGCTAATGAAGCTGGTGAGAACAGAGAGAGTGGTTTGAAGATATCATGGCAAAGAAACAACCCCCAGGGAAGCTGAGTGGAGTGTGGCACTTTATACTGACTCTCCGGTTATGTGGTTATTCCCATAGGGCCTCTCTTTCCAATGATGGCCGGCTAGGCCATCTTCTGCTACAATAGCAGCGAGAGACACTTACTGGTTTGTTCATATTGTTGTTCCACCTATAGGGTTGCAGAACCCTTTAGCTCCTTGGGTAATTTCTCTAGCTCCTTCATTGGGGGACCTGTGTTCCATCCAATAGCTGACTATGAGCATCCACTTCTGTGTTTGCCAGGCACTGGCATCACCTCACAAGAGACAGCTATATCAGGGTCCTTTCAGCAAAATCTTGCTGGCATATGCTATGGTGTCTGTGTTTGGAGGCTGATTATGGGATGGATCCCCGGGTGCAGCAGTCTCTAGATGGTCTAACCTTTTGTCTCAGCTCCAAACTTTGTCTCTGTAACTCCTTCCATGGGTGTTTTGCTCCCAATTCTAAGAAGGGGCAGAGTGTCCACACTTTGGTCTTCGTTCTTCTTGAGTTTCATGTGTTTTGCAAATTGTAACTTGGACAATCTAAGTTTCTGGGCTAATATCCACATATCAGTGAGTACATATCATGTGAGTTCTTTTGTGATTGGGTTACCTCACTCAGGATGATGCCCTCCAGATCCATCGATTTGCCTAGGAATTTCATAAATTCATTCTTTTTAATAACAGAGTAGTACTCCATTTGAAGATGTACCACATTTTCTGTATCCATTTCTCTGTTGAGGGACATCTGGGTTCTTTCCAGCATCTGGCTATTATTTATAAGTCTGCTATGAACATAGTGGAGCATGTGTCCTTATTTCCAGTTGAAACAGCTTCTGGATATATGCCCAGAAGAGGTATTGCTGGATCCTCCGGTAGTACTATGTCCAATTTTCTAAGGAACCACCAGACCGATTTCGAGAGTGGTTGTAAAAGCTTGCAATCCCACCAACAATGGAAGAGTGTTCCTCTTTCTCAACATCCTTGCTAGCATCAGCTGTCACCTGAATTTTTTATCTTAGCCATTCTGACTGGTGTGAGGTGGAATCTCAGGGTTGTTTTGATTTGCATTTCTCTGATGATTAAGGATGTTGAATATTTTTTCAGGTGCTTCTCAGCCATTGGGTAATCCTCAGTTGAGAATTCTTTGTTTAGCTCTGAGCCCCATTTTTAAAATGGGGTTATTTGATTTTCTGGAGTCCACCTTCTTGAATTCTTTATATATTAGATATTAGTCCCCTATCTGATTTAGGATTGGTAAAGATCCTTTCCCAATCTGTTGGTGGCCTTTTTGTCTTATTGACAGTGTCTTTTGCCTTACAGAAGCTTTGCAATTTTATGAGGTCCCATTTGTCAATTCTCCATCTTACAGCACAAGCCATTGCTGTTCTATTCAGGAATTTTCCCCCTGTGCCCATATCTTTGAAGCTTTCCCCCACTTTCTCCTCTATAAGTTTCAGTGTTTCTGGTTTTACATGGAGTTCCTTGATCCACTTAGATTTGACCTTAGTACAAGGAGATAGGAATGGGTCAATTCCCATTCTTCTACATGATAACCGCCAGTTGTGCCAGCACCATTTGTTGAAAATGCTGTCTTTTTACCACTGGATGGTTTTAGCTCCCTTGTCAAAGATCAAGTGACCATAGGTGTGTGGGTTCATTTCTGGGTCTTCAATTCTATTGCATTGGTTAACTTGCCTGTCACTATACCAGTAACATTGATATTGATCCTGCCAATCCATGAGCATCGGAGATCTTTCCATCTTCTAAGATCTTCTTTGATTTCTTTCGTCAGAGACTTGAAGTTCTTATCATACAGATATCTTTCACTTCCTTTGTTAGAGTCACACCATGATATTTTATATTATTTGTGACTATTGTGAAGGGTGTTGTTTCCCTAATTTCTTTCGCAGCCTTTTTATCCTTTGTGTAGAGAAAGGCCATTGACTTGTTTGAGTAAATTTTACATCCAGCTATTTCACTGAAGCTGTTTATCAAGTTTAGGAGTTCTCTGGTGGAATTTTTTAGGGTCATTTATATATACTATCATATGATCTGCAAATAGTGATATTTTGACTTCTTCCTTTTCAATTTGTATCTCCTTGATCTCCTTTTGTTGTCGAATTGCTCTGGCTAGGACTTCAAGTACTTTATTGAATAGGTAGTGAGAAAGTGGTCAGCCTTGTCTAGTCCCTGATTTTAGTGGGATTGCTTCCAGCTTCTCACCATTTACTTTGATGTTGGCTACTGGTTTGCTGTATATTGTTTTTTATCATGTTTAGGTATGGGCCTCAAATTCCTAATCTTTCCAAGACTTTTATCATGAATGGGTGTTGGATTTTGTCAAATGCTTTCTCAGCATGATTGTTTTGATGCGTTCTTGGATTTGGTTAGCTAGAATTTTATTGAGGATTTTTGCATCGATATTCATCAGGGAAATTGGTTTGAATTCTTTATCTTTGTTGGGTCTTTCTGTCGTTTAGGTATCAGAGTGATTGTGGCTTCATAGAATGAACTGGGTAGAGTACCTTCTGCTTCTATTTTGTGGAATAGTTTGTGAAGAACTGGAATTAGATATTCTTTGAAGTTCTGATAGAACTCTGCAGTAAACCCACCTGGTCATGAGCTTTTTTTAGTTGGAAGACTGTTAATGACTGCTTCTATTTCTTTAGGTGATATAGGACCGTTTTTTTTAGGTCATGAATATGACCCTTATTTAACTTTGATATCTGATATCTGTCTGGAAATTAGTCCATTTCATTCAGGTTCTCCAGTTTTGTTGAGGATAGCCTTTTGTAGAAGGATCTGATGGTGTTTTGGATTTCTTCAGGATCTGTTGTTATGTCTCCCTTTTCATCTCTGATTTTGTTAATTAGGATGCTCTCCCTGTGTCCTCTAGTGAGTCTGGCTAAGGGTTTTTATATATTGTTGATTTTCTCAAAGAGCCGGCTCCTCCTTTGGTTGATTCTTTGAATAGTTCTTCTTGTTTCTACTTGTTTGATTTTGCCCCTGAGTTTGATTATTTCCTGCTGTGTACTCCTCTTGGGTGAATTTGCTTCCTTTTGGTCTAGAGCATTTAGGTGTGTTGTCAAGCTGCTATTGTGTACTCTCTCTAGTTTCTCTTTGGAGGCACTCAGAGCTATGTGTTTTCCTCTTAGGACTGCGTTCATTGTGTCCCATAATTTTTGGTATGTTGTGGCTTCATTTTCATTAAACTCTAAAAAGTCTTTAATTTCTTTCTTTATTCCTTCCTGGACCAAGGTATCATTGAGAAGTGTGTTGTTCAGTTTCCACGTGAATGTTGGCTTTTTATTATCTATGTTGTTATTGAAGATCAGCCTTAGTCCATGGTGATCTGATAGGATGCATGGGACAATTTCAATATTTTTGTATCTGTTGAGGCTTGTTTTGTGACCAATTATATGGTCAATTTTGGAGATGGTACCATGAGTTGCTGAGAAGAAGGTATATCCTTTTATTTTAGGATAAAATGTTCTATAGATATCTGTTAAATCCATTTGTTTCATAACTTCATTTAGTTTCACTGTGTCCCTGTTTAGTTTCTGTTCCCACGATCTGTCCATTGATGAAAGTGGGGTGTTGAGGTCTCTCACTATTATTGTGTGAGGTACAATGCGTGATTTGAGCTTACTAAAGTTTCTTTAATGAATGTGGCTGCCCTTGCATTTGCAGCATAGATATTTGGAATTGAAATTTCCTCTTGGAAGATTTTCCCTTTGATGAGTATGAAGTGCCCCTCATTGTCTTTTTTGATAACTTTGGGTTGGAAGTCGATTTTATTCGATATTAGAATGGCTACTCCAGCTTGTTTCTTCAGACCATTTGTTTGGAAAATTGTTTCCAGCTTTTCACTCTGAAATAGTGTTTATCTTTTTCCCTGAGATGGGTTTCCTGTAAGCAGCCAAATATTGGGTTCTGTTTGAGTAACCAGTCTGTTAGACTATATTTTTTTATTGGGAAATTGAGTCCATTGATATTAAGAGATATTAAGGAAAAGTAATTGTTGCTTCCTGTTATTTTTGTTGTTAGAGTTGGCATTCTGTTCTTGTGGCTGTGTTCTTTTAGGTTTGTTGAAGGATTACCTTCTTGTTTTTTCTAGGGCGTAGTTTCCGTTCTTGTATTGTTTTTATTGTTTTTTTTTTTTTTTTCTGTTATTATCTTTTGAAAGGCTTGATTTGTGGAAAGATATTGTGTGAATTTGGTTTTGTCATGGAATACTTTGGTTTCTCCATCTATGGTATTTGAGAGTTTTCCTGGATATAGAAATTTGGGTTGGCACTAGTGTTCTCTTAGTGTCTGTATAACATCTGTTCAGGATCTTCTGGCTTTCATAGTCTCTGGTGAAATTTCTGGTGTAATTCTAATAGGCCTGCCTTTCTTTTTTACCTGATGTTTTTCCATTACTGCTTTTAATATTCTACCTTTATTTATTGCCTTTTTTGTTCTGATTATTTTGTGTCTGGAGGAATTTCTTTTCTGGTCCAGTCTATTTGGAGTTCTGTAGGCTTCTTGTATGTTCATGGGCATCTCTTTCTTTAGGTTTGAGAAGTTTTCTTCTATAATTTTGATGAAGATATTTCCTGGCCCTTTAAGTTTAAAATCTTCATTCTCATCTACTCCTATTATCTGTAGGTTTGGTCTTCTTATTGTGTCCTGGGTTTCCTGGATGTTTTGACTTAAGATCTATTTGCATTTTGCATTTTCTTTGATTGTTGTGCCCATGTTCTTTATGGAATTTTCTGCACCCGAGATCCTCTCTTCCATCTCTTGTATTCTGTTGCTGATGCTGGCCCCTATGGTTCCATATTTCTTTCCCAGGGTTTCTATCTCCAGCGTTGCCTCACTTTGAGTTTTCTTTATTGTGTCTACTTCCCTTTTTAGGTCTTGTATGGTTTTGTTCAATTCCATCACCTCTTTGGTTGTGTTTTCCTGTTTTCATTTAAGGACTTGTGACTCTTTATCAGTGTTCTCCTGTATTTCTTTAAGTGAGTTATTAAAGGTATTCTTGATGTCCTCTACCATCATCATGAGATATGCTTTTAAATCTGGGTCTATCTTTTCGGGTGTGTTGGTGTGCCCAGGACTGGGTGGGGTGGAAGTGCTGGGTTCTAATGATGGCGAGTGGTCTTGGTTTCTGTTAGTAAGATTCTTACATTTGCCTTTTGTCATCTGTTAACCTCTGGAGTTAGTTGTTATATTTGTCGGTGGTTAGAGCTTGTTGCTCCAGTTATTCTGTTAGCCTCTATCAGCAGACCTGGGAGACTAGCTCTCTCCTGATTTTCAGTGGTCAGAGCACTCTCTGCAGGCAAGCTCTCCTCTTGCAGGGCAGGTGCACAGATATCTGGAGTTTGGACCTGCCTCCTGGCAGAAGATGAAAGCCTGAAACAGAGCATTTCCCAGAAGCTGTTTAGCTTCTCTAGTGGGCAGTCTCACCTACACAGTCTAGTCTCTGAGAGATCCAGATCAGAGATGGCTCCCCCTGGTGCTCCGGCAAAGCCCTCCTGGGCAGGGCAGACACTTCTCCTCTGGCAGGGAAGGTACCCCGATGTTTGGAGCATGAATCTGCATCTGCCCCATAAGCTGTGTAGCTTCTGTCTGTCCCAGAAGCAGTTAGCTTCTGTAGTCCACACTCTCATCTGTGTAGACTAGTCTTGGAGCCATCAAGGAACTAAGGTGGCTCCCCTAGGTGCTCTGGTACTGTATTTTTAATGCAATAACTTTAGGTTTCTGGGAGGAGAATGATATATATATATAGGGTACTTCTATTTCAACTATGTTAAGTAACATATATTTTAAAAATATACTTAAACCATGTATGTTTCTGTAGGGATTTCTAATGCATCCTTACTTTTAGCATCTTTGATTAAACTCAATGCATCAAAAACAATGACAAAGACAATACAACTGAGAATAAAACTGAACATCAGCCTGCATAAGAGGAAGCTATGGTTCTGTGCCAGAGCTTGCCAGTGCTCTTGCTTGTGCCCCGTTGTTTTTGGCTAATGACCTAATAATTTTTTTTGCAGTTTTCCTTTTGAACAAAGTAAAAAGTGACAGCACATATCTGCCTATTTCACTCACTAACTGCTTAACATAAAGTGTACCATGCCATGTCAGACAGAGTAAATACTTATTAAACATTAGTTATTACTTCTACATGTGCGTGTGTCTTACTCATTCTGGTGTTAGAACATAGTTATTGTAAATATGCAGCCCTATCATTAGTGGTCCCCTGGGCCCCAAATAATTTTGGAATCTTGATGAGCAAATGGTGGTGCTTAAAAGGCAATACCATTTGTTTAACCCTTCAGTTTCTCCTAGGAGAAGCAGTCAACTTCAGAATTTTTCCATGAACCAATTACTTTTCATTATTTTTTCTAGGGTAGCAAGTCTACGGGCTTTTTGGAGGGAAGAAAGTCAGAATAATTTTTTAGCCTTTGTCTGTGGCACTTCATCAGTATGGAAAGTTCTGCTCTTTCTCACAGGCTCAGTTTCCCCTCAACCTTCTTAGTGTTGGATCCAGTGCAACAGGGGCCCTGGGTAATTCACAAGTCTGCCCATATGTGTGTGCATGTGTGCACCATTTATGTGAGTATTGGTACATGTGAGGACCAGAGACAACTCAGAGTGCTATCCCACAGGTGCCATCCACCTTTTTTGTTGTTTTGAGATGATCTCATTCTGGCCTGGCACTTGCTAAATGGATAAGGCAGGCTGTCCAGAAAGGCCCAGGGATCAGCTTGTCTCAATCTTGCTAGCTTGTGGGATTATAGCCTTGTTGTACAACCATGCCTGGCTCTTAAAAAGTAACTTCTGGGATTGAACTCAGATCCTCAAGCTTGCAAGGCACTGAGCTATGTCCCTAGTCTTGCATATTTGCCCTTTGAAAAGCTCATATCTCTCTGCTGTTAAAAACTACAGCATGGATGCCATTTTTTCCATGTAGGTTTCAATGCTTTTCCAACTCATTCAATGCTTTTCCAACTCAACTCTATACTCTAGAACTCTGTGTATGTCATCATGGAACTTGAGGCAGTGATGTGTACCCAGAACTTCCCTGAAATACTCTGGCAACACAGCCTCTTGATCCACTCATGTTTGATTCTACTGTTTCCCAGATATTTGGATTTCCATAGGGTGTATATGCATGTCCTTGCACAACACCTGTTTTCCTGCTTCTAAAACAAGTCATAAAATACAACCTGCCTCTCATGGTCATTATAAGACTTAAGGAGTTAATTCTAACCTTAAGTGTTTAGTAACCACTTGTCATATTGCATGTTTATTGATAAAATAATTTAAAAATGGACTCTGAAGGAAATTCAAAGACACTTATATTCGAGTTTGAGAGTGAAAACAGCAGGACAGGCAAACTGGACCTCTTGGTAGCTGTGGTGAGGAGAGGCAGATACAAGACTGGAAGAGAAGAAGTTAGAGTGAGTGAGCTGAGCAAGTGTCATGGCAGATGCATCTGTGAGGCAACTTTCAGGGCAGTTAAATGCTTTTGAGAGACAGCTATCCTTTCTATATTCTTACCACATCCTCAGTGTTTTCACTTTCTGGCCTTAGGCTGCTCTGTACATTGTAAAAGACAATATTTTCTCCTTATATTAGGAGGTTTTCAGTCTTCTGTGGACAGTAAAAGGACCTCTTTTCTATGTCAAAGAGT
This sequence comes from Mus caroli, assembly GCF_978045245.1. Classification (NCBI taxonomy): domain Eukaryota; kingdom Metazoa; phylum Chordata; class Mammalia; order Rodentia; family Muridae; genus Mus; species Mus caroli. The sequence continues at coordinate 6,233,779 of NW_028227266.1, forward strand.
TCTCATGAGCAGAGCATCTGTGGAGACTTGTGACCATCCAATTTGCTACTTATGTCACAGTTTGTCACAATGTAGATGTTCATATGTCTCAAAGTAGAATTGGAGCATCCTTTGTCTATATAGGAGAGGCTGTGGCCTATGGGTTATGCCATTTATATCAGAGAAAGCTGACATGGACAGGCATCAGTTCTAAGTGCTGTCTCTGAAGGAGCTGGCAATAACCCTCTTTTACCTCCTCTTTCTCCTTGCGCACTGTAATCTCTCATCATTACCTTATGGTACTGTGATTATCCTTTGATATAACAACATGCCCTTCCAAATTATAAGCTCCCAGAGAACCAAAATCCCTATTAAATCCAAAAATCATTGTATTCTAGAATGCCAAACAACATTCACTGACAGGATATAAGAGACTCAGATCTTAAAGGGCATGGCTCAGTAGTTAAGAGAACGTGTTGCTCTTCTGAATTTGAGTTTGGTTTCCAGCACTTTTGTTAGTTGGCTAACAGTGTCTGTAACTCCAGCTCCAAGGGCCTGATGCTTCTTATCTAGCTTCCTTGGGCATCTGTGCTCACATGTACCCTGAACTCCTGACCTCATAATTAAAAACAAAATCTGAAAGAACAATTTGGAGATTTGAATATGTTTGGCCCAGGGAGTGGCACTATTAGGTGTGGCCTTATTGGAGTAGGTGTAGCCTTGTTGGAGGAAGTGTGTCATTGAGGGGATGATCTTGGAGACCCTCTTCCTAACCATGTGGGAGACAGTCTTCTCATGTTTGCCTTTAAAGCAAGATGTAGAACTCTCAGCTCCTCCTGTACCATGCCTTCATGGATGCTGCCATGTTTCTGCCTTGATGATAATGGACTGAACCTCTGAACCTGTTAAGTCAGCTCCAATTAAATGTTGCTTTGGTCATGGTGTCTTTTCATAGCAATGAAATCCTAACTAAGACAGACAAGGAATCTATGTTATTTATTTGTGTTCATAGTATCTAGTAAGTACTGGAATTGTCATTTATGCTCATTAGTATCTGCTGAATGAATAAATGTGGATTCTTTCAAAAGCCTTTTTCATACTTCCTCAGCCAAACTCTGGAGTAAATTGTGAATTCCTTTGTGCCCTTGAGTTCTTAACCCACTCAGCTGGTTTGTATAGTGTATGGCTGCCTTGAGTTTGTTGGATTTGGTTCTATTTCTCTTGTCTTGGCCAGGGTGCAAGCTCTGGGACAACATGTTATAGGTAATGTTATATGGGTTGTACAAGAGGAATAGCAAGCAGACCAGATTTAGAACTCATGGAATGTAGCCCACCTGTTAGCACTACCATGATGGGTGAGTCTCAGAGAGGCAGAGCACTGATGACTACAAGTCCTGAGGACTTCATGCTGCTATGAAGTTTCACTCTGCTTGTTGCTCTTCTGGTCATCACATCCCTCATAACCAATGAGCTGTATAAAAACTTCCAGCCCCTCACTAGGCATTGTTATTGGCATTTATAATAACAAATATTGATTGATATTTTTAAAGCAATGCTGCTGGAGCAGATTAATAATTCAACCACCACCCTTAGAAAGAACTTAGAAGATATATTTTTAGCAATGATTACTACCCTTAGAAAATTTGGAGATGTAGATTGTTAGTACAGTTAGGTTAAGGAATTTTTGCTAGTGGCTTTGATGAGGAAATCTTGGGGAACAATTTCAAGTTCAGAAAGGCACACTGTAAAGAGTTGAGCAAGGAGTATTTTGAGGTCAGGAAACAAGGACAATGGCAGACCAGCCAGCACTTGGCTGATGTGACTCTTGCTAAGGTGGGGTGGGCATCAAGGTGATGATTAGTTTCTTATACCCATTCTTGCCCTTGGCTTCCTGGTATGATTTAATTAAACATTGTTAATGAGGAGATGGGCACCCTAAGAATATAGTGTAGAACAGACTGATTATTTTTTATATAAAGGGCTAGATTTGGGATTCTTTTAAGAATTTTTTTATAAGATTACTTCTTAAGGTAAGTAATAACATCATTGATTCTTTCTTTGTAACCTCAAATTACAGCCTGCCAGAAAGAGAAACTGGTTGAGAAAAATATCTTGCTTGGTTACACTTTGTTAATCTATAATAAGTTGCTTAGATATGATTATGAGTAGGTTATTGGGAATAATTTGTCTTTTACCTGTATTAGATAAAACGGTCAATCATATAAAGGTATTAAGAGACATGCTTTCCCCTCTTGTTGTAATTGTTAACTTAAAGAATACTAGAATGTGGCTGCATTGTAATTTTTGTACTGCGTAAGAGTTTTTGCTGGAGGATATAAGCTAGGGGAGAAAAATAAAGTGGTTGGAACTTGTGGGAACCTTGCTTCATTCACTGAATGCAAGTGTGTGTGTGTGTGTGTGTGTGTCTGTGTGTGTGTGTTTAACCCCAGAAAAATTTTCCCCTGTTTCAGAGAATTAAGTTTTACCTCCTCAAAGAAAATCTGCTGAGATTAACTGTTGAGTCCAAGTCCCTCCTCAGTGGACCTGACCTGTTGAAGATGGCTTCAACAGGGGTATGCTCTGTATACCTAAGAACTCAGGTCTGCATTAGATGTCCAGTTCTTGTTTGCTGGGACATGACACTACAAAACAACAGTGTGCTCGAGGGTGACCTGGAACAAACAGGTTGCAAATGGAGTTGAGTGCCTGTCAGCATTCCAGTTTTACTCTAAAATTTTTTTAAAAACAAACTCCCATGAAAAGCAACTTATATTTCAAATATTTTTCAAAATATTATGTATGAGTGTGTGCATGTGTGTGGTTTAGTGTGAGTGTCTGTGTGTCTATGCCTGTCGATGTAAGAAGAATGTGTCTGTTCTCCTGGAGCTGGGGTTACAGGAGCTTGTAAGCTCCTCAGTGTAAATGCTAGGAATATTTAAAAAAATTAGCAAGCACTTCTAACTGCTGAGCCATCTCTCCAGCCCCAGGAACTTATTATTATTTTTTAAAGAGCTACATAGGCCATCTCAGAAAAATTCTAGAAATTGTTACGGTTTGCTCTAAATTTCACAATCTATTATTTAAAACTCCATATTATATCTGTTTTCCTTCTCTTCAGCACGCTGTGTTATATCTACATTAGAGCTTATTTAGAAGAGAATGCATACTTCATCTTCATTTCAGGCTCAAAACTTTCTTGCTACTCCCTGGAGGTAGCAAGACAGCCCGTTATAATATGGAGATTGAAATCATTTGAGTCAGCAATATCTGGGAAAAAAAAGTGTTGTATCTGTACACAGAATCCAGAGTTTTTTGCACTTCTTATTTGAAAACTTCGTATGGCAAGTTCAGGGCAAATCTTTGTTTCCTGGGTTGTCATTCTGTCAAGATGCCATTTTTGTCCAAACATTTCCGGAGGCCCATGATAGATGTTACAAATGGAACCTCCTGGCAAACTGCTGCTAGTGTAATTTAGCCACTGCGGTTAAGATCCTATTCCTAAGAGTTTTGAGTTTTGCCATACCTCAGCAGAAAGACTTTCATGGGTGTTTGCCTTCATAAAGGATCTAATTTGTTAAAATACTTCCACACAACCACTGATTAGGCATTAAGATTGTCCCCCACCCTACTGGAGCTCAGAGGGTCACATAGGTTTATATAGGCTTAACTAATGAGTTAGAGTCATTTAAAAATTTCATTTGTCATGCTTATTAGAATCAACCTATATTCCTTTATTACCCAGTACAAATCCTTTGCACATCAAGCCCAGAGCATAAAATTAAAATTGCATGAAACTTTGATCTCCTTCTTCATTAATCATGGAGGATAATTACACACAGGTGCCAGCCCCTGTCTAACAGCAGATGCTTTCTGACCCTCAATATAATGCTGCATATTTGCTATGTATACTTAAAAGGGAACAAAGGTGTGTACAATACAAATTACAGCCCTTTCATTAAGACACAAGATATGAAAGTCTACCTGTACGATGCTTAGGGATAATTTTAATTAGAAATCCCTGACAGTTAATCCTATGATAATGAACAGAAGAGCTTCAATGAGCAAAAGGATAGAAGAGGGTAAAAATAGGTCAAATTAATTTTTACAAAATTAAATATTCATTTAGATCAAGTTGGAATCTTGATTTGAATGTCTTTGTTTAGCTTTCTTAGTGTTACCTGAAATAAATAACCAAAGATGATCACTCTAATTGTATAAATTCATAGTATCATACCCAGTAAAGGAGACAGCATACAACAGCAGCTTGTAAAGTATTATGAGCTGACTATTGAGAAAGTCCTGTGTAACCAAAAGCTATCTGCTACGAGACAAAATCTGCAATTCATTGACTTGTCCTTAGCATAATTTAGATATCATTTATCTTTTAACTTTCCATTTATAATTTTGAGGCATTGTCTCCAGTAGCTGGGCCTGGTCTCAAATTCACTATGAGGCTGAAAATAATCTTGAACCTCTGATCCTCCTGCTCTACCCCAGATCCCAGAAAGATGTGTATCACCATGCCTGGCTTATGTAGTGCTGGGGATGAAACTCCAGGTGTTGTACATACTAGGCAAACACTCTGTCAACTAAAATACATCCTAACGTTCATTTAACTTTCAATTATTGTCCCTCCTGAAGATTCTAGGAAGGAGTGATATAAATTATAAGTTTTTCTTACATGTATTTATTTTCCATTTTTTTTTCTAAAAATTCTGAAGTGCAGAACCTTACTACTGACATTAAAAATAAACCAAGAATTCTACAAATTAAAAAAAAATACAATAGCAGTAATTTTAGAAGAAAATACAGCCCATTAGATTGTTAATTCAGCACATTTAGGACATGTCTGCAAAGCTTAAAATCATTGAACATTTCTCAATTCTGATATCCACTGTGCTTGATACATATAAAGAAAATTCACTTTCTTTTAGATAGCAGTAGATGTGTGGCTATGCATTGATGTAAGAATTTTCAGTGACCACTGCTTATAGATCACACTAGAATCTGGTGATGCACAGAATTTCAGAGGTTAATGAGCCCAAGTGATACTAGGGAGAGATGAAGCATAACAATAACCACAACAGTGTTCTAGAAAGTATTAACTGTTACTCAACACAGCCTAGAGAAATCTAAAGGAGAAAGCCCAACAGTGTAACTGTCTTTATCAGGTTGGTTTGTTGACAAATCTGTGAGGGATTACCTTTATTGACACATGAGGGTCCAATCCAGTGTGAGGGTGCCATTTCGTAGGTTCTAGTCTGTGTAAGAAAGCTAGTTAAGCATAAATCTCTGGGTGAACCAGCAAGCAGCAGTTCTTCATGATTTCTGCTTCAAGTTCTTGAGTTCCTTCTTTGACTTTCCTGAAAGTATGACCCAGAAGAATAAGCCCTCCAATGGAGGTGTAGGTTAAAAAAAATTAGGAGCTATCAATATACCTTTTATGAATTTTAAAAGCCTGGGGCTTAGAGGAGATGGCAGAGCTTATAAAAAGAAATGATATGTATTAGGAAAAGTCTCACTATAAAATGATGGCAGAATTCTGTGCATTAAAAGACTGTTGCTCTGTACTGGAGAGGAGAGATCACAGATTGTGTGGGCAAGTGGTTGCTATTTCAGTTTTACATTCTGATTTTTGTGGTAAAAAGAATCAATCTTAAAATATGAGGATGTAGCTCAGTTGGTAGTGAGCTTGCCTAGAAGCACAAAGTCCATCTGTTTCCAAAGTTCAATTCCTAGCACAGCATAAATTGGCCACAAAAAGTCACCAGTGGTCCCAGTACTAAGCAGATGAGGCAGTAAAATCTGGGGATCAAAGTCAACCTTGATTACATGTTGGTTTCATGCTATTTTAGGCTACAACAACAACAACAACAACCACAACAACCACAACAACAACAAGAGAGATCAGAACCAATACTTTGGCAAAATACAAAATTAAGGTGGGTACTGTCTTTCCAAAAGCAAGGGTTGTTAGGCAAGGCAGAAGACTTTTGGGGACTGTTAGAAAAGCAGAAAGCCAAGGTTAAGAGGCATGGTACAAGCTACAGCAAACTGTGGACTTATCCAGGAAGGGTGACAGCTGCTGGCAGGAAGACTATATGCACATGTATGACCAGTAAGCACATGTACAAAATAGTGTCGAAAATCAAGGGAAAGAAAAAAATCTGGAGCCGGGCGTGGTGGCGCACGCCTTTAATCCCAGCACTCGGGAGGCAGAGGCAGGCGGATTTCTGAGTTCGAGGCCAGCCTGGTCTACAAAGTGAGTTCCAGGACAGCCAGAGCTATACAGAGAAACCCTGTCTCGAAAAAAAAAAAAAAACCAAAAAAAAAAAAAAAAAAAAAAAGAAAAAAATCTGTAGGAAATAAAAAAAGAAAAATCACCCAAACCTTGACAGTCAAAGAATTGCTTGGTTATTCAAATAACTGCTGCTGGGTTGTGATTGGATGGGGCATTACTTGCCTCCCAAGCAAAACTGGGTTGGTTCCCTAGCACGAGAGAAAGGACAGTTGACATTTGCTATATGAAAATGACAAACGTGAATGAAGCTTGTGGGGTGGGCTATCCTTTATCATGTGGAATCAGTAAATGCGGCAACTCTTATTTAAAATCTGCCTTTGTACTTATAACAAAGCATATGATAAACACTATGTACTGGCTAGCTTTGTGTCAACTTGACACAGCTGGAGTGACCACAGAGAAAGGAGCTTCAGTTGAGGAAATGCCTTCATGAGATCCATCTGTAAGGCATTTTCTCAATTAGTGATCAGGAGGGAAAGGCCCCTTGTGGGTGGGACCATCTCTGGGCTGGTAGTCTTGGGTTTGATAAGAGAGCAGGCTGAGCAAGCCAGGGGAGACAAGCTAGTAAAGAACATCCCTCCATGGCCTCTGTATCAGCTCCTGCTTCCTGACCTGCTTGAGTTCCAGTCCTGACATCCTTGGTGATGAACAGCAGCATGGAAGTGTAAGCCGAATAAACCCTTTCCTCCCCAACTTGCTTCTTGGTCATGATGTTTGTGCAGGAATAGAAACCTTGACTAAGACACACTAATAAAACATTTCCAAGTAGTTTGAAGTATACATCCAGTACTATCTTATATCTTACAGCCGATTAGAAACTTTACCTCTGTAGACTTAGTACCATAGCTTATTATTGCCTTGGTCTTTAGATCCTTCGGTGGAATTTTCTACAGAACTGGAGAATTTTGAAGGCCCTGATTCCCAAGTTCCACAAAGGGAGAGGTGACAACCCCTCAGTCATCTGTCCTATGAATGGGTATTTGTTGAGTACTCACATGGTGCCATAAGAATCAGAATTTGGGGAATGCCAGTGCCAAGAAATGGGAGTGGGTGGGTAGGGGAGCAGGGTGGAGGGAGGGTATAGGGAACTTTCGGGATAGCATTTAAATGTATATAAAGAAAATATCTGATTAAAAAAAAAGGAATCAGAATTTTGTGTTGCAGAGTTACCTAGGAGACAATGCTCTTGGAGGGAGTGACTTGAGTAGTCCTAGATAAATTTAAGGGGCAACAGAGTGCCAAGCATTTAGTGTAGGGTCTGGAGTGCAGCCTGTGTGAAGGGTCTGTAATTTTTAAAACTGTTATTTGGTATTGATACAGTTATTAGATGGGGTTTATTAAATGGGACTGAACTGTCCCATTGGGCATTTGCTATATTGTTTCTGAAATTGGGTTTCTTGTAGTTTGTGTGTGTTGAGGTTAATCACTTGGTTACCAACCTCAGAAGCTGCCTTGTATCAGGGAGACTTGCCGTGGAAACGTCTTAACAGGTGGTCATCATCGGAACTGAAGGATGACTGGCTATGAGTCACTTTCTACTTGTTGACACAGATGTTGCTATCAATCATTTCATGGACAAATTTAATAGTGATTTTGTGAACAATGAAAAAAAATCAGGTTGATAGGCAATTCATTGCTGACAATCTGATTGGCAGTTGTTGCTCACAGTATCTATCAAGTGTTAAGTAAACCTGAAAAGAAAACAAAGATGAGTGTATAAGCAGCAAAAAAGGCTACCTTCTGTGGTTTCACAGAGCCAAATGGGAAAAAGCAACTATGACTTTCCAGGGGCCGTGGGTGTAGGGGGAAGTGGGGAGTGGGAGAGAACCCGTGTCATGTCAGAGTTCCGGTGCTCAGGGTGGGCAGACAAGGGAGGACTGCTCATGCTTCGCACGCAGCCCTGGGTGGGTGTCTGTCTGTGTTAAGTCACTGACCCCACGGCCGGTGGTGGACAAGGGGCAGTCCCTGGTACCAGGTTCTCAGCCTCTGGCATCCCACGCTGGATAGAGTGGAGTAGCTGAAAACAGAATGGGGGCCCCAGGGCAGCACTCGGCTCTGGGGATAAAGGGAAGAGAGGGCAGAAGGAGAGGGGGCACTGGATGGTTCCCACACAGGGGAGAGTCCTTTGTCAGATCTGTGGTTGGAGCACAGGATGGCCTTCTGGCCGGAGGTTAGACATGGCTTGTTAGGAGAAAGCCCATCTCATTGTTTAAGCATAGCGGGCTTTGATGATCAGAGACAGGCTATGGTTTTAGGGATTTATTGTAGAAAGGCAGAGAGAAAGAGAGAAGGTAGAAAGAGAGTGAGACTGGCCATGGCCACATTGGGGGTGGGGGTGGGGGTGGGGGAAGGGAAAGAGAGAAAGAGAGCTAGAGAGTAAGAAAGGTGTGAGCTTAAGAGAGCAAGAAGGGGCCAAGTAGCCCCTCTTACAGTGGGCTTGCCTATCTTGTTGTTGCCAGGTAACTGTGGGGAGGAGCATATCTGGCTATAGTCAGGTAACTGTGGGGGTTCAGTCTAGCCAGAATGCCAGAAGCTTGTGACATTGTCTGCATGACTGAGTCACAGAATTTAGGACAGGCACCTGATTCTGGGAATGTGGCTCACCTTTCTGTCCCTTGTAGATTTCTCTATTGGGTCACCGGACATTCAACCAAAATAGGCTGCCTATCACAGTCCCACATGACTTCTGGTGCATGTGTGTGTGTGTGTGTGTGCAGGTGTGTACACATGCACATATGGAAGTCAGAGGAGCATACTGGGTGTTATTCTCTGTATTATTCTCTTGAGACAGGATCTCTCTCTGAGCTTGAAGCTAGGCTAGTGAAGAGTAAGCCTCAGTAATCCTCCTGTATCCACTCCCCACAGTACTGGGGTTTCAGGCACATGAATGGTTGAACTCAGATCCTTGTGCGTATGCCAGCAGACATTCTAGCTCAGTGATCCATATCCCCAGCTCTTTTGTTCTGGTTTGAGGGTGAAATGTCCCCCCAGATGTGGTCTCCATCTGGTGGTGGTGTGTTTGAAGGCTACAGAACATGTGGGAAGTGGAGTTGTTTTGGAGACAATGATGACTGAGGGTTTCTATCCCATCCCCCGTTGCTGACTGTGTACTCTGTGACTACCGCCTGCACCTTCCAACTCTGCTCCACACCTTTTGTTCCAAGATGGACCTTGTCTCATCAAAGTGTGAATCCAAATAAATTTTTAAAAAATTGCCGCTTGTGTCACAGCAGCAAGGGAAGCAACCAGTGCAACTGTATAGAATACAGATTGCAACGTATAACAATTGTTTCAACCTGTGGGTCACTACCCTTTTGGAGGTCAAATGAGTCTTTCACAGGGGTCACATATCAGATATCCCAAATATAACATATTTACATTACAATTCATAATAGTACTAAAAATTACAGTTATGAAGTAGCAACAAAAATAATTTTATGGTTGGGGTCATCATAACACATCATAACCCAAGGAGCCACACCATTAGAAAGGCTGAGGACCACTGACTTAGAGCCTGGTTATAGATATTAATCCAAAATATTTTGCCCTGAGATCTGGGGATATAGCTCAGTTGATAGTTGTTTCTGGCCTTCGGATTTCAGAGAAGGCAAACTTAACAGATCAAAGAGAGTAATTACATGGCTTTTTCTTTTTTGTTTTTCAAAGACAAGAAAAGGGAACTAAGAAGTTTTTGGTTTTTTTTTTTTTTTGACCTAGTGCCTTCAACATTTTACAAAAGAAAGAGCATTTTTAAATACCAAAATGTTAGAAAGGTCATCATCTCTGAATAGAGCACATCTGTGTTTAAAAACAGACTAATTAAAAAATATAAAAGGCTTTCTACATTGTCCTTATTTTCTAGGCACTTTGTTATGAATTCATACTCATCAGATCTTATGGTTTAATAATTTCACATAAACACAATGCATCTTCCCAGAATGCGTTGTGAGAGCCAGTTCCACAGTGAACACAGTCTCCCTCTTGTTGCTTACCTGCACTGGGAGGGCTCAGTTAAGTGACAGGATGTTGCAGTTGATGCTGTGACCATTCTAATGTGTACTGTGTGATTAGCAATGATTATTAGTTCACATACTTGAGTCTTACACGGTAGTACCTCATCAGAGGTCTTCGAACATGCGATGAATGACTTCTCAGGAATGACTGAAAAGAACATCTTTCTTAATGTGAATTTTTCTATAAATCTATTCCAGGGGCCAGAATTAATACATTAATGCTATTTTTGAGAGATGCCAATCTAAGGCAGAGAGAAACAAGATATCAGAAGGGAGGCAAGGCAGGCTGTGAGCCAGCAAGAAATCATATAAGATTACAACATAGCATAAAACACAGAGGGCACACTTAGTATGTGAGGGCTTCTGCTTAAGGAACTTTCCAAGATGGGTTATAAGGAAAAAACATGTTTCACAAAGCTTTATGAAGGAAACCTTAGAGTATATAAGTCAGCATTTGCTTTATGAATTAACTTTCTATACTTCAGTGTTCTGTCATTACATATTTTTGAAGGCTGCTTCATATCAGATCCCATACTCTGTGAGGGGAGTGCAGATACAGTTCTGGAAATGGTTTGATGAGTCAGAAAGCCCATGAGTAGATAGATATTTTGGTTTTAGAAGGTCAGGGTGGCTTTGAAAGAGCTTCATCTGTAAAACAAGGAGTTTAACAGCTTCAGATAGAGAAGTTCAAATGGAAATGGGAAGAAACTAGGCCAATAAAGGAGAATTAACTGCTGTAGATGGAGAAAACATGGAGATTCACAGTGCTCTTAGTCAGTTTTCTTTTTCTGTGATTAAACACTAAGACCAAAGCAAAATATAAAAGAAAGTGTTAGCCGGGCGTAGTGGCGCATGCCTTTAATCCCAGCACTCGGGAGGCAGAGGCAGGCGGATTTCTGAGTTCGAGGCCAGCCTGGTCTATGAAGTGAGTTCCAGGACAGCCAGGGCTACACAGAGAAACCCTGTCTCGAAAAACCAAAAAAAGAAAAGAAAGTGTTTATTGAGGGCTTCCCTTTCCAGAGAGTTGGAGTCTTTAACAGCATCATGGTACCTTTCTCCACAAGTTGAAGGCAGAGGAAGTGACAATTGAAGTTGTAGATGGGATTTTTGAAGCCTCAAGCTTGCTTTCAGCAACATACCTCCTCCAACCAGGACACATCTCCAGTCAGGCCACAATACTTAATACTTTTCAAATAGTTCCAACAACTGGGGTCTAAGCACTCAAATATATTATTTTATAGGAACTGTTCTCATTCAGACCACCACAGTGACAATGTCTAAAGTAGAACAGATGAAGGTCAAGAGAACTGTTGCTGAGAGAAGCTGGGAAAGCATTTACTCCATGTGTCCAGTAGTATTCATGGACAGAGTTGAATTAGAACAATCTTTTCTAGTATTGTTAGACTTACCTCTGATGATACCCAGGAAATTTTGGTTCTGGGACAAGGTCTTATGTAACCCAGGTTGGCTGTGAGCTCTCTGTATAGGTGGGGCTGGCCTTGAACTCTCTATGTTGCTGAGGCTAGTTTAAAATTCTTAATCATCTTGTCTTTACCCTCCAAGTGCTGGGATTATAGGCATGCATCACTACATCAGGTGTACAAGATAATTTTATGTGGACTTTGGGTATGTAATTTAAAAATGATGTTTGTTTTAATATTTCTTATGTTAAAATAACTAGATTATAACTATGATATGCTACAACATTTTCAATATAATGCAGGTTTCTATTTGAACATGATGTTGGAAAACAAAGATGTTAGTCACTGTGTGAAAAAATATTTTAGGTAAAATTGTGTACAATCATATGGAAATATGACTTAAACAACTACATAATGGTCCAAGTTGAAAGCTGACACTTCAGACATCCCTTTAGTTGCATGTTCATGGTGGTTTTAGGATCATACAGAATCCTGCATTAACAGTAGCTGAAGCTAAAGATACTGAAGCAGAGGTCCTTTGTTCAGTGTATGGGTGGACTTTGCTTGGGACTGGACTTTAGAACCTTATGCCTTTTCTCAATAAAGTTCTACTGAATTCCTTGTCTGGTTTTATCGAGTCCCATTATTTCTTGCATTAAATATTTATTTTCTCCACTCCCTCAAAGGGAGGAAAGGGGAAGCCTAATAGTAATTTGTAGGCATCTTCCTTCCATCTCTCCATGCTGTGGCATTGCCTCTAACGAAGGTGATTCATCTTCATCCTTCATTAGAGGATGTGATTTACTGAGGTGGTTTATGGCCAAATAGAGTTGCTGGCCTTGCAGATTCTCTTTGGGGTGGTGTTGAATCAAATGTGTTCCTGCTGCCTGTGTAAATCATGCCCCAGATGTTTTTGGTTGAATCTGTGTTAATTTCCAATGCTAACTGTCAAAGAGATGAAGGTCTTTCTAGCAAAACACACTGATGTGTGGCCACTCTGATTCAGTCTTCCATTAAAGACATCGTACCTTGCATGCAGACATCAAATAAATAATAAAAGTACTTTATTTTCATCAATACTAAAACTCAAAAGCTATGAAAAGACAGGCACATGTCTTTGATGGCAAAACTCTGAAAACTTTATACAGGAGAATAAAGCAGATGCAGGAGAGTATTAAGGCCAGGATGGCCAATTAGAAACCAGCAGTAACCAGCTCTAGGATGTCTGACAAATTGTGTATATTTGACAAATTGTATGCCTTTATATAGACTATATATGGCTTTCTTTTCTTCCCAGTATTATTTAGACACAATTAGCAAGCAAAAATTTAGTAAGTAGTAAAGTAACATATTTTATCTGTCTGTCATCTGTCTGTCTATCTATCTATCTATCTATCTATCTATCTATCTATCTATCTATCTATCTATCATCTATCTTTAGATATAGATCTCGATATAGGTATACACTGAAATGATTAGCAACAACAAGTGGATTAATATACTCAACCAATCAGATGCCTGTTGAATTTTTGGGGGTGTCTGTGCAGCAAGAACATTGAAGATGTACTATCATTATAAATCTCAAGTATAGCACACATTATTATCTGAAATCATCAGGCTATAAGTTAGTGCTCTAGAAGATCGTCTGGAACTGGAACTGGAACTGGAACTGGAACTGGAACTGGAACTGGAACTGGAACTGGAACTGGAACTGGAACTGGAACTGGAACTGGAACTGGAACTGCTCCTTAGCTTAGTGTTTTACCATGCTATGGTGCTCATCAGGGTCCTCTCCAGCAGCCCTTGGTGTGCTATAGTGCTCATGAGGGTATCTCCATTGACCAATAGTTGGGATTACAGCCTTTCCACAATATTTCCAGCGCTATTTCTTTCATTTTTTTTTTAAATTAGATATTTTCTTCATTTATATTTCAAATGCTAACCCAAAAGTCCCCTATATCCTCCCCCTTCCCTTATGCCCTACCCACTAACTCCGACTTCTTGATCCTGACATTCCCCTGTATTGGGGCATATAAAATTTGCTAGACCAAGGGGCCTCTCTTCCCAATGATGGCCAACTAGGCCATGTTCTGCTACATATGCAGCTAAAGACATGGGCTCTGGGGGTACTGATTAGTTCATATTATTGTTCCACTCATAGGATTGCAGACCCCTTTAGCTCCTTGGGTGCTTTATCTAGCTCCTACATTGGGGGCCCTGTGTTCCATGCCATAGATGACTGTGAGCATCCACTTCTGTATTTGCCAGGCACTGGCAAAGCCTCACAAGAGACAGCTATATCAGGGTCCTTTCAGCAAAATCTTGCTGGCATATGCTATAGTGTCTGCATTTGGTGGCTGATTATGGGATGGACCCCAGAGTGGGGCAGCATCTGGATGATCCATCCTTTCATCTTAGCGCCAAACTTTGTCTCTGCAACTCCGTCCATGGATATTTTATTCCCTATTCTAGGGAGGAATGAAGTATCCACACGTTGGTCTTCCTTCTTGACTTTCTTGTGTTTTGGAAGTTGTATCTTGGGTATTCTAGGTTTCTGAGCAAATATCCACTTATCAGTGAGTGCATATCAAGTGACTTCTTTTGTGACTGGGTTACCTCACTCAGGACGATATCGTCCAGATCTAGCCATTTGCCCAAGTATTTCATAAATTCATTTTTTTAATAGCTGAGTAGTACTCCATTGTGTAAATGTACCACATTTTCTGTATCCATTCCTCTGTTGAGGGGCATCTGGGTTCTTTCCAGCTTCTGGCTATTATAAATGGGGCTGCTATGTACATAGTGGAGCATGTGTCCTTATTGCCAGTTGGAGCATCTTCTGGGTATATGCCCTGAGAGGTATTGCTGGATCTACCAGTAGTACTATGACCAGTTTTCTTAGGAACTTGCAGAGTGATTTTCAGAGTGGTTGTACCAGCTTGTAATCCCAACAGCAATGGAGGAGTGTTCCTCTTTCTCCACATCCTCGCCAGCATCTGCTGACCCTTGAATTTTTGATCCTAGCCATAATGACTGGTATGAGATAGAATCTCAGGGTTGTTTTGATTTGCACTTCCCTGGTGATTAAGGATGTTGAACATTTTTTTGAAGTGCTTTTCAGCCCTTCAGTATTCCTCAGTTGAGAATTCTTTTTTTAGCTCTGAACCCCATTTTTATTGGGGTTATTTGAATTTCTGGAGTTCAGCTTCTTGAGCTCTTTGTATATATTGGATATAAATCCCCTATCAGATTTAGAATTGGTAAAAATTCTTTTCCAATATGTTGGTGGTCTTTTGGTCTTATTGACACTATCTTTTGCCCTTCAGAAGCTTTGCAATTTTATGAGGTCCCATTTGTTGATCTTACAGCACAGGCCATTGCTGATCTATTTAAGAATCCCCCCCCCCCCGTGCCCATATCTTCAAGGATTTTCCCCAGTTTCCACTCTATAAATTTCAGTGTCTCTGGTTTTAGGTGGAGGTCTTTCATCCACTTAGACTTGAGCTTTGTACAAGGAGCTAAGAATGGATCAATTTGCATTCTTCTACATGATAACTGACAGTTGTGCCAGCACTATTTGTAGAAAATACTGTCTTCTTTCCACTGGATGGTTTTAGATTCCTTGTCAAAGATCAAGTGACCATTGGTGTGTGGGTTTATTTCTGGGTCTTCAATTCTACTCCATTGATCTACCTGCCTGTCACTGTACCAGTACCATGCAGTTTTTATAACAATTGCTCTGTAGTTCAGCTTGAGTTCAGGTATGGTGATTTCCCCAGAGGTTCTTTTATTGTTAAGAATAGTTTTTGCTACCCTACTTTTTTTTTTTTTTTTGTTATTCCAGATGAATTCGCCAATTGCCCTTTCTAACTCAGTGAATAATTGAGTTGGAATTTTGATGGGTATTGCATTGAATCTGTAGATTGCTTTCAGCAGGATAGCCATTTTTACGATATTAATCCTGCCAATTAATGAACATGGGAGATTTTTCCATCTTCTGAGATCTTCTTCAATTTCTTTCTTCAGAGACTTGAAGTTCTTGTCATACAGATCTTTCACTTCCTTAAAGTCACACCAAGGTATTTTATATTTTTTTTCTCTATTGTGAAAGGCGTTGTTTCCCTAATTTCTTTCTCATCCTTTTTATCCTTTGTGTAGAGAAAGGCCAATGATTTGTTTGAGTAAATTTTATATCCAGCTACTGTGCTGAAGCTGTTTATCAGGTTTAGGATTTCTTTGGTGGAATTTTTATGGTCACTTATATATACTCTCATATCATCTACAAATAGTGATACTTTGACTTCTTCCTTTCCAATTTGTATTCCCTTGTTCTACTTTTGTTGTCGAATTGCTCTGGCTAGGACTTCAAGTACTATATTAATTAAATAGGTAGGGAGAAAGTGGGCAGCCTTGTCTAGTCTCTGATTTTAGTGGAATTGCTTCCAGCTTCTCTCCATGTACTTTGATATTGGCTACTGGTTTGCTGTATATTGCTTTTATTATGTTTAGTTATGGCCCTTAAATTACTGATCTTTACAAGACTTGTATCATGAAGGGGCGTTGAATTTTCTCAAATGATTTCTCTGCAACTAACGAGATGATCATGTGATTTTTTTCTTTGAGTGTGTTTATATAGTAGATTACGTTGATGGATTTCTGTATATTAAACCATCCCTTCCTCCCTGAAATGAAACCTACTTGGTCAGGATGGGTGATCATTTTGATGTGTTCTTGTATTCGGTTTTCGAGGATTTTATTGAGTATTTTTGCATTGATATTCATAAGGGAAATTGGTATGAAGTTCTCTTTCTTTGTTGGATCTTTGTGTGGTTTAGGTTTCAGAGTAATTGTGGCTTCGTAGAATGAATTGGCTAGAGTACCTTCTGTTTCTATTTATTGAAATAGTTTGACGATAGTTGGAATTATGTCTTCTTCGAAGGTCTGACAGAAGTCTGTGCTAAACCCATCTGTTCCTGGGCTCTTTTGGTTGGGAGACTATTAATGACTGCTTCTTTTTCTTTAGGGGACTGTTAAGATTGTTAATCTGATCCTGATTTAACTTTGGTACCTGGTATCTGTCTAGGAAGTTGTCCATTTCATCCAGGTTTTCCAGTTTTGTTGAGTATAGCCTTTTGTAGTAGGACCTGATGATGTTTTGGATTTCCTCAGGATCTGTTGTTATGTCTCCTTTTCATTTCTGATATTGTTTATTAGGATATTTTCCTGGTGCCCTCTAGTTAGTTTGGCTAAGGCTTTAATCTATCTTGTTGATTTTTCTCAAAGAACCAGCTCCTGGTTTGGTTGATTCTTTGAATAGTTCTTTTTGTTTCCAATTGGTTGATTTCAGCCCTAAGTTTGATTATTTTCTGCTGCCTACTCCTCTTGTGTGAATTTGCTTCCTTTTGTTCTAGAGTATTTAGGTGTGCTGTCAGACTGCTAGTGTATGCTCTCTCTAGTTTCTTTTAGGAGGCACTCAGGGCTATGAGTTTTCCTCTTAGGATTGCCTTCATTGTGTCGCATAAGTTTGGGCATGTTGTGGCTTCAATTTCATTAAAAAGTCTTTTTCATTCTAAAAAGTCTTTAATTTCTATCTTTATTTCTTCTTTGAACAAGTTATCATTGAGTAGAGTGTTAAGTTTCCACTTGAATGTTGGCTTTCTATTATTTATGATGATATTAAAGACCAACCTTAATCCGTGGTGATCTGATAGGTTTCATGGGATAATTTCAATATTTTTGTATCTGTTGAGGCAGGTTTTATGTCCAATTATATGATCAGTTTTGGAGGAGGTACTACGAGGTCCCAAGAAGAAGGTATATCCTTTTGTTTTAGGATAATATGCTCTGTAGATATCTTTTAAATCCATTAGTTTCATAACTTCTGTTAGTGTCCATGTGTCCCTGTTTATTTTCTGCTTCTAGGATCTGTCCATTGGTGAGAGTGGTGTGTTGAAGTCTCCCACTATTATTGTGTGAGGTGCAATGTGTGCTTTGAGCTTTACTAAAGTTTCTTTAATGCATGTGGCTGCTCTTGTATTTGGAGCATAGATATTTAGAATTGAGAGTTCATATTGGTAGATTTTTACCTTTGATGAGTATGAAGTGCACCTCCTTGTCTTTTTGATAACTTTATGTTGGAAGTCAATTTTATTTGATATTAGAATGAGTAGTACACCTTGTTTCTTCGGACCATTTGCTTGGAAAATTGTTATCCAGCCTTTTACTCTGAGGTAGTGTCTGTCTTTGTCCCTGAGATGGGTTTCCTGTAAGCAGCAAAATGTTGTTTCCTGTTTGTGTAGCCAGTCTGATAGTCTATGTCTTTTTATTGGGGAATTGAGTCCATTGATGTTAAGAGAAATCAAAGAAAAGTAATTGTTGCTTCCTGTCATTTTTGTTGTTTAAGTTGAGAATATGTCCTTGTGGCTGTCTTCTTTTAGTTTTGTTAAAGGATTACTTTCTTGCTTTTTCTAGGGTGTAATTTCAATCTTTGTGTTGGTGTTTTCCCTGTATTATCATTTGAAGGGCTGGATTCATGGAAAGATATTTTGTGAACTTGGTTTTGCCATGGAATATTTTTGTTTCTCCATCTATAGTAATTGAGAGTTTTGCTGGGTATAGTAGCCTGAGTTGGCCTTTGTGTTCTCTTAGTGTCTGTATAACATCTGTCCAGGATCTTCTGGCTTTCATAGTCTCTGGTGAGAAGTCTGGAGTAATTCTAATAGGCCTGCCTTTATATGTTACTTGACCTTTTTCCCTCACTGCTTTTAATATTCTGTCATTATTTTGCATTTGTTGTTCTGATTATTATGTGTCGAGAGGAATTTCTTTTCTGGTCCTGTCTATTTGGAGTTCTGTAGGCTTCTTGTATGTTCATGGGCATCTCTTTCTTTAGGTATGGGAAGTTTTCTTCTATAATTTTGTGGAAGATATTTGCTGGCCCTTTAAGTTTAAAATGTTCATTCTCATCTACTCCTATTATCCATAGGTTTGGTCTTCTCATTGTGTCTGGGATTTCCTGGATGTTTTAAGTTAGAATCTTTTTGCATTTTTCATTTTCTTTGATTGTTGTGTCCATGTTCCCTATGGATTCTTCTACACCTGAGATTCTCTCTTCCATCTACTGTATTCTGTTGCTGATGGTCACATCTATGGTTCCTTATTTCTTTCATAGGATTTTTGTCTCCAGAGTTGTCTCCCTTTAGGTTTTCTTCATTGTTTCTACTTCCATTTTTAGATCTTGAATGGTTTTGTTCAATTCCATCACTTGTTTGGTTGTGTTTTCCTGAAATTCTTTAAGGGATTTTTGTGTTTCTTCTACCTGTTTAGCAGTGTTTGCCTGTAGTTTTTTATGGACTTCTAACTGTTTAGCAGTATTATCCTGTAATTCCTTGAGGGATATTTGTGCTTCCTCTTTAAGGGCTTCTACCTGTTTAGTGGTGTTCTCCTGTATTTCTTTAAGTGAGTTTTTAATGTCCTTCTTAAAATCTTCTACCACCATCATGATATATGATTTCAAATCTGCGTCTTGCTTTTCGGGTGTGTTGGGGTATCTAGGTCTCATTGGGTTGGGCCTACTGGGTTCTGATGATGCCCGGTGTTCTTGGTTTCTGTTAATAAGATTCTTACATTTGCCTTTTGCCATCTAGAAATCTCTGGTGTTAATGCTCAAGCTGTTTCTCGTTGGAGCTAGATCATCCTGTGATACTGTTAGCCTCTGTCAGTACTCCTGGGAGTCCAACTCTCACCTGAGTTCCGGTAGTCATAGCACTCTCTGCAGGCAAGCTCTTCTCTTTCAGAGCACGTGTCCAGCAGTCTGGAGCTCTGATCCAACTCCTGAGTTCTGGAGTTAGAACCCTCCATGTAGGTTGACTCTCCTCTGGCAAGGAGTGTGCACAGGGGTCTGGGTCTCATCTCAGTCTCCTGGCTGAGGATGAAGGCCCGATAGGACCCTGACCATGAAGATCTGCTGCCCCTATGGACCATGTGCTCTCAGGTGATCATAATGTCCTGAGTGTGCTAGGGGTCCTGCGGCATGGAGAGTCCTTTGGTGCCCTAGATACCCTCGGCTGGGTTCACGCAGAAGATGGCAGGGCTGGCCCCGACTGATAAGGATCACAGCCTCTTGTTGGGCGGGGTTCCTCAGTCCCTGTTCCTGCTGGCACAAGACCCCCTGCGATTGTCTGGAGCTGATGTGTTCCACTCACCCGTGATCCTGAGGTGATCCTGAGGTCCTGTGGCGTGGAGAGCACTCTGGAACCATTAGCAGCCTCGACTGGGCTCAGAAGGAAGATCAAGACTTCCAATTCTATTTCTTAGAAACTATTCTGATAATTATGATCTAGTGTGTTGTTGTGGTTGTGGTTGTGGTATTTTCCAGATGGTTTTTGATGGTGAGAATATCTGCAAAAATTATTGCTTATTTGTGTGATCTTTTTTATGGGCCAGGAAGTGTCTATTTAGATCTTTTGCTTACTTTTAAATTAGATATTTGATTGCATCTGGGTTCTTCATTTCTTATATATTTTAGATATTAATTCATTTTTAGGTGTGATTTGCAAATATATTCTCCACTTCTGTAGGTTTCTCTCTATGTTTTATTGTTTCCTGTTCTGAATACAAATTTTCAGATTGGTGCAATGTCACTGATGCTGAGTGTTTACTTCCATGATATTTGCCTTGGGGGTTTACATACAACAGTGGATACCACTAAACACAGGAAATTTACATTATGTCCTCTTCTAGGTGATGAATCATTTAAGGCCTTACACATAAGTTTTTAAAATGATTTTGCCTTGTTTTTCTCCCTATGGTGTGAGAAAGGGCTAAGTTTTATCTATTTTATTTTTTGCGTGTAAGCAATTTTTCTGCTGCCTTAGAGTATTCTGGGCATCTTGGTCACAGATTTGACAGCTCTCTGTATGACTGTGTACTCTGTCCTCTATTGGAGCTTGTTTTAGGCCAGTGTCATATTGTTTTGATCACTACAATTTTGTTTCTGAAAACTTGTTCTTACTGACATACAGAAGTTTCATTATCAAATGACTGGGGTGCAATACAATATCCCTTGTTTTATATCATGCAAACCTTGTTCTTTAAGCTTGGTATACATATCTGAAGTAGACACTGTGTGTTATTTAGTTCAGAGATCTCCTCAAGAACTGCATATGATGCTATTATCATCAGTGAATTGGTTCCTATTAATCTTTTCTGACTTTTCATGTACAGAAACACCATCCATTATTGTCTGTGGGTCTCAATTCCTGCAACTTTGCTGAACTTGACTATTTCTTATAGTTTTGATGTTTCTTTTCTCGTGGCATCCAGCTTTTCCATATATAAGATGATACAACCTGAAAACTGGCATGTCTTCCTTTTTCAAGTACATGCCTTTTATTTCTATTTGTTTCTTTCACATTTTATACTACTTTCACTTACAGTGCCAACATGGATACATATTGATATGGTGAGCACATTAAGATTACTGTAGCTCTAGTTATTTTGATATGCGTGTTGTTTAACTTTTATAATAGAGTTGAAGATGATGTATGTATCACCATTAGAGGAGTTCGATTCTATTCTTTTATTAGTGAGTTTATACTTTCCTATGTATTAGCTCATCAGCATCCTGTCACTTCCTCTTTAGGATTCCTATAAGATAGATTTATTAGTGAAGAACTTCTTAGCTTTTGTTTTTCTCAGAAACCTTTATCTATGTCTTCTTGTAAAGATGGTTTGCTGGATTTGTTATTCTTGTTTGGAAGGCTTATTTTGTTTAATTATTACTTTGCATATATCACTTTAATCTCTCCTGGCCAGTGTCTGCTGACACATCTACTTAATACTGATAAGCCCTTGTGTATCAAAGAAAGAAATAGAAGTAATAGAACAGAGTATCTATCTATCTATCTATCTATCTATCTATCTATCTATCTATCTATCTATCTATCTATCTTTCTATCTATCTATCTATCATCTATCTATCTATCTATCATCTATCTATCTATCTATCTATCTATCTATCTATCTATCCATTATCTATCTGTCTGTCATCTATTTATGGGGGGAATTTATTTAATTGGCTTCCATGCTTAAAGGCTAAACAATCACCCTATGGCTATGGGTTAGAGAGCCAAGGGAGGTTGAATGTGTTCAGTAAGAAGCTCAACCCCTCAGAAAATGAAGAAGGAGAGTGATGAACTTCATTAGGAGAAGAAGTCTAGGAGGCCCCTAGAGAACCACAACTGGACATCTACATTCACAAGCCCAGGAACATGAAGGCTGAGGACCACAGGTGACACTCAGAAGTAGCCATTATTCCTTGTGTCCAACAAGTTGCTACTTTCTTTCTGAATTTAAAACTCTTTAAATTGCTAGTGCAAGTGAGGAGTAGACACAGAGCCAGAGTTTTACTGTGTAGCCTAGATTGGCCTCAAACTGGCAAATCTGCCTCAGATTTCTAAGTACTGAAATTTCAAGCATCTGCTGTGTCTGTCTAGTTGCCCTTTGATAATCTGATTATAACATTTATCACTGTAACATGTTTAAATCTATCCTATCTAGACTTTTGGGCTTCAATCACATTGGTGTTCAGTAATAAGATACAACTTCTACATAATTCTAATTATCAAATCTAACTATAGATTTCCTGATCCTACCTCAGGAGATTGGTATAGAAATCTGTGTTAATACATGCATCTTAGACTCATCATCAAATAAGCACTCAAATGAAGATTTATATTAGTATTATTATTGAAGAATGCTCCCTGATCCTAGAGAATATCAGACCTTATGGGTTATAGTCAAGATCGACAAGATACTGTTGTCCTCATCCATACCGAATAGTTTTATGTCAACTTGACACAAGCTTGAATCCTTCAGAAAAGAATTCTTTAACTGAGAAAATGTGCCTCCTCCTCCTACAAGTTAAGCCTGTGGCATATTTTCTTGATTGATGATTGAAATGAAAGGACCCAGATCACTGTGGTGGTGTCACTCCTGAGCTGTTGGTCCTAACTGCTATAAGAAACCAAAGGAAAAAAAAACTAGGGGAGCAGGGCAGTAAACAGTTTGCCTCCATGGCTTCTACATGAGCTCCTATCCTAGGTTACTGTTCTGATTGAATTCCTGCCCTGACTTCCTTTAGTGATGGGTTCCTGGAAGTGTAAGATAAATCAACTTTTTCCTTCTCAATTTGTGTTTGGACATAGCATTTTATTCCATAATAGAAACCCAAGCTAGGACCTTATGCACTTACTTAATGGAAAGTCAACCTAGTGTTCTCTAGAGAACATCACCTCTCATGGTGTCAGATTTTAAGATGGCATGTCAAATATATCTTTAAAAACCCCTATACTCTCTCAGGCTGGCAACTGTTAGAGATATGGAAAGCAAATATCATCAGACTCTACTCTTATGTGCCAACTGTTACATGCATCGTCCTGGCTTTCAGTCTTTGGCAACAATTCTAAATCTGCATCTCAGGAACTGTCTAAGGTCAGGCCTGGAGTATGTGTCAATTACATGCTCTGCATGGAATGGCTCCTAGGGAAGGAAATGAATTTAGCAATTGCAATCAAGAGGTTGATAGTCTCCATGCAGGCTGGACTTGTCTTGGAGCCTGGAGGATGTCCTCTGCTCCTCACAGAAGACACATTTAGCACTTGCTACAGATACATCATGTCTTGGTGAAGGGGAGATTATGTTGCTTAGCTTTTGGTCAGTATTGCTCTTACAGTGACACTAGAGTAGCTGATAACAGACACTGGTTGATGTCCTTGGCCTACTTGGTCCATCTGACTTTTTCAGGGTGGACACTCATCTGTGAGCATCACAAAGTCCAATGTTTGTTTCTGTCATATCCCGAGCTTTTGTCCCCACCAGCAAGAACACGCTCAGGACAACCAGAATTTTCTGTGGCAAAAGCTTTATTGCTTACTTCTTCAGGAGGCAGAGAGAGAATGGCAAAACCCCGTCCCTTTTATGGAGAATTGTCCTCCGCCTCGGACGTGTCGCTCCCTGATTGGCTGCAGCCCATTGGCCAAGTTGTCGTCACGGGGAAGGCAGAGCACATGGAGTGGAAAACTACCCTGGCGCATGTGCAGATATTTGTTTACTACTTAGAACACAGGATATCAGCGCCATCTTGTAATGGCGAATGTGAAGGTGGCTCCTCACACTGTCACACAAGATCTTTATCAAACTACCCCTCCTTTTCTGGACCTGAAAATATTTTTGCTTCCAGGCCCACGACCAGTAGAGCCATGAACCACTGCCTGTATATTCCTGTATACTGCTACCATGAACAAAATTCCCCCAAAATATGCTGATGTAGGTACATCTCCAAAGACAAACCATGTAAAGAATATTCTACTGGCTTTGTTGTTTATGGGCATCCCTGAATGAAATTTTAATTCTGTTTTTCTGCCTTCAGCTCATGAGTATATATCAAGGCAGACCCACTGTAGATCAAGATGAGTATTTTTTATTTCCAATTGGCTTATTTTTTCATAGAGGCTTCTTCTTACCTTCCCCCCCCCCATGGCAATAATTGTGAACTGATGGGAAGACACACATGCAGCCATGCTGGGAGATGTGGAACTTAGGAGCCCACATCTGTTTATGAGGTTTACTCAGATCTCTTGGTCTAATGCATACCAGTTCTAAATGAAGTCTTCTTTTACTAGCATATTGATCCACTTGGTAACCCAGATACAGTGAGTGTCTCTAGAACCATGGATTCCTAATTTCCCTCAAGCAACCTCTATGTATCCACTAGAGTCTGGTAGTATGCTAGAAGACTTTGGAAGATGTGTTAGTCAGATTCATGTCACTATAAGGACTACCCAAGGTAATCAACCTAAAGAGGGGAAAGAAAGCAAGAAAGTACGTATTTTAGTTTTGGTTTTTCAGATGGCATGATTTGACAGTTCATTAAATGACCTGTGCTGCGATTATTTCTTAGATCTTCCTGTAAGCTTTCTACAGAACCTTTTCTCAGTACTGGTATTTCTGATGCCAAATGATGGACACAATTTGAGTAATGGATAGCAATACTGTTCTCATTAAAGCAAGTGCTTTTCTAGAACCACCTACATCTGTGAGCTGCCAACTCTGTTCTTCTGTGTGACTTTGTCATCAAGTCAGAAGAGAATTTACAGGTATTGAATCTGCTGTCTTTGGAGCATATAGCCACCTTGTAATCATTTGGATAATTAATCTTTAGTGCACCATGTCCCTGACAGTGGGGGTTCTGAGATAAGGTTTTACATTATTTGTGTATGAATGCCTCCAGTTTCTCTGAACCCTCAGTAATCATGAACTTTCAAGACTTCATCACTACTTTGAAGTAAACACTCCCTTCTAAGTTTGCTTTCATTCTTGTCTCTCCCTGCTTGGTAGTTCTAATTCAATTATCATGAAATTACAAATGTTTATCAACTAAATTATTCTGTAGAGTGTTCAAAGGGTCCAGGTCCCTGAACACTATTTTATGATAGAGCATAAAGGATAGCATGATCTCTGGGAAGCCTTAGAATGGATATTGTTAATCATCTTATGAGAATGAAAAGCATTTCTGATTCTTATCTCTAAATTCATGTGGAAAAGAAGACATTGTACGTTGCCAATTAAGGTTTGCATATGATACTGCTGGGGCCTTGTTGATCTGCTATGAAAGCAACTCCATAAACTGTGCGCATTAGGTCACTGCCACCCACAGTGTGATCTTGAGTCAAAACCTTCCATTGCCTGAAAGAATACTGAGAGGGAGGGGCTGAGGGAGAGAAAAAGGGAAGGAGGGAAGAAGAGAGAGAGAGAGAGAGAGAGAGAGAGAAAGAGAGAGAGAGAGAGAGAAAGAGAGAGAGAGAGAGAGAGAGAGAGAGAGAGAGAGAGAGAGAGAGAGAGAGAGAGAGAGAGAACTCTGTTAGTTATCAGCCCGCCACTTCTTACATTTGGATGAATGAACACACTGGTATTGGAGGCAGGATCTCATTGGACATTGCAGCATACACTACAGATGAGCACTTTTAACCATTGTTGCATGCATGAAGTTTGGGTACGCTACTTTATTCCCCAGCTGTGAATTGAAAATTCATTTCCTTTGAATTACAGGAAATTTTCTAGTTTTGTCTTATCTAGCTTTCCTTTTTGATTATGTTTTTCATGGCTTGCTTGTGGATTTTTTTGAAACGCATCAAATTTCCTTTCTCTTCTTTCACACATTACTCATAATTTTATGTAGTAGAATTCCCAATGTAACATTTCAATGTTACAAATTGAGTAACATTAAAATAATTCTGCTAAACCTCTCTATTTGTCAAAGTCATAATGATTTAGAACCTTTACACACACACACACACACACACACACACACATATATATACACACACATATATATACACACACATATTAAGGGAGTACATTCACATACACATGCACATACACATATGCATGTAACAGTAATTAATAAAAAAGAGGACATGGATTTGAAGGAAAGCAAGGAGAGGGAAGTATACAGTAGGTTTCTGGAGGAAGAAAAGAGAAGGAGGAAATCATATAATTGTATTGTAATCTCAAAAAATGAAAGAAATGAAAAATTTACAAGTTTTAAAGTACCCAATTTCTCACCTTTTGCAAAACCACCGTAAATAGGTTATTTACTTTTTCTGAGCTTCACTTTCTATAGAACTGATACAGGGCTAACATGATGATTCAGCCAGTAAAGGGGCCTACTACCAAGTCTGAAAATTGGAGGAAGATTCCTAGGACTCACAGAGTAGGACAGAAGGAAGAACTGATTCCTGCATGCTGTGTCCTGACCTGCATTTGCATATCCTGATACAAGAGTGCAACTCCCTAAAAAATAATAAATGCAAACACTTAAGTATGGGAGTATGCTTTAATGAATACACTAGATATTTTGACATAACTTAGATAGTTATTAAATGTAGGTTCCTATCTTTCTTCTCAATTAATAGTTATCCTCAAAATTCCATGCCTTACAAAATGCCTTCAGGTACTAAATATTTCTCCACCCAGGTCCACCTGGGGCCACTTGGTGATGCTCTAGTAGCTTTCTCTCATACCTGCTGACAGCTACAGAAGACTCACAGACTCCTGAGGCTGTAAGTGTGACAGGGCAGCAGATAAGTGCAGCAGGTTTCTGGTCCATCTGGAACATTCTCTCTTCTCTGATCTTCTCTTACTGCATAATGAAAGGCTGTGAGCCCAAAGTGTGAGCTTGATGTGAGTTCTTCATGGAAGTCCCATGCTGCAGGAAAATCCACATACAGCAATCTGAAGACAATTTACACTGAAATGGTTCTTTGCAATTTAGGCATTTAATTAGGAGATTAAAAAGCTTAATTAAAAAGTGAAATCATTTGTCTTTATTTCTGAAACAATGCCATTGTAGATGGTTCAATTTTGTAAAATAAAACACAGTAAGGTATGTATTTCCTTGTCTGATGCTATTGCATCATTCACAAATAACAGCACTGCTCCATAAAATGTATTTGAAAAGATAGAAGAAAATTGAAATATAGAGTCACTAAAGATGCTATTGAAAGTAACTTCTGGGATACAATGTTGTTTTTCCTTCCTGTGTTTCATGACCCTTGCAACATATAAGCTATTCCTCCAAAAACTGTAAAGTAGAAGAAGGTTTTTTTCAATATATTACCTGCTAATCCACCAAACAAGCTACAAGTACACAAAAATCTGGCATCAATTGTCTCATCAGTATTTAATTATTTATAATGAGAAAACAATCAATACTGTCTGCTTTACAGTCTTTGTTGTACAGACATCTACCATCATCATTTTTATTGTTGTTGCTGCTGCTGTTGTGTCTGTACATTATATGAGTGTAGTTGTACATCTATGTGTCTGGGTATGCACAGAGGTCAGAAGAAAATGTCAGATTCTTTGAATCTAGAACTGCAGATGGTTGTGAGCTGCTTGACATGGGTGCTGGGATGCCTACCAACCCTGGTCCTTATCATACAGCATGGAAATCCTTAACTACTGCACCATCTTTCCAGGCCACAAAAAATGTACTTTCTCTATAGCATATCCAGCCTATTTGCCAGTTTTTGGACATTTATTTATTCTGAAGAATGAGGGCAGGCATACTTGGTTCTCAAGTATTCTACTACTGATCTTTGTTCTCAGTTCCTAATATATGAATCTTAAATGTCCCTTAGAAGATCATGTCTTGAAGGTTCAGTCACAGGTAGCTGGTACTGTAAGGAAGGATGAGGCTTGAGGACATGGATGTAGTCGGAGGTCACATTGGATATGTGAAAGCATGATACCCTGGAATGCCAAGGGGAGACGACAGACAATCTGAGTCTGATTCAGTTCAAGTATCAGACTGAGAGTGAATCATGGGGCAAATGCTACTGGAGTAGCGGCCTGGAACAAGAGTGAGGTCAGGACTCATCCAACCTATGAAAATCTCATTTTGAGATGTGCAGAATTAAGAATCATACCTTGATGATTGCCTTGGGGCATAGAGGCCAATGACTACCACCTCCACCACCACTGAGGTAAGACATGTAGCTTGGTAGACAAATTACATGTTTAAGTTTCTGTCTTCCTATAGGGACATGTCCATCAAAAACTGGGAATCCATCTTCATGTAAATGAAGCATACCTAGGCCTTCTGTACCAAACAATAATGTACATTCACCTCCAAAGCCTTACTTAATGTCCAAGGTTTAGATAGTATTTATTACCCCCATAAAAGAGAGATGTATGCCCTCCCTCAACCTTTTAAGACAATCAAGTTCCTGTGAACCTACTCCACCCTCTGATCTGGCACAAGTGTTTGAACACAGTGATGGCAGAAGTTGAGTTGGGCCCCAAAGTGACTGCATCTTCACCTGTTCACTGTGTTTGACCTTGAGTGGATAGGACAATGCCAATTCCTGTTGGGAAGGATCATCTATAGTGATTTTTTTTTTTTTGTAGCATGACACCAGCCAGTTCTGAGGCTGAAGTGACTTTAATTATTTTTCCAATCTGCTTTTATACCATTTTAATTACATGCAAGTAATAAGGTCAGTTATAGGTTGAGGAATAAGCAAGGCAATAACCACAAATAGTCAAGGAAGAAGCAAGGCAACAAACAAAGTCCCTTGATCACTCTAGTGATTACTGTTTCTAGGAGCTTATCAGGATGAGCAAGACGACTGAGTATACTTCTCTGTCCTAGCCCAAAGTCATATTCTTGCTTGAAGCGTACTTCTTTGTTCTATCGTAAAATCAGATTCTTGCCTGAGCTTACTTCCCTTTTCTGGCCCAATGTCAAATTCCTTCCTGAAGTCCATTTCCTTGTCCTGGTCCAATGTCAAATTCCTGACAAGCAGCCCCCCAAAGCTTTCCACATTTCCCCATTTTTTATTTTATAAACAATACTGCATCTGTATTAGGTTTTTATGACAAGAATGTCTATCTTACCCATTGTGGAATATGCATTATGAAAATCAATGCATTTCTGTCTTTAGTTGGTAAGGCTCTGTGCAGAACTTACCTATCTCTGACTGCCAGCCTGTTATAACTCCAGGGATTCATCTTTAGTGTCAAGCCATGTATTTTGGCTGCCAACATATTAATGCTGTTAGAGGCAAGTTTTATCCCAATGTGCAGAATAAAAGTATTCCCAGGACAAGAAGGGCTAGTATGATCAAGTCTCTGTAAAGCCTACCTCCCAGTAGATGCCAGGTCTGTCTCCCTAGTACCTCTTTCCTGGATCCACCATGGTGTGGCAGACATTGACTTTTTGGCAGGGCACACACTTGTGCACCACCTGCTCTACAAGGTGTTTTAACCCTGGTACATGATACTAAGTCTTGGAAAATGTCTGAATGAGCTTGCTTACCTCTAAATGAGTCCACTGATGCATTTGTTTGATCATAGCCTCTGCTTGTCTTTGTGGCAGGATTTTCTTTCTTACGGAGGTGTACCACAGTCTCTTATTTTTGTTGCACTGATGGCAGGAATCTTTGGAAATGAGGGCTAAGTCCTCTACTGTGTAGGTAAACTCAGGCTCCATTGCCAGGAGCACCAGCAGGACCATGGCTGCAACTGCTTGTGCTTCTGCCATGTTGCTGTCCCTTGCTATCATGGCATCTCTTGTCTGGTGACTAGGACAGTAGATGATACTTTTTTGGCAGGGTCATAGAGTAGAGCCAGTATTTCATTTGTTCTTAATTTCTTTTCCTCCAGATGTCAGTAGACCCCTCTGTTGATATATGGCTCCATGGAAGTGGGCTGTGGCAAAAGCATACCTGCTATTGGTATAGATGTTGAGTGTTTTTCCTTTTCTTAATTCTAAGGCCTTAATGAGGGTGATAAGTTCCATCTTTTGGCCTAAACGTGTCCTCTGGCAGGACCTGTGTCCAGATAACTTGGTGTCCATCTACCACAGCTGTTCCAGCATGTCTCTTCCCTTCTAGATAGCTGTTCCCATCTGTGAACCAGGTAAGGTCTGCACCCTCTAGTGGCTGGTCTGTCAGATCTTTACATCACCCTTGTGGCTCTGAAAGATCTTGATGACAGTCATGGTCAGGGGCTCTAAGTCTGGGTCTGGAAGCAGGGTAGCTGGGTTCAAACTTGCTAGGGTGCAAAAGTAACTCTATCAGAGTTGAGCAACAGAGTCTGGTAATGTGTCACGTGAGTGTTAGTCAGCCATTGGTCAGGGGCTGACTACACTTTCTAGAGTGTACAGTGAGGAGATTACTAAGTTCTGTCCCAGAGTCAATTTATCTGCATCTTTGACCAGTAATGTCACAGCAGTGCCAATAAGCAGGCCATCCTGCAGCCACAAGGTCTAATTTTTTTGATAAGAATGCCACAGGTCTTTTCCAGGGCCCCAATCTCTGAGTAAGAACCCCTTTGACAATAACTTTGTTTTCAGCCACAAATAGATGGAGGGCTTAATCACACCTGGGAGGCCCAAAGCTGGATCCAACATTAGGGCAGTCTTAATGACATTGAAGGTTTGTTTTTAGGTATTTTTTTCATTTACACTTCCAATGCTATCCCGAAAGTCTCCCCATACTCTCATCCCCCACTCCCACTTCTTGGCGCTGGCATTCCCCTGTAGTGAGGCATATAAAGTTTGAACGACCGATGGGCCTCTCTTTCTAATGATGGCTGACTAGGCCACCTTCTGATACATATGAAGCTAGAAACACAAGCTGAGGGGGGGGGGTTCTGGTTAGTTCATATTGTTGTTCCACCTATAGGGTTGCAGACCCCTTTAGCTCCTTGGGTACTTTCTTTAGCTCCTCCATTGGGGGCCCTGTGATCCATCCAATAGCTGACTGTGAGCATCCACTTCTGTGTTTGCTAGGCCCCGGCATAGCCTCACAAGAGACAGCTATATCTGGGTCCTTTCAGCAAAATCTTGCTAGTGTATGCAATGGTGTCAGCGTTTGGAGGCTGATTATGGGATGGATCCCCAGATATGGCAGTCTATAGATGGTCAATCCTTTCATCTCAGCTCCAAATTTTGTCTCTGTAACTCCTTCTATGGGTGTTTTATTCCCAATTCTAAGAAGGGGCAAAGTGTCCACATGTGCCCACATTTTGGTCTTCATTCTTCTTGAGTTTCATGTGTTTTGCAGATTGTATCTTTTATTCCCCCATACAAAGGGCTGTTTCTCCTATGTGAAGGGGTAAAGTGGGGTCACTAATTAAACAAAACCTGGAATCCACAATCTACAAAAGCTCGAAATGCCCAAGAATTCTCTAACTTGTTTTGAACTGATTGGTGGGGGAATATGAAACACAGTCTCTTTTCTAGCTTTAGAGAGCCACAGTTGCTCCTCTTCTTCTTCTTGGGGCAATGCCTTGCTAAGTGTCCTTTTTCTTTACAGTAAACACATTGATCTTTAGCCAAAGGCTCTCTGAGGTTGCCTGGTACTGTCTTACTACATTCTTTAGTTTCCTTGACTACAGTGGCCAGTATTTTATGCAAGTATTTCCCTTGTCTCTTACTCTTTTTAATTCCCTAGCTTCCTGTTCCTTCTGCTTATTGTTCCCAAGTGCTTGCATTATCAGCATGTGCCACCTTGCCAGGTTCTAGTCTTTGTTATTTACTTCACTTTGCTCCTGTTTTTCTGACTGTAATGGAGATCTCATACAATGCTCTCTCTCTCTCTCTCTCTCTCTCTCTCTCTCTCTCTCTCTCTCTCTCTCTCTCTCTCTCTCTCTCTCTCTCTCTCCCTCTCTCTCCATTTGTTCCTCCTCCTTGTCTTTGCTTCCCTTGGATGTTATTCAATTATGTCCCCATCCTGTCACCCATCCTCTCAAATAGTTCACCTCTGCCCTGGTTTATCCTTCTGTCCCACTGCACATCCCTGAATCTGATTCTGGTCTCTGTCTTTGTCAGCCTATCTGTGTGTCTTACCACTTGTGCTTTGTCCTTCTGCCCATTATGCTTTCTATTTCTATATAGCAACACTTTCTCTTGCCTGCCTCTACCATTTCAGATCTCTCACTTTTAAAAATTTTTATTTTTATTAGATATTTTCTTTATTTACATTGCAAATGCTATCCCGAAAGTTCCCTATTTCCTCCCCCAAGCCCTGCTCCCCTACCCATCGACTCCCACTTCTTGGCCGTGGCATACCCCTATACTGGGGCATATAAAGTTTGCAATACCAAGGAGCCTCTCTTCGCAGTGATGGCCGGGTAAGCCATTCTTCTGCTACATATGCAACTAGATGACCTCTGGGGGTACTGGTTAGTTCATATTATAGTTCCACCTATAGGGTTGCAGACCCCTTCAACACCTTGGATGCTTTCTCTAGCTTCTCCATTGGGGGCCCTGTGTTCCATCGTTTATGTGTTTCGAAATTGTATCTTATATCTTGGGTATTCTAAGTATCTGGGCTAATATCCACTTATCAGTGAGTACTTATCATGTGAGTTATTTTGTGATTAGATTACCTCACACAGGATGATGCCCTCCAGATCCATCCATTTTGCCTAGGAATTTAAAAAATTCATTCTTTTTAATAGCTGAGTAGTACTCCATTATGTAAATGTAGCACATTTTCTGTATCCATTCCTCTGTTGAGGGGCATCTGGGTTCTTTCCAGCTTCTGGCTATTATAAATAAGGCTGCTATGAACATAGTGTAGCATGTGTCCTTCTTACTGGTTGGGACATCTTCTGGATATATGCCCAGGAGTGCTATTGTGGAATCCTCCGGTAGTACTATGTCCAATTTTCTGAGGAACCCCAGATTGATTTCTAGAGTGGTTGTACAAGCTTGCAATCCCACCAAAAATGGAGGAGTGTTCCTCTTTCTCCACATTCTTGCCAGCATCTGCTGTCACCTGAATTTTTGATCTTAGCCATTCTGACTGGTGTGAGATAGAATCTCAGAGTTGTTTTGATTTGCATTTCCCTGATGATTAAGGATGCTGAAAATTTTTTCAGGTGCTTCTCAGCCATTCGGAATTCCTCAGATGAGAATTCTTTGTTTATCTCTGAGCCCCATTTTTAATGGGGTTATTTGATTTTCTGGAGTCCACCTTCTTGAGTTCTTTATATATATTGGCTATTAATCCCCTATCTGATTTAGGATAGGTAAAGATCCTTTCCCAATCTGTTGGTGCCCTCTTTATCTTATTGATGGTGTCTTTTGCCTTACAGAAGCTTTGTTATTTTATGACGTCCCATTTGTTGATTCTCGATCTTACAGCACAAGACATTGCAGTTCTATTCAGGAATTTTTCCCCTGTGCCCATATCTTTGAGGCTTTTCCCCACGTTCTCTTCTATGAGTTTCAGTGTCTCTGGTTTTATGTGGAGTTCCTTGATCCACTTAGATTTGACCTTAGTACAAGGAGATAGGAATGGATCAATTCACATTCTTCTACATGATAACAACCAGTTGTGCCAGTACCATTTGTTGAAAATGCTGTCTTTTTTCCACTGGATGGTTTTATCTCCCTTGTCAAAGATCAAGTGACCATATGTGTGTGGGTTCATTTTTGGGTCTTCAATTCTATTCCATTGGTCTACTTGTCTGTGGCTATACCAGTACCATGCAGTTTTTATCACAATTGCTCTGTAGTACAGCTTTAGGCCAGGCATGGTGATTCCACCAGAGGTTCTTTTCTCCTTGAGAAGAGTTTTTCCTATCCTAGACTTTTTGTTATTCCAGATGAATTTGCAGATTGCCCTTTCTAATTTGTTGAGGAATTGAGTGGGAATTTTGAAGGGGATTGCATTGAATCTGTACATTTCTTTGGGCAAGATAGCCATTTTGACTATATTAATCCTGCTAATCAATGAGCATGAGACATCTTTCCATCTTCTGAGATCTTCTTTAATTTCTTTCTTCAGTGACTTGAAGTTCCTATCATACAGATCTTTTTCTTCCTTAGTTAGCATCAGGTCAAGGTATTTTATATTATTTGAACTATTGAGAAAGGTGTTGTTTCCCTAACTTCTTTCTCAACCTGTTTATCCCTTGTGTAGAGAAAGGCCATTGACTTGTTTGAGATAATTTTTTTTATTACATCTTTTCCTCAATTACATTTCCAATGCTATCCCAAAAGTCCCCAAATAACCTCCTCCCTACTTCCCTACCCGCCCATTCCCATTTTTTTGGCCCCGTTGTTCCCCTGAACTGAGGCATATAAAGTTTGCATGACCAATGGGCCTCTCTTTCCACTGATGGCAGACTAGGCCATCTTCTGATACATATGCAGCTAGAGACATAAGCTCCGGGAGGTGCTGAGTAGTTCATATTGTTGTTGCACCTATAGGATTGCAGATCCTTTTAGCTCCTTGGGTACTTTCTCTAGCTCCTCCATTGGGGGCCCTGTGATCCATTCACTAGCTGACTGTGAGCATCTACTTCTGTGTTTGCTAGGACCCGGCATAGTCTCACAAGAGACAGCTCTATCTGGGTCCTTTCAGCAAAATCTTGCTAGTGTATGCAATGGTGTCAGTGATTGGAAGCTGATTATGGGATGGATCCCTGGATATGGCAGTCTCTAGATGGTCCATCCTTTCGTCTCAGCTCCAAACTTTGTCTCTTAACTTCTTCCATTGGTGTTTTGTTCCCAATTCTAAGAAGGGGCAAAGTGTCCACACTTCAGCCTTCATTCTTCTTGAGTTTCATGTGTTTAGCAAATTGTATCTTATATCTTGGGTATCCTAAATTTCTGGGCTAATATCCACTTATCAGTGAGTACATATTGTGTGAGTTCCTTTGTGATTGTGTTACCTCACTCAGGATGATGCCCTCTAGGTCCATCCATTTGCCCAAGAATTTCATAAATTCATTCTTTTTAATAGCTGAGTAGTACTCCATTGTGTAAATGTACCACATTTTCTATATCCATTCCTTTGTTGAGGGGCATCTGGGTTCTTTCCAGCTTCTGGCTATTATAAATAAGGCTGCTATGAACATAGTGTAGCATGTTTCCTTCTTACCGGTTGGGACATCTTCTAGATATATGCCCAGGAGAGGTATTGCTGGATCCTCCGGTAGTACTATGTCCAATGAGATAATTTTATATCCAGCTACTTCACTGAAGCTGTTTATCAGATTTAGGAGTTCTCTGGTGGAAATTTTAGGGTCACTTATATATACTATCATATCATCTGCAAAAAGTGATATTTTGACTTCTTTCTTTCCAATTTGTATCTCCTTGATCTCCTTTTGTTGTTGAATTGCTCTGACTAAGACTTCAAGTACAATGTTGAATAGGTAGGGAGAAAGTGGGCATCCTTGTCTAGTCCCTGATTTTAGTGGGATTGCTTCCAGCTTCTCACCATTTACTTAGATGTTGACTACTGGTTTGGTGTAGATTGCTTTTATCATGTTTATGTATGGGCCTTGAATTCCTGATCTTTCCAAGACTTTTATCATGAATGGGTGTTGGATTTTGTGAAATGCTTTCTTTGCATCTAACAAGATGATCATGTGGTTTTTGTCTTTGAGTTTGTTTATATAGTAGATTATGTTGATGGATTACCATATATTAAACCTTCCCTGCATCCCTGGAGTGAAACATACTTGGTCAGGATGAATGATCATTTTGATGTGTTCTTGGATTCAGTTAGCTAGAATTTTATTGAGGATTTTTGCATAGATATGCATCAGGGAAATTGGTTTGAAATAGCCTTTTGTAGAAGGATCTGAAGGTGTTTTGGATTTCTTCAGGATCTGTTGTTATGTCTCCCTTTTCATTTCTGATTTTGTTAATTAGGATGCTGTCCCTGTGCCCTCTAGTGAGTCTGGCTAAGGGTTTATCTATGTTGTTAATTTTCTGAAAGAACTAGCTCCTTGTTTGGTTGATTCTTTTAATAGTTCTTGTTTCCACTTAGTTGATTTAGCCCCTGAGTTTGATTATTTCCTATCATCTACTCCTCTTGGGATTAATTTGCTTCCTTTTGTTCTAGAGTTTTTAGGTGTGTTGTCAAGCTGCTAGTGTGTGCTCTCTCTAGTTTCTTTTTGGAGGCACTCAGAGCTATGAGTTTTCCTCTTAGAAATGATTTCATTGTGTTGCATAAGTTTGGGTATGTTGTGGCTTCATTTTCATTAAACTCTAAAAAGTCTTTAATTTCTTTCTTTATTCCTTCCTTGACCAAGGTATCATTGAGTAGAGTGTTTTTCAGTTTCCATGAGGCTTTCTATTATTTATGTTGATTTTGAAGATTAGTCCATGGTGATCTGATAGGGTGCATGGGAAAATTTCAATATTTTTGTATCTGTTGAGGCCTGTTTTGTGACCAATTATATGGTCAATTTAGAAGAAGGTACCATGTAGTGCTGAGAAGAAGGTATATCCTTTTGTTTTAGGATAAAACATTCTGTAGATATCTGTTAAATGCATTTGTTTCTGTTAGTTTCACTATGTTCCAGTTTAGTTTCTGTTTCCACAATCTGTCCATTCATAAAAGGGGTATGTTGAAGTCTCCCACTCTTATTGTATGAGGTGCAATGTGTGCTTTGAGCTTTACTAAAGTTTCTTTAATGAATGTGGCTGCCCTTGCCTTTGGAGCATAGATATTCAGAATTGAAAGTTTCTCTTGGAGGATTTTACCTTTGATGTGTATGAAATGTTCCTCCTTGTCTTTTTTGATAACTTTTAGTTGGAAGTGATTTTTATTCGATATTAAAATGGCTACTCCAGCTTGTTTCTTCAGACTATTTGCTTGGAATTTTTTTCCAGCCTTTCATTCTGAGGTAGTGTGTGTCTTTTTCCCTGAGATTGGTTTCCTGTAAGCAGCAATATGTTGGGTCCTGTTTGTGTAGCCAGTCTGTTAGTCTCTGTCTTTTTATTGGGGAATCGAGTCCATTGATATTAAGAGATATTAATGAAAAGTAATTATTGTTTCCTATTATTTTTGTTGTTAGAGTTGGCATTCTGTTCTTGTGGCTGTCTTCTTTTAGGTTTGTTGAAGGATTACTTTCTTGCTTTTTCTAGGGTGTAGTTTCCGTCTTTGTATTTTTTTTTTCTGTTATTATCCTTTGAAGGGCTGGATTTGTGGAAAGATAATGTGTGAATTTGGTTTTAGCCTCTATCAGCAGACCTCGGAGACTAGATCTCTCCTGAGTTTCAGTGGTCTGAGCACTCTCTGCAGGCAAGCTCTCCTCTTGCAGGGAAGGTGCACAGATAATCTGGTGTTTAGACCTGGCTCCTGGCAGAAGATGAAGGTCTGAAACAGGGCCTGTCCCAGAAGCTGTTAGCATCTGTAGTCCACACTCTCACCTGTGCAGACTAGTCTTGGAGAGATCCAGGAACCAACATGGCTTCCTCAGGTGCTCTGGCAAAGCCCTCCTGGGTGGGAAGGACACCTGTCCTCTGTTAGGGAACGTGCCTGGATATCTGGGGCCTTCAACGGGGTTCCCCTCAGAAGCTGTCCTCTCAGGACCTTGGGGGTGTCTGCTGACTCTGCTCCCAAGGTGACCCATTGCTGGTGCCAACTGGAAGGGACTTATGACCCTAGTCAGGCCGGGTTTTCCGCTTCCCTAATGCTGGTCCCACACGATTGGAATGGCACAGAAGATGTGTTCCACTCACCAGTGGTCCTAGATCTCATGGAGAGTCCTCTAGGGACCTTGGGGGGGGGTGTCCACTGACTCAGTGCCCACGGTGACCCAGTGCTCCAAAGGGACTTGTGACCCTGGTCAGTCTGGGTTTTCTGCTTCCCTAATGCTGGTCCCGCCTGATTGGAATGGAACAGAAGTTGTGCTCCACTCATGGGTGGATTGCGTGGAAAGTCCACTGCTGACCCCATGCCCAAGGTGACCCAGTGCTGGTGCTCACTGGAAGAGACTAGCAACAAATTTCTGTCTTGGTGTTTCATTGCTGTGAAGAGACACCATGACCATAGCAACTCTTATAAAGGACAGCATTTAATTAGACCCACTTATAGTTGCAGACGTTTAGTCCTGTATAATTTTGGCAAGAATCATGGTACCATTCAGACAGAAAATGCTGGAGAAGGAGTTGAGAGTTCTACACATTGGTCTGCATGCAGCAGATGGAGAGTGTATTAGACACTGGGTATGATTTATGCATGTAAGACATCAAAATCTGACTGCATAGTAAAACATTTCCTCCAACAAGGCCATACCTCCTAATAATGCCACTGCCCATGGGTCAAGTATCCAACTCAGATGGACTGTGTACCTAAGAGCCATTTATTCTGTTGGACTGGTTGTATGATCAGAAATGATGACATCAGATTAGACCTCTCCAAGACTGAGAGCAGGTGATAGCTTATTCAGAGAGGACCCAAATAGGATTGAGAACTCTAAGCTAAGATGTCTTACTTTCTATATGCTTGGCAAGATACCTGTGTTCCTAGGTTATCTACCCTCACTTGGTGTCAATTAAACTAGATCAGTGTCTCTTTCTTACCATTGGCTGAACATAATGATCACCTGATGAGACTTAAAAATTGTAATATGTGGATTCTATGTCAACCAAATGTGCAAAGCCTTTACTTCAGATCCCATTTCCTAGTATTTTTTAAAAAATTCCCATGGTAAGTCTAATGTGCAGCCATAGTTGAATGCTACTGGTGTATATCTTCCCAGTAACATGCCATTTGTGATTCTTGCTGAGAGCAAGGGAAGTAGTGTGAAAAGAAGACAAAGTTTACAAGTGGGATAGGTTGACTAGGGAAAAAAAATCAATGAAAGCCAATAAACTCTATTTTAGATATATCAATGGGCTGAAGAAGCAGCTCAGTGGATAAGAACACTTGTGCATGCATGAGGACCTGATGATCAGAGAGTCAGATGTGGCTGCATATATCTATGACTCCTGTGCTGGGGATGGGGGTGGAGGTGGAAGTTAGAGACAGGGGGATCACTGGGGCTTGTAGCTTAGCCAAATGACCACCTGAGCTTCAGATTCAGTGAAAGTTGTTTTATGAAGGTTGTTTTATTAAGGCAGAGAATGATAGAGTAAGATGACCTTGTCTGGCCTACGTGCTCTTGCATGTGCTCATAAACATATGTACACACATATGTATTGGACATGGACATGTGCATGTACACACACACACACACACACACACACACTTGGAGCCCATGAGGTCTAAATGTAGAGGACCAAATCAACCAGAATGGCCTGTGATATTCCTTAGCAATACTTGGTAGATATAGGGCAGAAGAAACAATAGGGTTGCTCAGATCATGTGCATCATCAGAACAACCCTGAAAGTCCATGTAATAGACAACTTCCAGGCCTCCATTTTCAGTAAGGCTGTTTCAGTAGATTTGGATCAATGATTTTTGTTTTTAAAGAATATACAGTGTACCCACCCTGTGAGGGCAGAAGTCAGTCTAGTCTTGAGTGTGAGAATTATAAAAATCCAGGTTGGTCAGAGTGTCAGGGAAAAGGACACATTCTTTGATTACAGTGAATATGTGTCTGAAACGCCAGGTCTGGAGATTTGGTTAGCTCACAAGGTAGATGGAGGCAGAATAACAGAGGGGGAAATAGAATGGAAGGGAGGTGAATAGTTACGTAACAATGCACAATGCAAAGTAGGAATCTTCTGCAAAAAATTCTGGGGAAAAAGTGATTGTCCAGATAGTGACCAGAGAGTGGAACTTAGAAGGTGTTTGTTTAAATTCTGCTCTCTCCTGTTTACATGCAGCTACCTGACATAGGAAGAGAAATCTAAGGGTGTGCAGGGGATGTCACTGCACTTCTTTGAAGGGATGAGTAGAATAGGAAGCACAGACTCATGGCTTAAACCCCAGCCATTGATTTCCTCACAGCTCTTGAAGCCACAGTCTAATATCAAGATAATGGCAGGCATATGTAGCAAAGGATGGCCTAGTCAGCCACCAATGGGAGGAGAGGCCCTTGGTCTTGTGAAGATTCTAGGCCCCAATATAGGGAATGCCAGGGCCAGGAAGTGGGAGTGGGTGGGTTGGGGAGAAAGGGGAGGGGGGAGGGTAAGGGGATAGCATTTGAAATGTAAATGAAGAAAACATCTAATTAAAAAAAAAGATATTGGCAGGCATGAATTTCTTCAAGGGCTTTTTAAGCCTTTGGTGTATAAATGGCTATCATATTATCTTTCACCTAATCCCTTTCTATAAAGATAAAAATCATATTGGATTAAGATCCTACCATATGACCTCTTTAAAATTTTTGTTTTGTTTTAATTAGCCCTGTTGAGGTGCAGGGATTAAATGTCAACATGTGTGTTTGGGGTGATATATGTGTTTAGCCTAACCAATACAATTCATTTCATTGTGTTTTCTTTGGATGTTTAGGAATGAAGTTAAATACACTGTTCAAGCCTTGGTGGGAGAGGGCAGAGCCTGTACTAAATGAGTTTCTCCAAGCAGTTCTGCTGAAAGTGTGGCTTCTTAACATAAAGTCTTAGCTCCTCCTCGTGTGGGCTGCTGTCTGTGAGCAACAGCTCTTGGCTATGGACTCTGAGGAAGTTGGTGAAGCTTTTCCCATGAAAACATGAAGATCTAAGTTTGATCCTTGATTTCTTGTGAAAAATAATCAGGCAAAGTAGTGTATGTTTTTCATTCTTAGTGTGGCTCTGGAATCCTCATCTCTGCTGTTGCTAGCTTTGAGGTTGTAGACTGAGTGTAGCCCAGGCTGGCCTTTTTTCATGTATGCTCTGGGTTCTAATTCAGATCCTCTTGTTTCGAAGATCATATCCCAGCCTCAAGAGATATCTGAGTCAATAAAGGACTAAAACATTGTGCTATATAAGAGTCCAAATAACTACCATTTATTTCTTGACAAAACTACCTAGCAAACATGTAAGAAAGAAGAGATTTTAGGGTTCTGTGATATAATTGTATATTTTACTGACTTAGTTCTTTGATATGTATGACCTTCTTGCTCATTTCCTGAATACTTTAAAGATAAGAGCATTTAAAATTTTATTTATTTATTTATTTATTTATTTATTTATTTATTTATTTATTATATGTAAGTACACTGTAGCTGTCTTCAGGCACCCCAGAAGAGAGCATCAGATCTCATAACAGATGATTGCAAGCCACCATGTAATTGCTGGTGTTTGAACTCAGGACCTTTGGAAGAACAGTCAGTGCTCTTAACCACTGAGCCATCTCTCAAGCACCAAGAGCATTTTTTTATTGCCTTTTACAGTTTATTTTAGAAACCACATGGCTCTACAGTGAGGAGAAATGTGGTGCAGACCAGGAGGTACCATGCCTTTATCTTAAGCTTCATAAAACAAGTGAAAAGAAAACAGAAGTCTCCTGAGGTATAATTTCCATGCAGAGAAGCATACAATTGTATGATTTTCAGGAAATGTGCTAAGTTGATCATCCATTGTCACAACACAATTTTAGCATATTCCCTCCTCCCTGTTATATCATTCCCTCCTTCTCACAGTGAATGATACCTCTTTCCAGCCCTCAGCAATGGCTATTCTGCTTCAATAGACTTCTCCAAGCCTTTAAAAAATGTACTAGAAAATTAAAGAAAATTCTACTTCCGGGATATATTTTAGTAAAATAAAAGCTTACATACTATCTTTGACCTCAAACCACCTGAGGGAAGTTGCTATTTTAATTCTACTTATAATGGCTTTACAAATGAATTTGGTCATGAGGTCAGTGTATTATTTGAAAAAATGTCCAATATGTCTAATACTCACTTTATTGTCATAGAACCCCCCTATTGCTAAAGGTTAAGTCAGGCATTTACTTATCCCATTAGCTTGTCCTTGATTTAGGTATAATTATTACTTTAGAGATCTCTGAGGTAGTCAAGGTGTCAGATGATGTAATGGGAGCATGACAAAGTCCACTTGTTAAAAGTGAATTATCACTTCCTATTTCCCTGGGCTGAATACATTTTATTATTGCTAACATTTACAAGGTGACAAATGAGCTGTCTCAGAATATTCACTTGATTATTTTGGAAAGGGAAGCCTATTATTTTCATTCCAATAATTTTCCCAAATGTTCATCACATTGAAGTTTCTCTAAGAGAGGTCTATCTATCCCTTCATAATCTTTATAGAAAACCAGAGATGTGTGATGGGTGCAAGGGCATAGGGCATGTGTGCTCCTTAAGGACATGGGCTTATTCTTGCTCTATAATTGACACAGACAAAAAGCAAATATGAGTCACAATTTAATTGTATGCTGTCAAAATAAGATTTAAATGTTTATTCAAAATATTTTTAAATCTATGCTTAATGCACATCTGAGAAATCAACACCATTCTTTGTAGACAGTCTTTGTTTTTTTTTTTCTATTTTTCTACACGGATTAACTATATTCATATACATTGCATTAATTATTACATATTTCTGATTATACCACCCATATCAGCATTGATAGCCATGGATACAAGGAAAATAGTTTTCCACCAAAATCATTATGGAAACGTTAGCTTTCTATGTACAGGGACAGATCTCTGTGTAATTTTTGTTTATTTTGAACCAAAATACTAAGCGTGAACTGCTTTTTAAACTCCTGACCAAAATTCCTACCCTTTACTAAATGCTCACCACCAGTAAGGCATCCTGTAATTTGGGTATGGTGCCAGACTTTAGGTTCTTTGGCATCCTATAGGTCACTATGAGTGTGTGAAATTTACTGGATCAATTGCTCTGTGTGGGAAAGCCTCATGGTTTATGGCTAATGGTTTTATCACATGGCTAAAGAAAATTAAAAGTCTGTAGCAGGTGGGCCTGATGTTGTTCTTACGTTAATTCTGGTTTCTCAAGAGGGGTTGCTCCAGATGAGCAGACCATTGTGTTCTCAGATGATGTCATATGAACATTTTCACCATTCTAACTGGTCAATAAAAGGCTAGAGCCTGTGTTTGGGCTGTGGAAAGGGAAGGTGAGACTGGAGATTTGAGAGTAGGGGCCAGGTAGAGAGGAAAAGGAGAACAAGAGAGGGCAGAGAGGGCAGAGGAATTTGAGGAGAAGCCATGATGGGTCAAAATTGAGTGGCTATGAGAAACCTCAACTAGCAAGGAGTCTTATAGCTGGGAATAAGTTAGTATAGTATTAAATCTGCTCAATCTAGGCATACAGCTTATAATAATAATAATAATAATAATATAATAAATAGCTGGATTGTGTATTTTGTATACTGGATTAATAGGGTTGGAAATTCCAACAACAAAAACCCTTATGCAGTTTCAAATCAAGGTTACTCAATGGAGAGACTGGAGATCTGGCTATGTCAGAGGAAACTAAGAAGACATTGCTAGTCCCTTTTGTAGAATAACAGAGAACAAACAAACAGTAAAATGAAACAATCCAAAACAAAACAAAACAACAAAAAACAAATATCAAACAGTAAAATGAAACAATCCAAAACAAAACAAAACAACAAAAAACAAATATATCTCCCAATTCATTGTCCTTGACTTTATTCCATCCTGGAAGATTCTTTCCATGGTTACTGTGCATCCCAGATCTGAGAACCAAAGGATTGATTGCTACAGAGGAGCCCAGGATAATGCTGGGAAAGGAGTGGCTTCCTTAGTATAGTAGCATTTGTTAGTGTCCATAGGAAAATCCTGCAGGAGTGAGACATTAGAGGGACTTTCATTTTACTTAGGGAACAGAAGCTATTTGCCCACTTTATATGTATGTGTTGGAAGCTTACCACTCTAGGGTTTGAAGATCTTGGATCAAACACTGACTGAAGTGCAGACAGGTCATCTGTGCTCCATTTTACATTTAGCTCCAATATAAAGCTTGAAGCAATCCTTCCCTGAGCCTATTTGAGTCCTTTCTCTTCAGGATTGGAGCTTGATCTTCACAAGTAGAATCTTCTACTAGTTCTGGGCCAAGAATAGCTTAATGATATGGAGGCATTTTACCCAGTGCAGGGGAATGACTTAAGTCTCTCAACTACATTTAAGCTGGGGAGTTGTGCTTGGGAAGGGTGATTGTTTCTTTAGTATTTCAGTCAAGTATATTCTACTGTCTGTGCCAGAAAAAGTCATGTTGTCACTTAATTCTGTTGGGATTTATCTATTGCTGCACATTTCTCATCAGCTCAGGCAAACTTTATCAAGTGCAAGAGTTGTAACTTCATGGGTACTCCACTAACTCCCAAA
Organism: Mus caroli; assembly: GCF_978045245.1. NCBI lineage: Eukaryota > Metazoa > Chordata > Mammalia > Rodentia > Muridae > Mus > Mus caroli. Next base: position 6,278,080 of record NW_028227266.1, read on the forward strand.
CCATTCTTCAAAAAGAGCATGAACCTTGTAATATAAAAATCTGGTTATGTTATTATATAAAGTCCTGTGTGATGCTCCAGAGCTGGGAAGACAAGAAACCCCACAGCTTGTTGTGTTCTGGCAGACATTTTCCTAATCTGAAGCCAGGACCCTACTAGCTCCATTTGCCATAACTGGCTAACACTCAAATGGTTCTTCTCTTTTTCCTGGTCTGTTTTAACTTTTTTTATGTATGTATGTATGTATGTATGTATGTATGTATGTATGTATGTATGTATGTGGGTGTTGTTGTGTGCCATGTGTATGCCTCACTTACATGGGCAGGTCAGTAGACAACTTGCCAGGCTTGTTTACTCCAGCAGGTGGTCTCCAGGGAGCAAACCCAGGTCAGGCTTAGCAGCAAGCATTTACACAAACCACAAAGCTATCACTGTGTCCCTAGCTATAACCTCAATCTTCATAGTGCTTTGGCACACAGGCCCATCTCTGTGATGTGTGGTTTTTTTTTTTTTTTTCATTTTATTTTTCTCATTTATACCTGGCTGTCTTTAAAGTTTCACTGATGTTGCTTTGGGAGGCAGGCTGTTCATTTCACTGAAAATTCTTAAGCAATCTGTTTTTTCCTCTATATAATGGCTTATTCTTGTCTTTTATTTATTTCCTCACCAGATTGCGATCCTCCATAGATCAGGTAGCAGGTTTTGGAGAGATGCATACTGTCTGCTGACTGCATAAATGAAGATTCCTATCTATAATGTGTAAGTGTAACTACCTTTCAAAGTATACTGAGCACTGCATGTTGACTAAACAACTTTCTTGGAGCACAGCAGTGATATTTTCTGTCTTGTTTCTGGGAATTCAGAGCTGCTTTTATCTGTTCTTCTTTCTTTCTCTCCCTCTCCCTTTCCCTCTCCCTCTCCCTCTCCCTCTCCCTCTCCCTCACCCTCTCCCTCTCCCTCTCCCTCTCCCTCTCCCTCTCCCTCTCCCTCTCCCTCTCCCTCTCCCTCTCCCTCTCCCTCTCCCTCTCCCTCCCCTCTCCCTCTCCCTCTCCCCCTCTCTTGTTCTTTTCCTTCCTTCTTACAAAGAGAAGATCTATGTACTCTCTATAACACAGGATGACCTGGACCTGAATGAATAGCACAGGCTGACCTCAATCTCATGAGTGCTGGGACTGAAGGTGTGAGTCAGTCCCCCATCTGGCAGGGAGGTGTGAGTTCCCCGGCTGGCTTCTTGTTTCTTTGTAGCTTACTGCTTCTGTTCCTTGACAACTTGCACATTCTTTCTTTGTGACTAGTTTTCATTGATTCTGCTAAATTATTAATCAATTCTGATTGGGTTTAACAGAGAATAAATTTGAATCATCCATTTGTGCTACTTGCTTTGGACACACCTAGAAATTAAACACACATGCTTTACTCTCTCTTGGTCACATTTTCCTCATACATAAAGTCACAACTACATTTCTCATCTGAGTTTTTTGCATAACATATTTGTTTGTTTTAAAATATGCTTTTAATTAAAATAGAATAACATCACTTTACTCCTTCCTTTCCCCCTTCCAGCTCCTCCCAGGCATCTCAGCAACCCTCCTCTGCTCCCCAACTCTTAAGGTGATAACATTTCTCTCTCAGTTATTATGGCTAAATACGTATGACCGCCTTCCTTCACCACAGAACTTAAGTCTGTTTATATTATTTGTGTATATGTATATATGGTTTCAAGGCTGATTACTCTGTGTTGGTCAAACAGTAACTGGGCTCATCTCTAGGCAATCTATGGAAGAGGTTATCTATCCTTCTTCCATCACTCATTACTAGCCTATAATTCTATATCTAGGGGGTAGCACCTACAAAATTTCATGTGTACATATTAATATGTCCATCAATATCATGATTGCTTTGGTCTTGTTTATACAGACATTTCTAGGACAGACTGTTCACAACAGACTGTCTCATTCTTACAATCTATATGCCTACCTCTTCTCAGATATCCCCTGGGCAGGAGCTGTCATGTAGAAATATTTGTTGAGGCTGGACTCTCTGTGTCCAGTGTGTTGGGTTGTAGTTTTCTGAGGAAGTCTCAGTTTACTATAAAGAAAGGCTTCCTTGATGTGAGATGGTGGCTTCATTTATCCAAGTGAGGCAGCTACTGGACACCCTTTGATTTTCATGAAGACTAAGAGTTTATAAAAACAGTATGTAAGGAATTTTCCCAGTTTTCATCTGTGCCTGAAGCAACACAGGGAGGGAAAAGACACTCTAGAAAAAGCAAGAAAGTAATCTTTCAACAAACACAAAAGAAGATAACCATACAAACATAGTTCCACCTCTAACAACAGAAATAACAGGAAGCAACAATCACTATTCCTTAGTAACTCTTAACATCTATGGACTCAATTCCCTAATATATGTACTTGGAATAACAAATTGGATATGTAAACAGGATCCAGCATTTTGCTGCATACAGGAAGTGCACCTCAGTGGAAAAGACAGACACTGCTTCAGAGTAAAAGGCTGGAAAACAATTTTCCAAGCAAATAGTCCCAAGAAACAAGCTGAAGTGCCATTCTAATATAGAATAAAATCGACTTTCAACCAAAAGTTATCAAAACAAGATAAGGAAGGACACTTCATACTCATCAAAGGAAAAAAATCTACCAAGATGAACTCTCAAGTCTGCTCATCCATGCTCCAAATGCAAGGGCATCTACATTTATAAAAGAAACTTTATTAAATCTCAAAGCACACATTGCATCTTACACAATAATAGTGGGAGACTTCAACACCCAACTCTCATCAATGGACAGATCAAGGAAATAAAAACTAGACAGAGATACAGTGAAACCAACAGAAGTTATGAAACAACCCTAATGGCCTCAACAGAGGAATGGATACAGAAAATGTGGTAGGTACATTTACACAATGGAATACTACTCAGCTATTAAAAACAAATGACTTCATGAAATTCACAGGCAAATAGATTCATCTACAAGATATCATCCTGAGTGAGGTAACTTAGTCACAAAAGAACACACATGATATGTACTCACTGATAAGCAGATATTAAGCAAAGAGAGTGGGATACCCACACCACCACTCACAGACGACATGAAGCTCAAGAGGAAGGAAGACCAAATAGTGGATGCTTCGGTCCTACTTAGAAGTGGGAACAAAATAATCAAGGGAAGTAGAGGTTGAGAGGGACTTGAGAAGGGAAGAAGGTAAGGAGAAAAAGAGAGGAAGAATCAGGTATGGGAGAAGATGGAGGAAATGGATAGAGGGTCAAGAAATTGACAGAGGTGTGTAGCAATGGGGGAATGGGGGATGGGGATCTGGAGGTAGCAACCAGAATGTCCTATATGCCAGGGAAATAAGACCCTCCCAGGACCCCACGGGGATGATATTAGCTGAAATACCCCACAATGGGGAGGGAGAACCTGTTGAGACCATATCCAGCGGTTAGGCATGACAACCCAGTTGAGGGATGTGACCCATCTCCAAAATTTTAACACAGAATTGCTCCCATCTAAAAGAAATACAGGGACAAAAAGTGGAACAGAGATTGAAAGAAAGGTCATCCAGAGAAACTGTTCTACCTGGGGATCCATCCCACATGCAGACACCAAATGCAGACACTATTGCTGATGCCAAGAAGTGCGTGCTGACAGGATCCTGGTACAGCTGTCTCCTGAAAGGCTCTGCAAGATCCCAACCAATCAGATGGGCATGCTCACAGTCAACCATCAGACTGAGCACAGGGACCACAATGGAGGAGTTAGGGGAAGAACTGAAGGAGCTGATGGGGCTTTATGTGGAATCAGTGGGAGTGGAGGCCCTTGATCCTGTGAAGGCTTTATGCCACAGTGTAGAGGAAAGTTAGGGCAGTGAGGCAAGAGTGGGTGGGTTGTGGATCATCCTCAGAGAAGCAGGGGTTTGAAGAGGGGAAACTGGGAAAGTGGATAACATTTGAAATATAAATAAATAAAATATCCAATTAAAAAGCAGTGTGTAGAAAAAAGGAGTAATCGTAGCTGATTACTTCTCTCAACAACTCTGCTTAATTCTCTCTCATTTGTTAACTACTAAGCAGGCTTTTATTTGCATCCTTTGGTTTCTGCTACCTGTAGATCAATATCTCCCCATAAGGGGGTAGAGACAGATATTTTGGCTTAGCAATGGGAGTTACAGGCTGTAAGAAGTCAAACAAGTATTGTAAATCAATGTAGATAGTTTTAAAAGGATAGAGTTTTTTCCCCTTATATCTTTAAAAGACTTAACAATGCTCTAAAGAGTCTGAGAGGCAATAAACTAGTGTTTTTAGAAGCAGCAGAATTGTTGCCACCTGTGTGGTATGAGCAAAAGGATAAAGTGCTTTAGATACTCACCTCCCCATCCTTCACCCTCTGTGACCTTGGCCTTGAGTTCAGATATTAGTCTTTATAATGTTCAGGCCAAATAAAAATGGTTGCATTACTGGACACTGGTTATTTTGGAATTGCCATACCAGTTCATCTTAATAGTAGAAAGGTAAGCAAGCCTTGAGCAATGAAATATGATGTAGGCCAATGGTGGATGACTATAAATTAGAGAGCAGGATTCTTCTGGGTGGGAAGTTTGGGTAGTCTGGGGAAGCCTGGGGAGGTGGAGATTACAGGTTGAATGGAGCATGAGTGTTGGAGGAAAAGAAAAACAGGAAGAGAGAAATACCAGCTTAGGTATCCTATGACATTTGCAAATTTTGTTATCTGTAATACATCTTCTAATATGCTTAGCCTCCCAAGGCTGTTATAACAAATGACCACAACCTGGTAAAATAACATAGACTTGTTCTCACAGTTTCAAAGTCAGGAGTCCAGGATCTAGGTTTGACAGGGCTGTGGCTCCTTCTGAAGGCTGTTAGCAAGGGTCTTTCCTGGCTTGTTCTCAGTTTCTTGTAGCTCCTTAGTAGAATCATTGTTATAATAGTTTCTTGTTTTCAGGGAAATTTATACCCAAGTTTTTAAGAATTTCATTCCATTAGGACCAGCTCTGATCTAGGATGGCTTCCCAGATGGGATTAATATCAGGTGTGAAACAACCCAAATGAAGGAGAGTTTACTTCAGGTTACAGTTTGATGTCATACTGTCTAGCATGACAAGGAAGGTGAGAATGCAGAAGAATTAGACAAGTTGTCACAGAGGGTCAGTTGTCAGGAAGCAGAGAATGGACAGGAAGTGAACCTGGCTGTAAGATGTCAAGCTGAATCCTCAGTGATCTACTTGCTTCCAAAAAAAGTTCCACCTTTTACAGGTTCTGTAGCCTCCTGAAACTTCATCCATCTGAGATCTCAGGGCCCAGATTACCAAGTATATGGAGGATGTTTCACATTCAGACCCCAGTAGCCTCATTCTAAAATAATTTGTAAAGATTTTATGTAGGAAACAGGTCACATCACCGGTCCTAGGTGGAGAGGAACTTTTAGAGGGAGGGGAATACTATTTAACCCAGTACTTAGTTACTCCATCAAAGAAATAGAAGATCTGTTTTACACACACACATACACACACACACACACACACACACACACACACATGCACACACACACAGACACACACAGACACACACACACACACACACACACACAGAGAGAGAGAGAGAGAGAGAGAGAGAGAGAGAGAGAGAGAGAGAGAGAGATTTCTATTCAGCCTTATTATCTATGAAATGTAGAAATTTACCAATGATCAGTTCTGAGGGTGAGTGTGAGGAGGTGTGTATGAAGTTTTAACTTCTCATTTTTCTTTCTTTCTTGTTTTCACTATTCTGTCTTCTCCCTTTGAAGGGGTTATGCCTTTTTCAACAAGTTGTGTTTAGAGGCTGGGTCATCATGACCCCATCATTCCTTGGTTGGTGGACATTCAAGTGAATTAATAAATAAAAATTGGATGGATCATTCAAAACAACAGCAACAACAACAACCAGGACTTCTGAATATAGAATGACTGTCATATGGTCATTTTTAGTGCGGGTTCTAAAGATAGACTGGCAGATTGATCCCCTCACTGTATTGACTGTGCCTCTGAGAATTAGTGTTCTCTTCTCTCAGTTTCCTTACGTGGGAAACAGGAATCACTGCCCTCCATCTACCTGCTACTGTATTTATTTTTGGGAATCCACTAGTGTGTACAGTCTGCCGACCAGAGCCTTGAGGTTTGGAGACAGAGAAAAATATGAAGAGAGATAAGTGGACATTGCAGCACACACTGGTGTACACTTATGTATCATATAAAATGCTCAAAAACTCCCCGAGCACATAGCTGGGAAGACAGTTGTATAAGAACTGACTTCTCTCAGTAGCAGTGCTCTGATCAAGTTATGTCTGTACTTTCTGATTCCTCTTTGTCAAGATATAAGCTTCTGCTTCATTTCAGATTGTATTTTTTCTACTCTGCCTACAACACACTAAGCCTCTAACATTCTTTCAGTGAACATCCTTTTTGTTAGGTTTCACACTGGCTGATTTCCACAGATTGTTGAGGAATACATAAGATCATGTACATAAAGTAAGTACATGTTCAGTTGTTGACAGTAAATGTAGCAATGTTGTAGATGTAGGTTAGTGGTACAGTACTTCCCTAGCATGCACGGTGCCTTCACTGTGGTCTCCAGCATTGCAAAGATGAAATGGCAGTTACAAGGGTTATAACTGGGGTACACTGAGAGTTGGAATGATAGCAGTAAATTTCTGTAAATAGGCCAATAAGCAGAAGTAAGAATTTGGCAAGTGGATTTTTTTTTGTAAGAAAGTCCCATGAAAACTTGATATGCTGATAAAGGAGGGCAGGTTTTCATTTGTAGCGCTGAAAATTTGGGAGTCTTTGACAGCTCAATCTGAAGAACAAACAGAATTGAGGGCTGAAATGGAACAGACTGCAGACACTGTTTATTGTTGACAGTGATGCCCCCAGAAGACTGAAGCATAATTTGCAGTACTATTCAGAAGCAAATGTTATTTCTTTTGTATTGTCCAGAGAACGAATTCTATAAAAACAACCTTTGAAGAAATGGCCTTTGTTCCTGACACAAAAGACTATGAAAGGAAAATTAATAAAGAATGGAAGGGCCTTTTGTTCGACATGCATCCGTGCAGACTCATTATTTCAAGGTGCAAAGGTGTACACCTGAAGCCTGATGGGAAAGGCAATATCCTGCTGATGGATGCAGTATTATAAACATGCACATGCATATTCATAGCTTTCCAATTTTTCTTTTGAAGTTGGGTAAATTATGCATTTGAAAACTAACAACTGAAAGTATGATGGAAACCTTCAGCCTGAGATAAAGACGGAAGGAAATCGGATTACTGCAACAGCGCCTTTCCTGTCAAATTTCTCTGATTTTCTTTCTAATCACCAGTTCTGGCCTAGTCCTTTTAACTATCTCCATAGCCCAATTATCCTTCAGCATCAGAAAACCAGCAATACCCCAAGCTGCACTGGGTTTAATTGCCAAGCATAGACTTGGTGTTTGAAGATAAGCTCCTATTTTGAAATAAGGGCTGAAACTATTGTCAACATCTAACACTTTTCACTGGGAGATCAACTTGTCATCATCACTCACTCTGCTAGGACCCATGGAGTTTATATTTTCATTACATACTGTTCTGTATGTTGGCTAATTATGAATAATTACTCTTAAGCTCTTAAGCTGATACAGAAGACAGGCTATAAGGAGGGAAGAAAAATAGTATTGTTTCTAAGTTGCGGTATGTGCTGTGAAGAAAAAGAACAAGGTAAGGGGTGTGGAGACAGCTTATTTGACCAAGTGCAGGCTGTGACAGGATGAAGACCTAAATGAAATTTGAGAGCCCACATAAAAAGCTGAGTGTAGTTCCATATGTTTATAACTCCAGTACTAGGAAGGCAGAGACTGGCTCATTGCCAGAACTTCCTGGCAAGCCAGTCTAGCCTGCCTGGTGAGCTTTAGGTCATCAAGAGACTCTGCCAAAAATGCAAGTTAGATAGTGCCTGAGATAGAGCACCTGACACTAACCATCATCCTACAGACACACACACACACACACACACACACACACACAGGGCATTCTAATGTGCACCTGTGCACAGTGTAACATATACACAGACATAGAAAAATGAATGAGGGGGAGGAGGGGGAAAAGAGATCAAAGTGGAGGGTCTGTGAGGTTCAGTATAGTACACTCAGTGATAAGACTTTCTTCATATGGTATGGGGTGGAGATATGAGTGATAACTGGTCCTAGGTATCAGGAAGATCATTCTTGGGAGTTAAGGTCCTCACTGTGCACTGGCTGTGCACTGGAGTCAGAGTCTCTGCATGTTTGGTGGATGTTTTGGGGAGGAGTTGTTTTTGTTTGTGATGACTTTTCCATTACCTTTTTGATTTTCCTTATTTAAGAGTTATTCAGTTCCCCTACTTTGCCTAATGGATAGATAACATGAGACCTGTAAAATCTGAATGTTCTTTGTGGTGTCCTTCTCTAACTGAAGACCCTATGGGTTTTTCTGAGTTGCGGTATAATTCTCTTGTACCTCTCCAAATATCTTAAGGTTCTGATGAAAATGGAATGGGAATGGATTAGTTAAGGGAAAGGCACTTGAAATCTAACACACAGACTGAACTCAAGTTCTCAGGATAATGTCTAAAACTTCAGTAAAGCAAAAGAGCTCATGAGCAAATAGACGGATGGCTGGGTGGAGATGGACCATAAACAATAGCAAAGTATTCTCTGGGGAAGGTTGTCCTACACTAGGAATTTGATTTGTTCCCTCATGCAGTGGATAAATCTGTAATTTGAGAAGGATCTAGTAGTGTGAATCTATCCATAAATACTGGCTTTGCTTAGCTAGCTCACTTGGCTCTGATTCTATACTCACCAAGCAGTTGTGTGCCCATAATTTGGCTTCCCAAATAGATCTGCCTATGCTGAGAACATATTTTGTCATGCTGACAGATACATTTCAGATGCACAGACTGGTTCTATTTTTCACTGGAAATAAACAAGATGGGTCTGTGTTCGTACTTCAGCCAGTGGTGAGTTTAGTTTCCGAGATTTATTTTCCCTGCATCTGATCTTTTCCATGACAAGGATGGAATAAATAGTCTGTACTTTCAGAACCAAGGATTAGATCAGGAGTGTGGAAAGCATCCAAAGTATTCCTGTTCTCTTAAGGGACCACTTAGCTGAAATGATGACATATTCACAAAATGACAGAGAAGACTCTGATACTTCAGATAGTTGAGGATAAGGTAGACTTTTATTTTGACTTTATTAAGGTAACTTTTAGGAAGGGATTCCAACCTCACAGGGGATTCTGAGTAGTAAAATTACCTCTATACTACAGGTATTCAACATGGATGATGGGGGAATGGAAAAGGGCAATAGTGGGCTTCAGTGCAGACTTCCTTAGAAGGGAACATCAAAACTAGACTGTATAGAACTTCAGGGAGGAATCTACTTTTCTAAGACTTTTCTAATATTGCTAATAAGAGAAGCATTGTAGTAACACACATAATTGTGACAGGGCCAGAAGCAAATATGATTCACAAAGCATAATACCTGGTAATTGCACAGCAGTCATTGATTTAGTCATATGAATCTCATAGTAACCTTTTTGTTGCTGCAAAGGCTGTAGGCATTGGGTTTGCCTCACAGTCCATCATGGTGGGATAATCCTAACAGCAAGATTTCTTACAGAGAGGTGAATGCTTGTGCTGTTCTCAATCTCTCTCTCTCTCTCTCTCTCTCTCTCTCTCTCTCTCTCTCTCTCTCTCTCTCTCTCTCTCTCTCTCTCCTTAACTCAGGATTCCTACCCATGGAATGATTCCATTCACTGTGGGTAGATCTTTCCTTTTCAGTTATCCTAATCTACCTTACCACACAGCCATGCCCAGAGGCTACCTAATCTAAATTATCTTTTATAGGAATGTTAAGAGGCTGTGTTTTTTAATGTAATTCTTGATCCTGTGTCTGCTTCCACCGTTGATCCTATGCCACAGCAATCCACACCCAAATACTGTTGGAAGAGAGCTGGTCTCCTAAGAGTGCTGGCACAAATATGAGCACAGGTAAGACTGCCACTTCTGCTCCAATGGACCCACCCTGAAACCTCAGGACCCAGGAATTGAGGAACAACCAGAAACAGGGTCATTCTGGTTTCCATCTGTGCTTGGAGCTGATCCTATGTCACAGTGCCGAGAGATGATCCTGTGCCACAGGTCTCCATACCCAAATACCACCGGGAGAGAGCTGGTCTCCCAGGAGGGCTGACACACCTCAGAGTACAGATAAAACCACCATTTATGCTCAAATACATGGCCCAAGAGAGACCAGCCCAGAGCCCTCAGGACACAGGAACAAAGGATCAGCCAGGGCCAGGATTCTCTCAGTTTCCATGTGCACCCTAGAGTGGACCTTGTGCCACAGCTCTCGTATCCAAATTTATCTGGAAGAGAACTGGTCTCCCAGGAGTACTGACACACAGGCTTGCAGGAGGAACAAGCCACAGTCACAGACACCAACACCTCCTCACACCAGATCTATCCAAATGGTGAGAGGCGAGGGTAAGAACATAAACAACAGAAACTAAGGCTACTTGACATCATCAGAATCTGGTTCTCCCACCACAATGAGTCCTGGATACTCCAACACACCAGAAAAGCAAGACTCTAATTTAAAGTCACATCTCATGATGATGATAGAGGACTTTAAGAAGGACATAAATAACCCCCTTAAAGAAATACAGGAGAACACAGGCAAACAGGTACAAGCCCTTAAAGAGGAAACACAAAAATCCCTTTTAAAAAATGACAGGAAAACACAATCAAATAGGTGAAGGAATTGAATACAAACATCCAAGATCTAAAAATGAAAATAGAATCAACAAAGTAATCACAAAGTGGGACAAACTTGGAGATAGAAAACTTAGGAAAGAGATCAGGAGTTGTAGATGCAAGTATAACCAACAGAATACAAGAGATGGTATAGAGAATCACAGGTGCAGAAGAAAACCCAGAAAACATTGACACAACAGTCAAAGAAAATGTAAAATGCAAGAAGCTCCTAATCCAAACCATCCAGGAAATGCAGGACACATTGAGAAGACCAAACGTAAGGATAATAGGTATAGAAGAGAGTGAAGATTCCCAACTTAAAAGACCAGTAAATATCTTCAACAAAATTATAGAAGAATATGTCCCTAACCTAAAGAAAGAGATACCCATGAACATACAAGAAGCCTACAGACCTCCAAATAGATTGGACCAGAAAAGAAATTCCTCCTGTCACATAATAGTCAAAGTACTGAATGTACAAAACAAAGAAATAATATTAAAAGCAGTAAGGCATATAAAGTCAGAACTATCAGAATTACACCAGACTTCTTACCAGAAACTATGAAAGCCAGAAGATCCTGGGCAGATGTTATATAGACCCTAAGAAAACACAAATACCAGCCCAGTCTACTATACCCAACAAAACTCTCAATTAACATAGATGGAGAAACCAAGATATTCCACGACAAAACCAAATTTACACAATATCTTTCCACAAATCCAGGCCTACAAAGGAAAATAGATGGAAAATTCCAAAGCAGGGAGGGAAAAAGACACCCTAGAAAAAGCAAGAAAGTAATCTTTCAACAAACACAAAAGAAGATAACCATACAAACATAATTCCACCTCTAACAACAGAAATAACAGGAAGCAACAATCACTATTCCTTAGTAACTCTTAACATCTATGGACTCAATTCCCTAATATAAGTACTTAGACTAACAAATTGGATATGTAAACAGGACCCAGCATTTTGCTGCACACAGGAAGTGCACCTCAGTGGAAAAGACAGACACTGCTTCAGAGTAAAAGGCTGGAAAACAAATTTTCTAAGCAAATAGTCCCAAGAAACAAGCTGAAGTGCCATTCTAATATAGAATAAAATCGACTTTCAACCAAAAGTTATCAAAACAAGATAAGGAAGGACACTTCATACTCATCAAAGGAAAAATCTACCAAGATGAACTCTCAAGTCTGTTCCAAGTGCAAAGGCACCCACATTTATAAAAGAAACTTTACTAAATCTCAAAGCACACATTGCACCTCACACAATAATAGTGGGAGACTTCAACACTCCACTCTCATCAATGGACAGATCATGGAAACAGAAACTAGACAGAGACACAGAGAAACTAACAGAAGTGATGGGCCAAATGAATTTAACAGATATCTTTAGAGCATTTCATCTTAAAACAAAGAATATACCTTCTTCTCTGCACCTCATGGTACCTTTTCCAAAATTGACCATATAATTGGTCACAAATCATACCTGAACTGATGTAAAATGATTGAAATAACCCCTATGTCTTCTATCAGATCACTATGGACTAAGGCTGGTCTTTAATTGCAACAAAAACAAGAGAAAGCCCACATATACATGGAAGCTGAACAAAGCCCTACTCAATGATAACTTGGTCAAGGAAAAGATAAAGAAAGAATTAAAGACTGTTTAGAATTTAATGAAAATGAAGGTACAACATACCCAAACTTAAGGGACACAATGAAAGCAGTGCTAAGAAGAAAACTCATAGCTCTGAGTGCCTCCAAAAGAAGGTGGAGAGAACATACACTACCAGCTTAACAGCACACCTGAAAGCTCTAGAGCAAAATGAAGCAAATACACCCAAGAGGAGTAGACAGCAGGAAGTAATCAAACTCAGGGCTGAAACCAACCAAGTAAAAACAAAAAGAACTACACAAAGAATCATCAAAACCAGGAGCTGCTTCTTTAAGAAAATCTTTCCTTCTCTGTTGCTTGTCTGCCTGCCTGCATGCCTCCCTGCCTGCTTCTCTTTCCTCCTTCCCTCCCCCTCCTCTCCCCCCTCCCCTCTCCCCTCTCCCTCTCCCTCCTTCTCCCCCTACCTCTCTCTCCCTCTCTCTCTCTGACTTTCCTTCTTTCTTTTGTTTTTTCTTTTTTTCTTTTTCTTTTTATCAACTATATTCTAACAGGAATCAAACTGAAAAAGGAAACGAAACTTCAGTTGAGAAAATGTCTCCACCAGATTTTCTTGTAGGCAAAAGATCATCGAGTAATCTTTTGACTGATGATTTACTATGGCAAGTGCCATCCTTGAACAGCTGAAATAAAAAAAAAGTCTGCACAACAACATAGTAATTCTATTGCTTCATAACCTCTTCTTCAGTGCCTGCCTCCAAGTTCATGTTTAATTTCCTGTCCTGACAACAATTCATAATGTAGTGTAAGATATAAGATGAAATAAACTCTTTCACCCCACACCCCAAAATATACAAAAAAACAAAGAACTTGGGAAGCCCTGCAGGAGTAGAAATCAGCCATTTGATTTTCTTTTATCAAGAATTTTCTGTTTAGATTTGTGTACGATTTTTAATTGGGTTACTATATTAGGCTTTTTAATATTTAATTTCTTGAGTTTTCTTTATAAAAATATATTTTGGATATTAGTTTTCTATCAATGCAAAGTTATTAAAAATCTTTTCCCATTAAAATATCCATGGACAGCCGGGCATGGTGGCGCATGTCTTTAATCCCAGCACTCGGGAGGCAGAGGCAGGTGGATTTCTGAGTTCGAGGCCAGCCTGGTCTACAAAGTGAGTTCCAGGACAGCCAGGGCTATACAGAGAAACCCTGTCTCAAAAAACCAAAAAAAAAAAAAAAAAAAAAAAAAAAAAATCCATGGGTTACCTTAAAAATAATAAAATGTTACCATTAATATCAATATGCCATGATGAATTTCATCATGATGAATTTTCAACAGTGACTGTCTTAAGCGAACATATTTAGAAATTCATATTTTAAAAGTCTATAGAACACCCAGGGAATGGAGATTGTCAGGGCCTTCCTCCTCCTTTTCACCTAAGACTGACCACTCTTCTCTACTCTGCCACCCCAGTATCTTAAAACAGGAAAGACCAACATTTGCACTGTGTAGGCAGCCACACGTCTAAAAGATGGTGCCGACCTCTGGTACACCTGCGCCATAAACAACGCCATTGAGTAGGTGCTAGCCCGAATCTGGTGCCAACCCCTCCCGAGCAGGTGCATTCGAATCAAAGTGCCGACAGACTGATCAATCCCAGGAGGACACATAGCTCTCCCCAGTGCTAGAGTGTATATAAGCAGTCCTCCTGGGGTTTCTGGGGTTCCCCCGTAGTATGGAGGTGTTTCTAAAATAAAAAAGGCTGTTGAGAAGAATCCAACTGTGTTGTGTTTTTTTCTTGCTAGACGAGGTGAGCACAACTGAGCGCAACAAAGTACTAGAGGAGGTGAGCACAACAAAGTGGTGGCCCGTACGGGGAACGGAGGATCTCATGGATTCAGAACTCTTCAGCTGAGGGAGGAACGGCGGTACTGGTAAGTCTCCCAAAATTTATCCCTGGTTAAAAGGAGGGATATGTTTCTCTTGCCCGTAGACCCAAGTGTGGGTAGCTCTTAGTGTTTTTGTTTCGTTTTTTTTTTTTTTTTTTTTGTAATTTCTGGCCTCTGCTTTTGTTTGATAGGAGCAGTTAAGGCAGGTCAGAAAATTTTCACGGAACAACAAGAAAGTATGTCAGAGGAAGATAGGAAACATATAAGTAAAAGAAAGAAAAGGGGCGAAAAAGAGAGAGAAAAGGAAAAGGGAGAAAAGGAAAATTCAAAAGGAAAAGGAAATAATGAGAAAGGAAAGGAAATAGCAAAAAGATATCCCTCATTAAAAGACTTAACAATAAGTTCAGCAAGTTCTGAGTCCAGTGACTCAGAGCTTGATAAAGATGAGGAAGCTGACTTAGAAGAAGAGGCAGCTCGGTATGAGAGGGGTAGGTATGATCCAGATTGATCATACAAAACCAATCTTTTTAAAAAAAGGGGGGTTGGCTGGCAAAAGAGTAAAATCGAAAGTGCCGACCGCTCCACCTTTTAACCCTGAGTATAGAGTAAAAAAGGAACCCCCAAAGCTGGTAAACAAGGTACCTCATTGTGCCCAGAGGTTTGGAAGGAAGCTGAACTGACTTTCCCTGTATTCTTAGATGGCCAGGGACGATGGTATCACGAGCCAATATATTACTCGGGCTTGTTTGTCGTCTGTACAGTATTTAGATTGGAAGTCCTTGTCCTATGAATATGCAAACAATCAGGCCGCAGCAAATTTAGCCACAGGACAAGATCCTCAGAGACATTGGGATGCAGACATGCTTCTAGGTTTAGGATGTTTTGCTTTAGATCAAATAAATTATCCTTAAGCAGTCTATGCCCAAATAAATGAGGTAGCTACCAAAGCCTGGAAGGCATTGCTGAACAAAGGCGCAGTCTCAGGCAATCTTACGAAAATCTTGCAGGGTCCCACAGAATCATTTTCAGACTTTGCAGCATGCCTCGTTGAAGCAGCCGCTAGAATTTTTGGAGACCCTGATATAGCTATGCCTTTGGTAAAACAGCTAGTGTATGAACAATGCACTGAGGAGTGTAGAGCAGCTATTACACCCTATAAACATAAAGGTTTAGAAGTTTGGATGAAGGTTTGCAGAGAATTAGGGGGCCGGATAACCAATGTAGGCTTGGCGGCAGCTGTGGTACAATTACCTAGATCTAATAATGATACTTGCTATAAATGTGGCCAGAGAGGACATTTTAGAAAACAATACCCCGAAAATGAGAAAAGGACTCCATTAGATAAACCTAGAGAGTCAGGAATATGCCATAAATGTAGAAAAGAAAAACATTGGGCTAATGAGTGCAGATCAACAAAGGACATAGAAGGCCGACCATTACAAGCAGGATATAATGGCACTAGGCCAAAAAACGGAAAACGGGGCCCACGTCCCCAGGGCCCTCAAATATATGGGGCTCTTCAGAAAGACCAGACGAGACCTTGGCCGTCTCTCTATCATCCGAGAGACCACGGAGAGCCACTACTGGCTCCGCAGGATTGGACCTCCACTCCACCACCAGACTCGTATTAACCCCGCAGATGGGGGTACGGCCCATAGATACAGATTTTAAAGGCCTCCTTCCCAAAGATACTGTAGGACTATTGCTTGGCCCCTCATCTTCTGCTTTTAAAGGATTACAAATTACCCCTGGAGTGATTGATTCAGATTACACGGGGGTTGTGAAAATCTTAGTGGCCTTCCCCAGTGGCATTTCATCTATCTCCCCAGGAGATAGAATTGCTCAATTATTACTGTTACCAAGTTTGCATAAACATTTTCCAGCAAATAATAAAATGACTAGGTTCTACAGGCTCTCAGTTCACTTTCTTATCAATGGAATTAGGAGATCGCCCCATGTTAACTTTGGAGGTTGAAGGACGATCCTTTCTGGGGTTGCTAAACACAGGTGCAGATCGCAGTATTATCTCCACTCATGATTGGCTGCCAAAATGGCCTTCGCAAACATCATCTCAAAGCCTCCGTGGTCTAGGTTATAAGACTGCTCCCCTTATAAGTGCCAAGGAATTGACTTGGAAACATGAGGAAGGTAAGTCAGGGAATTTTTTTCCTTATATTGTGGATATTCCTGTGACCCTATGGGGTAGGGATGACTTAACCAAAATGGATCTTAGACTAACTAATGAGTATTCCCCACAGGCCTGAGAAATTATGTCTAGTATGGGTGGTATACCCATTACTTGGAAAACAGAGGAGCCTGTATGGGTTCCTCAATGGCCTCTTTCCTCTGAAAAATTAGTAGCTGCCAGAGAATTAATAGAGGAACAATTGAGACTAGGACATATTCAACCTTCCCAGTCACCTTGGAATACACCCATATTTGTGATTAAGAAAAAATCAGGCAAATGGAGGCTCCTGCATGATCTTCGAGCCATTAATAATCAAATGCAGATTATGGGCACCATACAGAGGGGTCTGCCCCTACTTTCTAGTTTGCCCAAAGAGTGGCCTATTATAATCATTGATATTAAAGATTGTTTTTTCTCTATTCCCCTTGCATTGTGTGATAGTGAGCGCTTTGCCTTTACCCTTCCTTCTATAAATAATGAAGAGCCTGATAAACGGTATCAATGGATAATTTTACCTCAAGGGATGGCAAACAGTCCTACTATGGGTCAACCTTTTGTAGGAGAAGCCCTACAACCTGTCCGTGATGCATTCCCAAAATTAAGTGTTGCGGCCCGCCCGCGGTCCACAACACGAACGGTTCAACTGAGAATGGCAGTTCCCTGCAAAGAGAGGTAACTAGATAGGGCGGAAGAAAAGAATGAAGCCAGGACAACAAGTTCTGATCGAGGCTCAATTTAATATTTCCAAACACTCAGTTTATAAAGGAAGGGGGAGGGAACCCAATTTCCCGCCAAGTAACTCAGGGTCCAGTAGCAGGACGAACACGTGTGTGCCTTCAGGCAGCAAGGTCAGGTTCCAGCAGTGGGCGTGGCAGGACGAATGAGCCGGTAGCTCCACCCTAGAGCAGGCAGGTTCCAGGCTGGGGGAAGGGAGACCACAATTAAGGATAGTACATTATGTAGATGATGTCCTTCTTGCCTCAAAGAATAAAGAAAGTTTAGATGAAGCCTATATTAAGCTAGTAAAAGAATTAGAAATGAAACAATTATTTATAACTCCTGATAAAGTTCAAATGGGAAATTTAGGAGAGTTCTTGGATGCTCGAATTACTCCACATTTTATTACACTTCAAAAGATTGAATTACATAAAGATCATTTTAAAACATTAAATGATTTCCAGAAATTGTTAGGTGATATAAATTGGATTCGTCCATATATGAGGCTATCAAATTTTGAATTAATCCCTCTTTTTGATATATTGAAGGGTGGTCCACAGCTTTCGTCACCTCATGCTCTCATCCCTGAGGCCCGAGTAGCATTAGAAAAGGTAGAAAGGTGTTTAGAGAAGGCCAAGCTGTATAGATGGAAAGAAGGAGAGGACATCCTCCTATGCGTTTTGAAGACATTCCGTCAACCAACAGGAGTGTTGTGGCAGTCAGGTCCTCTATTGTGGATTTATCCTTATGTGTCTCCCAATAAAACCCTTGAATATTATCCCATTGCTGTAGCTCAATTAGCGATTTTGGGCATTAAATCGTGTATTCAACATTTTGGAGCACCCCCTCAGAAAATCATTACACCTTATAATGCTAATCAAATACAGATCCTAAGTTCTTTGATAGATGATTGGGCCCTATTGCGCTGTAGTTTTGATGGGGAATTAGATAATCATTATCCCAAAGATCCTTTGCTACAATTTTTTAGTGAACATCCAGTGATTTTCCCCAAAGTCACAGCATCTAAACCCATATCGGGTGCATTGGATATTTATACAGATGGTTCTAAAACAGGTGTTGGTGCCTATGTCATTAATTCTCAAAAACCTGTTCTTTTTTAATATAATCCTGGCACCCACAACTTACTGAATATAAAATTGTGTTGGAAGTATTCAAAGCTTTTAAGGAATCTTTTAATCTAGTCTCTGATTCAGCTTATGTAGTAAATGCAGTGTGTGCATTAGAAATTGCAGGACCCATTAGACCTACCAGCCCTGTGTGCACCATCTTATTAGAGTTACAAAAATTGATTTCGAAAAGAACACATAAATTCTTTATTTAACATATTCGAGCTCACTCTACCTTGCCAGGCCATATGGCAGAAAGAAATGCCTTAGTGGACGCTAGCACTCACATGGAATTTATTTTTCATGCCACCCCACTGGAGCTTGCTAAAGATTTTCATCAATTGTGTCATGTTCCTGCTGCTACACTTCAGCAGAAATTTGATATCTCTCGAGCCTCAGCATGAGATGTGGTGTTACAATGCCCACAGTGTGTACAATTTCACCACCCCCCTCATGTTGGTATTAACCCTCGTGGATTGCTTCCTTTAAAACTGTGGCAAATGGATGTTACTCATGTCTCAGCATTTGGAAGATTAAAATTTGTTCAGGTATCATTTTTGCCTCCCCCATGTCCGGTGAGAAATCCTGCAACATGGTTGGCCATTGCCTAGAAGCCTGGGCAGCTTGGGGAAGGCCAGATAGTTTAAAAACCGATAATGGCCCCGCATATACATCAAAATCATTACAAACCTTTTGCAAAATAATGCAGGTTAGTCACTCTACTGGCCTTCCCTCCAATGCACAGGGTCATGGCACTGTGGAAAGAACACTTCGAACCTTAAAAGAACTCTTACAAAAACAAAAAGGGGGAATTGCTGATGGCCAGCCACCCAAAGAACAATTATCTTTAGCCCTCTTTACTTTACATTTTTTAATTCTGGATGAACATAGTTGTTCAGCTGCAGATAGGCATGCCATGACCTCGCCTATCCTTAAAGAGGATGTCAAATGGAAAGATGTCCTAACTGGAAAATGGTATGGCCCAGATCCCGTTATTTCAAGATCCAGGGGAGCAGTTTTTGTTTTTCCACAGGGTCAAGAACACCCGATTTGTGTACCAGAGAGGCTGACGCGAAAATTACTCCCCCCAACAGAGATATAAATTGTAATAGTTCCAGAAGGACATGTTTTTTAGCAGAGTGTTGGCAGGGTATACTGCTGTGGTATTGCCCGCGCTTTTGTGTGTCCCCCTGGTAAGAACACGCTCAGGGCAACCGGAATCTTCTGCAGTACAAATTTTATTGCTTACCCCATCAGGAGCCAGTGGAGAAAGGAGCCAGAGAGAGAGAGAGATGGCGGAGCCCCCTCCCTTTTATGGAGGACTGTCCTCCGCCTCGGACGTGTCACTCCCTGATTGGCTGCAGCCCATCAGCCAGAGTTGTAGTCACGGGAAAGGCAGAGCACATGGCGTGGAAAGCTACCCCGGCACATGCGCAGCTTGCTTGTTTACTACTTAGAACACGGGTGTCAGTGCCATCAGCGCCATCTTGTAATGGCAAATGTGAAGGCGGCTCCTTACATCTCCCCCTTTTCTTTTATATAAGAGCAATAGGCCACCCATAATAATGAGAGTGGAGATAGAGGTCAAATCCCCAGTGTGTAAAATAGGGGCTTTACACAAAACCTCCTCCCAGGCTCATCACCCAAAGGGGTCTTGGTCCGCTCCCGTGTCGTTTTTCCTGGGGGAAGGACACTTGGACACTCAACCTTCTTGAAAGATGACATGTCTCCCTAGAATAGGCTCATATATGCCACAGAGCCCTTCTACTGCAGTGCTTAGCCATGCAACTCTCTCGGGCTGCTGAAGCACACTCACTCTATCCCGTGCAATGAGACTAGCCTCGTGGGGTGCAAGAGCTGAGTGGCCAGCGACCTATTGCTTAAGCATAGATAACCATATATCAGGGGAAGCACCATGTTCTAGTGCTGCAAGCGCCTGGGAAATAACCACCATGTTTGTCCTAGTTTGGGCCTTAAGCTTACAGACCAATCAAAGAAGCAACACTAATCCACAGCAAAGAACAGCTCCAAATAATTCCACCCCCACCCATTCTTTAAAGAAGGAAAATGTTGAAAAGATAGTCCTTAGGTCAGGGACAGGTCCAAGTGCGTGGGGCAAGTCTCAATTTTTGAAGGGTCTGTTCAAATTTAGCCGTCCAATTCTGTATCTCCCAATGCTGCTCTCCCTTTGTTGTTGTCGCACTGGACATCACCAAGACGAGGGACATCAGTATTCCTTTGGTCAGTCTGGATTTTTCGGGTGAGTCTTTCTGGTATCCAAAATGGGTTGTCTTCATTCTGTGGAAAAACACAAACAGCTCCCCTGGATCTTATCAAAATAGGATCTGGGCCTTTCCATTTGTTATTTAAAACATCTTTCCATTTAACCATCTCTTTGGGCCTATCTGGCTCTGAACAATGTCGTTCAGCCGCGGTATGGCCATGAGAATCAAGATTTAAAAAATTGAGTGTAAAAAGTGCTGTAGACACAGACACTCTTGGTACTCGGGGTAGAGCCTCCTCGACTCCCCCTTTCTGTTTTATTAGATGGAAGTCCAGTCAGGTGGGTCACATCCATCTGACGGCAGAACTGTTGGAATTTGAGATGTATAAGCTGGTCCATTATCAGTCTTAAGTAGTTTGGGTTTCCCCCAAGCACTCCATGCCTCAAGGCAATGTTGAATCACATGTGAGGCCTTTTCTCCGGTTAAAGGAGAGGCAAACATGATGCCAGAGCATGTGTCAATGGACACATGGAGATATTGAAGTTTTCCAAAGGAAGAAACATGTGTAACATCCATTTGCCAGACCTGTAGAGGTCGAATACCGCGTGGGTTAATTCCCACATGAGGAACTGGCAAGAACTCACAGCAGCTTTGACATTGAGTAACAATGTCACAGGCTTCTTTTCTCGTCAAGGAGAAACAGCGGCGTAATGTTTCAGCCGTCACATGAAAATTGTTATGAAAATTTCTTGCAGCCTCTATCGGGGATGTTAGGGCAGCAGCCACCACTTTAGTGGCTTTATCTGCCAAATCATTCCCCAGAGCCATGGGGCCAGGTAGGCCTGAATGGGCTCTAACATGAGTAATATAAACAGGAAATCTTCTAGATAACAAAACTAATTGTATCTGCTGAAAAATATTGGCAACTTTACTGGAAGGCTTAATCACTCCAGCCATTTCTAAAAAATTAAGGGGTTCTAAAAAGGTTTTTAAAACTTCTAAAACCACTAAACATTCTACCACTTGAGGTGAATTTTCATTATATTGTTTGGATACTACTTCACCATTAGCCACATAGGCACCTATGCCAGTTTTTGATCCATCAGTATATACCACAACCCCATTTTTAAGTGGGTTTCTTACTGTTATTTGTGGAAACACAACAGATTGATTTTGGGCAAACTGTAAAATTGGATGTTTTGGATAATGGTTATCTATTTGTCCTGAAAAGGAGGTAACTAAAACTGCCCAATCATTGGATGTGGCTGCCAAGGTTTGAACCTGTCAAAAGTCCAATCTCTCTGCTCTGGAGTCAAAGCAGCAGCATTTGCTCGGGCCTGCGTTTGTGCAGCCTCTTGCCATAGAGCTCTCCATTCTATATATTTGCCCATATTGGGGAGAGCGGCTTTTGCAACCATTTGCCAGTCGGCAGGAGTTAGTGCCATGCCGGCAAGTCTGTCTAACTGCACCAAAGTAAAATTAGCATTGGCTCCATATTTACGGACCAATTCAGCAAGCTCTTTCATCTGTATATACTCTACTGGAGCGTGGACACACCCACCCTCAGCTCCTTCAAAGACCGGAAATGCCTGTTGCATCTTCCTTTGTTCCTCTCTTGGAATGAACGAGTCTGCGCACTGCCTCTCTGCGCAGGGCTGACGCACTACGCAGGGCGGGGGCTCCGCATAGGGCGGAGGTGCACTATTACCTTGAGGCCGACTGCCCTGAGGCCAAGCAGCAAGCTGGCCTTTGCCAGCCGCTTTTGGCTTTTTTCTTGACTTAAAAGCTCGAATTTCTCTCTCATAATGAGCTGCTCCCTCCTCCAAGTCTGTTTTCTCAGAAGGGCTAATTTTTTCATCTGATTCACAGCTACTAAGAACTGGCTCTTTAAACTCGTCTCTTTTCTCCTCTTTCCTTCTAATCTCTCCCCAGGTATTTTTCCCTGACATTAACTTTTCTTTTTTCCTTTGTTTTTTCTCCTCTTTCCTTCTAATCTCTCCCCAGGTATTCTTCCCTGACATTAACTTTTCCTTGGGTTCAAGACCCGTGGAAAGGCCTGTATACTTATTTGGCGCACCATGTTTCCTCTTTTTTTCTGCTCTCTCTCCCCGCTTTACTTCTGATAGACTGTCTTGAATTTCGTTCAGAATTCTCCACCCCATCTTAACTGCTTGTTGACATATGAAAAGAAACAAAAAGGCTTTTAACACTAGAGAAAGTTCAAGACCAGACATACCTTGTAAAGCTGTAACGCGCCTTCCGTTCCCCAGCTGAAGAGTTCTGAATCTACGTCGGATCCTTCTCAACAGTCTGTTTCCGGGAACACTTCATTAACCACAGTTCCCCAGCTGATGAGTTCTGAACCTACACCGGGTCCTTCTCAACAGTCTGTTTCCGGGAACACTTCATTAACCGCTCCTTCTCCGTGATGCAGTAGCTCGCGGGTTCCGGCACCATTTATTGCCCGCGCTTTTGTGTGTCCCCCTGGTAAGAACACGCTCAGGGCAACCGGAATCTTCTGCAGTACAAATTTTATTGCTTACCCCATCAGGAGCCAGTGGAGAAAGGAGCCAGAGAGAGAGAGAGATGGCGGAGCCCCCTCCCTTTTATGGAGGACTGTCCTCCACCTCGGACGTGTCACTCCCTGATTGGCTGCAGCCCATCAGCCAGAGTTGTAGTCACGGGAAAGGCAGAGCACATGGCGTGGAAAGCTACCCCGGCACATGCGCAGCTTGCTTGTTTACTACTTAGAACACGGGTGTCAGTGCCATCAGCGCCATCTTGTAATGGCAAATGTGAAGGCGGCTCCTTACACTGTGGTTGTGAAACTTCCCATCTTTGTGCCTATAGTAGATTTTGAAATGTTTGCCACCTATGCCCATTAGGTGCCCCTTGTATAAAGTTGTATAAGGTAATTTCTCTCAGTCTCTTGAACAGATTCGCCTCTTATCTGAGTAGGAAATTGGTCAGCTAAAGCAGAGCAGTTGTCCAGAAAGCTGCTCTTCCAGATTGCAAAACTCAACAGCACTCGATTGGACCCTGTCACCTTGGGGGATTTCACCTCCTGGATCACCAATGCCTTCTCATTTTTTAAGGAATGGGTGGGAATGTTGGCCTGGGGAGCAGTGGTCCTCCTGGGTTGTGTCTTTTGTATCTGGCTATTGTGTCGATTCAAATGAGAGCACGCTCAGTATAAGGCAGTGGTGTACCAAGCATTGATGGCGATTAAAGAAGGCGTCTCCCCTGAAGTTTGGTTATGCTCAAGAATTAGTTGGCATCTGAGTTCTCTGCTCTTGCAACCCATGAATTTATGGATCCATTGCACTGGAATGAGAGAGACTCAACGATCTTTGATCAGCCCTTGCACATCGCTGAGGTTTCTTCATTGTACGTGATAGGGTGATCATGATTTCTCTGCTAATTCATTTCTTTAAAACTTGGCTGGCCTCTTTTGTAGAGTTCGCCCTAGGTCATTTAGCAGTTACTGTCACGCAGCACTGTGGTATCCAGAGACGGGCAACTTTCCTTATGCACAGACCAACCTAAGACATGGGGCCCAGTGGCAATAGGGTAACCCTAGGATGGGTAAGGCTGTGACATGAAAGGATTGACCTAAGACAGGAGCCGTGGCCGATGGAAAGACTTGCCCAGACCTAGTCCAGCATCGTATTATTAAACAAAAAAGGGGGAGATGTAGGCAGCCGCATGCCTAAAAGATGGCACCAACCTCCGCCATAAACAACACCATTGCACAGGTGCTAGCCCGAATCTGGTGCCAACCCCTCCCGAGCAGGTGCATACGAATCAAAGTGCTGACAGACTGACCAATTCCAGGAGGACACATAGCTCTCCCCAGTGCTGGGGTGTATATAAGCAGTCCTCCGGGGGTTTCCGGGGTTCCCCCGTAGTATGGAGGAGATCCTAAAATAAAAAAGGCAGTTGAGAAGAATCCGACTGTGTTGCGTTTTTTCTTGCTGGACGAGGTGAGCGCAACAGCACTGTCTTTGTAATAACAGAAATTCTGCATTGAAATTCTCAATTGAATCCAACAATCTTCCTTGACATTGGTCTTCCATTGCTCACAGGCCACATGGATGAAGAATGTTCAGGCAAAAGATAAGTATGCAGGTCCTACTGACTTCCAAAGGCATAGGACAGTTATGATAGACAAGAGACAGCCCTGCCATGAAGTTACAAAGCCTGGTCAGCCCATGAGAAAAATTCTGAAAAAGCTACCCATCAAAGAACAGAATTAAGCAATCCAAATATGGCTCAGTGAAACAGGACTTTGAGAAGAGAAGTTGGGAGAGGATAAGTTTCTCCCATTAGAATATGATCAATCTGATTATGAGAAACTTTCCATCATCAGTAAAATGAATTTCTTATTGTCAATGCAGATGTCTGCATGTTTTGCTATCTACTCTATTCCCCAAACTTTAAGTACATGACAGGCACATAGTAGCAAGTAATTAGGAAGCATGTAAGCAAATGAATAAGCATTATTTAAAAAAAATCCATTTATTCTTTGAAAGTTCCATACATTTATATAAACATTCTGTTCACACCTGTGTTACTGCTGTGAACAGACACCCTGCTATGACCAAGGCAAGTCCTATAAAAGACAACATTTAATTGGAGTTTGTTTACAGGTACAGATGGTCAGTCCATTATTATCAAGGTAGTAGTATGGCAGCCTCTAGGCAGGCATGGTGTAGGCAGAGCTGAGAGTTCTACATATTCATCTGAAGTCGGCTAGTGGAAGACTGACTTCCAGACAGCTAGGATCAGGATCTTAAAGCCCACACCCACAATACACACCTCTTCCAACAAGGCCACACCTAATAGTGTTTTTCCCTGGGCCAAGCACATATTACAACACCCATCACTTCATTTTCTTTGCCACCTCTTTTATACCTCCAATGCCTCATTTTATTTCCCATTCTTTTGTTTTGTCTTGGGTTTTCTTTAAGACTCACTGGTCTAACCAGGGCCACTTCCATGAATATAGGAAAGAAGCCAGCTACTAGAGAGCATAAGTGGCTCATTAATGGCTTTATCACCAAAGACAATGACTTCCTTTCCTTCCACTGCCCCTGACTGCCTCATGAAAGCCTCATCCATTTATGACTGTTGATTGATTCAGTTTTGTGTGGACCTTAGGCAAGTCATGGCAGTCTTGTAAACTCATGACTGCCTGAAACATGCCATACTCTAAGGGAGCATTTCATGGCTTTCCCCCCATTTCACAGCTCTTTCATTCTTTCCACCTTCTCTGTGATATTTACTGATCTTGCAGAGGATGATATGAGCCAGCATGTTTTCTCAACTCCTTTCTCTTTCCTTCAGACGCTTCATTGTCTTGTAGTTCATTTAAAGCTTTCACTCCGTAAATCCCCTGCTAGCTTATTCTTTTACAGTGAGTTTTTCCCCCTCTGGAAAAATCCTTCAAATACCTTGGAGTTTACTTCTAAATTTCTTGGATTGTTAAATGATAAGAAACTGATGAAATTTGTAGAAACTCTTATACATCAACCCAAATTCCCCAGGGGTATCTTACTTAAGAGAGGACTAGCAAAGCTTTGGAGGCTGTGGTTGATCTCCATTACGAATGAACCTGCTATGACCAAAGGGGCCAGAAGAGCTCAGGAGGAACTTAAGGGAATTTTTAAAAAGTTGAGCTGTCACACTTGTCTGTTAAGCAGACAAGATGTGTGGACACTGAGCTATTTTTTAAAACATGTTTTAGAGAGTATAGAAAATAGCCAAGTTTGAGAAGATCAATGATCACCTTTCAGATTATATAAAAAGCAAGCATTTTATTTCAAGGCAACACTCTCAATGTTTGAGCAAGAAGTAGGAAAGAGAGGGAAGGGTGTTAGCTGTCAGAATCTTGGGTGTTTGGTAACAGCATGTCAGAGTCAACCTTAGTCCTGTTTTTTCCCTCATTATTGGGCTTCAGCCTTTTAGGGAATTTGGGTTTTAGTCTGTTTTTACAAGTTGATCACAGTGTCTGAGGTTCATGTAGTACCAAGCATCTTCCAGGTCTCAAGCATCTTCATTGACAAATTGTAAGATAGATATGGTCCATGGCCTCCTATAATTTATCATTTGTAAGAGTATGACTTGCAGATTTACAGTTGTATATTGCAGTCTAGATTGTGTTGGAGGAAGGCCAGGAAGCAGAGGGTTAGGGAAAAAGTTACAAACTAATGATCATGAGAAGAATCAGGAAGGGTAGACTAGAGAGAGGACCAGGAACATAGAGGTGACACACACTAATGGAGATGTCACAGGTTGAGAGTTGGGAATAACCATTGATGGTAATGCAGATGGTCATTCAGATGAAGAGGAATGGAATTGATCACAGAAAAATAAGAATGGCTTGAACTGTGGGTGCGTGAGATACTGGGAGCAGGGACAAGTGGTCCATTGGGATGTTCTGTGTCATGGTTGGACTCCTCTGAAGCCTTGGTTCTGAACACAGGACATTTGCCCTTTATATTGTGTGTACCATCCTGCCACACATCATCAGTGAGCATTGCCTCACACATCTTTGCATTCACATGAAGTTATTCTCCAGTGTTTTACACCGTGTAAGCAAATCCCTGCTTTTAAAGAATGACAATGATTTCACTGTCATTTTAACCTTACTTAATATTAATTTAATTTAAACGTTTTGCTCTAAACAAGACCTTCCAGAGACAACAGGACTCACCCACATATAAACTAACAGTAACTGTGGCAGAATACACAGGGCCTGCACAGGTTTAAGTCAGATGGGGGTTCCAGTGCTGGGAGGGGAAGTGGATGTGAATCACCCTCCCGAACTACACAATATCTCTAATTGACATCAGTTGCAAAGGGAAAAAAATAGTTTTCTCCAACAGAGTCTCACTGGGTATAAAAGCATAGTTGACAGTAGGCCTCATGCCCAGCAGTAAATGGCCAATCTGAAACAAAGTCAATCGTATTTCCATCCATTCACATGGTCTTCTACCATCTCTCCTGTCTGTCCCCACACCTGATCCTGAATCCTCCATTCCTCTCCCCACCTCCCTCCATCTGCCTCTTATTTGCCTGCAAAATTCATGATGTCTTAGTTTTTAATAGCTGAGTAGTATCCCAATGTGTAGATATGCCACGTTTTCTTTATTCATTCTTCATCTGAGGGATATTTAGGTTATTTCCAATTTCTGGCTATTATGAATAAAGCTGCAATGAACATAGCTGAGCAAGTTTCTTTGTGGGATGGTGGAAATTCTTTTGGGTATATGCCTAGGAATGTATAGCTAGTTGTTGAGGTAGAGCTTTTCTCAGTTTTCTGAGAAACCACCAAATTGATTCCAAATTGGTACAAGTTTTACTCCTACCAGCAACAGAGGAGTGTTCCCCTTGCTTCACATCCTCAGCAGCATGTGCTAGCTCTTGGGATTTTTTTAATCTTTGTCATTCTGATTGGTGTAAGATGGAACCTCAGAGTTGTTTTAATTTGATGTCTCTGATGACTAACAACTTTGAACACTTCTTTAAGTATTTCTCAGCCATTTGAAATTTCTATGTTGAGAACTCTCTGTTTAGTTCTGTACTCCTTTTTTTTTTAAATTGGGTTATTTGGGATGTTTTGGTGTCTAACTTCTTGAGTTCTTTGTAAATTTTGGATATTAGCCCTCTTTCAGATGTAGGGGGTGAAAATTCTTTCCCAATCTTATGTATTTTTTTTTATTTTATTATGTGTGCTTCTCTCTTGATGTGTATGTATGTATTTTTGTTTTTATTTTATTTTTATACTATTTTTTTGTTTGTGTGCTTTTGTTTTTGTTTCTGCCTTTTTTTAAGAGAGAGAAAAAATGCATGAAATTTGATGGGTGGGGAAGTGGGAAATATCTAGAAGGAGAGGAGAGAGGGGAAACAATAATTAGAATATATTGTATGAAAAAATAGGTTCAATTGAAAATATTTATTTTGCTACCATCATTCCTTAGCACACTAGTATAAATTCAGTATAATTATATTGTGTAAAATCTATTCTTTCTCAGAATTGTAATTTGGATTACTGACCTGAATTTCATAAAATCTGATTAATGAATTTCGGTTTGGAATTAGGACAAAATTTCCAACAATTTCTGTAATGGCCCTCAACATCCTTCTGCCATTTGTTCTTCACACTATATGAAGTAGGTTTCTCAGCACTGATAATTTGAAAAAGTCTAAACATCAATGTATTCTGAAAGACAATGAAGTTGCTCTGTGTCCTTCTTTATTAAATACTCATCCAATATTTAATTCCTTATGTGAAAATAATTATTTCATTAGTATTCATGGGTGCTTTCACCTTTAAAATGGTAAAACTATATAATAAAGAATTGTTATTTTTGAGACAGACACACATGTGTCACAGGCTGATGAAAATTCTCTGTAGTAGAGAATGATTCCTTGTACTTCTAAAGTTATTGTGTTTATCTTCTGAGTGATGGATCTCAGGTACCAGCACAGCTGCTTTACTTGTATGTGTTAGTGTGAATAAGAATGGCACACAGAGTCTCATATACTTGGATGCTTAGTCTCCAGAAAGTGGGAGTGTTTGAAAGATGAAGGTAAGGTCTTGTAGAAGTAGGTGTAGCCATGTTGGAGAAAGTGTGTCACTGGGGATGGGCTTTGAGATTTCAAAATACCATGACAGATCCCATCACTTTTCTTGCTGCCAGTGGATCAGGATGTAGAATTCTCAGCTGCTTCTTCAGTGCCATGCCTTCTACTCACATACTGTCATGCTCCCTGCCATGATGATAACAGGGTAAGACTTTTAAATTATAAGAAAGGTGTTGCTTCCTTTTTATTTATAACATGCTTTTTTCATTTTATTTTTTATTAGATATTTTCTTTATATACATTTCAAATTACAAATGCTATCCCAAAAGTTCCCTATACCTTTCCCTGACCCTGCTCCCCTACCCACCTATTCCCACTTCTTGGCCCTGGCATTCCCCTGTACTGGGGCATATAAAGTTTACATGCTTTCTTTTTAAAAAGTTGCCTTGGTCATGGTGTCTCTTCACAGCAATCGAACACTGACAAAGTGTGGTATTGGAGATCAAGCTGAGGGTCTTGTGCATGCTAGATAAATATTCCACCAACAGAGCCACATCCAAACCCAAAGAATTCCAGTAATATTTTATTTGCATTACTATTCTATGTACCTGTGTACCAAGGGTGAAATAAAAGTTTCTCAGGAGAGTAAGGGTCAAAGTAGAAGATTTTAAAAAAGCCGTGCTCTTAGCTATTTGTTCTAGAAAATCACTTTCCATGTTTTCTCCTTCCTTGCACATAGCCAGTTTGTTTCCATCTCTATCTGTACTCCAAAGCCATTTCTACTGTGAAGGATGCCCTGACTAGTGGGAGGAAGCTCAGTTTCTTTGTTAGTGGTCAGTACTGGAGTGGGGATAACACCATATTTAGGTTAACAAAACTTCAGGATGCAGAAATTTCCAAGATTAGAAAGAAATAAAGCAATAAATATAACTAGAAAAAGTAGGGTTTAAAGAAAAAATTGGAAAGAAATTTAGGAGAAAGTGTATGAAAGGTCTTGAAAGGGTACTTTGGGGAGATTTTTGTTTAATGTCTTTCAATACATGCCACCATTGATATCAATTGACTATAAAATGTGAACCTATAATACAAAATAATTTTAAACTTTGAATCAACTTGGTATTATTTCTCTATATTCTTTCTTTGGATGGAGGATGGTCTCTTTTTTCCTTTTTAATTAAAAAGGATATATGTATTCATTTTAGTGTGTGTGTGTATTTTGTCTACATATACATATGTTCACCATGAGTGTGTCTACTGCTAATCAAACTAGAGGATTCCCCTAGGACTGGAATTACAGTGGTTGTGAGCTGCCATTTGTATGTTGGAAATTGAATTTGCCACTCTGGAAGAGCAGCCAGTGCAGCTGACCTCTGAGCCATCTCTTCAGCTCCTGCTTTCTCTTGTTGTCTGGACAGTGTTCTCAGCTCTTGGGTGAGGCATGGCCACAGCTTGGGTTTCAAGTGAGGAATGATTTCCCATTTGTTGAATGAAGGTATCTTTGAGTCCAGCGTGTAACAACTGTGAGGGCTGTGTTAATAAAAGCTTCTAGTTTAGCCTGTTATTGCTGAATGACTTTTCATGGAGTGTTTATTCTCACCGCTGGAGACATCAGTAACACTGTCATTTTAATAGCTGCTTTTTATGGTGAATGCCATAAGCATATTTCCTGACCCTTCTAGCACACTGCCTATTATGCAGATACAGCTCTAACCAAGCAGAGTTGTAAGAGGTATAAATAAATAATTTTGCATTTTTCTCACAGGACAAATGACTAAATGCTAATTTGGAACCTGACAAACTTGGCTTGCTTGTTAGAGAATGTTAGAATAATGTGCCCCGTCTCTGCAATCCATGCCATATATCCTATTCCAGATAGCAAATGCTCCAATGAATAAATGAATTGTGCCTCTCCTAATGCTGTTTTATTGAAGACAGGAAACTTATGTGGGCAGAGGCAGAAACTTAGTCTTGTTACTGGTGACTGAATCCCATTTTTCATTTATATATGCCTACAAGTCTAGGTAGAAATGATGTGTTTTCTGCAAGTTTGTCTATATCATGACCTGCAATATCACCTGGTATTTCCTGAATGACTTTATTTCCTGAGAGTTAAAGTGTTTGTTTTTTAGCAGCCACAGACATACAAGGGTATCTTCTGATACTGAGAGCTCTCTGGTTACCTTCAGTGAATTGCA
Organism: Mus caroli; assembly: GCF_978045245.1. Lineage (NCBI taxonomy): Eukaryota > Metazoa > Chordata > Mammalia > Rodentia > Muridae > Mus > Mus caroli. The sequence goes on from NW_028227266.1 coordinate 6,309,476, forward strand.
TCTCTTTACAAACTTGGTAGAATTTATTATCTGATTCATTTGAAATTGTTTCAAGTATGTAAGGACTACTTAGTATTCAAAAATTAAACAGCAAAACCCTGAAAATATGGTGTTTTTATCCTAAATCCTCTGTGTTTGCTCCTAAATCACTTTCAGACAACTGTCTCCCACATACCACTGTGTGATGGCCACCACATAATGGTCATTGGTATGGTCACTGTGTGATGGAATCGTGATGGTCATAATGTAAAGCTCACTGGGCTATGATCATTGTATGTGATAGCCCCAGTGTGATGAACACTGTGTGATGGTCACTATGTGATAGCCACAGTGTGATTGCCACAGTGTGATGGCCACTGTATAATGACAACTTTTTGATGGTAATTGCATGATGGTCACTTTGTGAAAGTCACAGTGTGATTACCTCTGAGTGATGGATGGTATGTGATGGTCACTTTGTGATAGCCACAATGAAATGATCACAGAGTGATGCCTAGTATGTTATGGCCCTCGTGTGATAGTCATTGTGTGTGATGGTCACTCAGTGATGGCCACTGAGTAAATCATCACAGTGTGATAACTCTGTATGATTGTCACTGTGTAATATCCATTGTGTGATGGATACCATGTCATAGCCACTATGTGATTGTCACTCTGTCATGGCCAACAGGTGATGGCAATTGTGTGGTGGCCACCTGTGAGAGACACTGTGTAATGGTTACTGTGATGGTCACTGTATAATTGGTACTCTGTGCTTACTACTGACTGATGACCTATTAAAGATCAGGCTTGACAGGTGAGAGGAAACTGAAGCTCCAACCACTTTACATACATACACAGACATGTATTTTATGGATGGATGGAGCAAAGCTCCAACAACTTTATTTTTCTCCCACAGTTTACATATCCCAGCAACATCTTTTAAGCAGAACAAAAATCATAATATGGTTATATTCTAGTTTCTTTTAGTGAATTATTATGAAAAAACAGAATGTTCCCTAATACTGTTACATGAAATCCCTTTCAAGTATTGCATGTGGAAAAAGCAAATTATTTCCAAGAACCCACATGCATTCATAACCAAGAAACTTGTTATAGATTAACAAAGTGTAAGAAAGCAAGGTAATTTTCTCAGCCAGCTTATTTTTACTGGTAGGCTGAAATTTATGTATAAAAAGAAAGGATCAATTATCTTATTATTTACCTTAAAAATAATCTTATAAGAATCCTAAAAGAATGACAAATCTAAACTTTTATTCAAAAAACAACCAGTAGCTTCTACTTTAAATCCTCTGGGTGTCTAGTTATTCATTAACTGTTTTTTGTTTTTTTTTTTTTTTATTAAATATATTAGGAGGCTGAGGGAACAATGGGTACAAGAAAGTAATCATCACCTTGGTCACCAGCCCAGCTTTAAGCAGGAGAGGCAGAGCAGCTAGTGCTGGCTGGCTGCCGTTGCTCTTGTTCTCTGACCTAGCTCAGCACCGAATATGCCTTCCTGTGCTTCACATTGTTTTCTAAGATTTTCCACATCCAATCCACTAGAAAAAAAAAAAAACCATTTTAACCTGATTTCACTAACAATCTACATCTCCAAATTCATTTTAAGGGTAGAGGTCACTGCTAACAATGTACATTCATCTCTAAGTTCTTTCTAAGGGTGTAGGTTGAATCATGAATCTGCTTTTTCGAGCAATGCTTATGAGGGATGTCATGTTACGGCAACAAGCAGAACAAAATTCAAACAGCATGAAGTTCTCAGGATCTGTAGTCCTTGTGTTTCTACCTCTCTGAGGTACACCCATTATGTTTGTCTTAACTGGTGGACTGTATTCCATGAGTTCTAATGCTGTTTTGCTGTTCTTGCACAGGCCTCAACAGTGGGCATTGTGTAATAGCCACTATGTTCTGTACATTGTGTGATGGTCCCTAGGTGATGGCCAGTCTCTGATAGCCATTGTGTGATTGTCACTGTGTGATAGCCACTCTGTGATTATCATTGTGTAATAGCCACTCTTTGACAGCCCCTGTGTGATGACCATTGTGTTGGCCATTCGGTGATGACCACTTTGAGATTACAACTGTATGATGATCAAGTTTTCATTATCAACGTGTGATAGTCACTGTGTGATGGTCACTGTGTGTGACCACTGGTCTAAGCACTGGATGACTATAGTGAGAAGAATAAATACTATGGTCCCCTGTTTTTTGAATCTTAGATAAGATAAAGAGAACCTATTAGTAACTATCAAATGTGCCATGTGCACGTCCTTTGCTCATGTGCACTTGTAGATGAATTAGAGTGTGGTGGTTGAACAGGCATGGTCCCATACTCTTGAGTTTGAATTCTTGACCCATAAGGTGTGGCAGTATAAGGAGGTGTGACCTCCTTGTAGTAAGTGTGGTTTTGTTGGAGGAAGTGTATCTCTGTTGGGGCTGGGTTTGTGGTCTTATACATGCTCCAGCTATGCCCAGTATAACATAGAATCTCCTTCTTCTGCCTGTGGATCAAGTTGTAGATCTCTCAACTTTTCCAGCACCATGTCTGCCTACATAATGTCATGCTTCCTGCCATGATGATAATGTACTCAACGTCTAAAACTATAAGCCAAGCCCAAATAAATATTTTCCTTTATAAGAGTTGCCTTGGTCATGGTGTCTCTTCAGAGCAATGAAACCCTAACTAAGACAGATAATGACAATTATTCATTGATGTAGACTGCTTAGAAAAAGGCATCATTGGAAATGGTGCATATGAAATGATGACTGACCACTGACAGGTTCCTGAAATACCCATAGTGAATACTCAGGAGTTCACTCCGTATTAGCCCTTGTCCCTTGCCCATTATCAAATATTTTGAAAGTCTTCCTATCTATGCATGTGATAAAGACTCTGGACAGGGATTCTTCTTCAGAAGGATACAGTAAGTGGGTCACAAACCATTTAAGGAGTTGGAGATATGGGAATGGCTTCAGTAGAAGGGAAAGGTGTAATGTGTAAGCAAGGTGTAATAGCTTGCTGAAATATTTGTGGAACAGACACTGATAACAGATCATGAGGGCCTATGGGGAAGGTAGACTATTCACCACTTCCATATTCAGTATGATAAGTAGTGAAGGAGCAAGAAGACACTGGAGTCAGCTATATGCAAAGCAGTGTCCTCAGATGACAGTCAGATTCAGTTAGACAGGAGAAAAGGGAATATTCAGAAAGTGAAAGACTTTGTTGAAAGTGCTTAAACAAACAGGTGTGTAAGTTCTCTGAGTATACAATGACAGGTGTGAGAGAGACAATGAGTGGTGGGACCTTGAGTCAGGTGGAAAGGTAATGGGCCAAGAATCTAGGAGAATCCAGGTGGCTCACAAAGGTGTTCTCTGACAGGGGCAGATGTGCTGTGTCCTGAAGACTTGTCATAGTGTCTTTCTGGGGAAGGCATAGTTTTCAAGTCCCAGTTTAGTCATAGACATGGTGTTATGGAGATAGCTGACATCTGCAGGATAACATGTGTCTGTGGAACTCTCTTTGCACTCTTGTCTAGTCAAGATGGAAAACATTGTTGCCATTCCCTAGGTGCCTTTGAGATATCCACATAATTTATTTGCATGTTTTCAACTGTAATTTTTTAATCTATTGGATTTCATATTGTAAAAGCATGCTTTTGTCTTTTTTTGTTCCAAATTATGTGTTTCTGATATCCTTTGAATAGAATGACCCTGCCTTATATAGGAGTAGAAACAAATCCTACATGAATGTGACCTCCTCGATGTGCCCAAGGATTATCTATGTATGTATATTTTCAAAAATGTAACTGGATATATTTAACCTGTGTTCAGAGCTGTGGATCCATGGACCACCATCTCCAAGAAGAGGAGGAAAATGGGAAGATGTCACTCAAGTTGCCCATGTGGGATCAACTCCATGAAATTTGGATCATGTGTCACTGTGACACCAAGTCAACAATTATCCTGTGTTTTTGTTATGACTTCATTTGTCCTCAGTGTAGTTATGTTGCTGTACAAGGGTGAACCCACACAACCAAGCAGATCATGCTACATGACATGTATGGAGTTTGTCAAGAGGTTTTGGTTCTCCCCTAACAAACACTGACCTATAGAAGAGCCAAAGAATAGAGCAATTTGGTACCTGCACGCTAGATACTACATGTGAATGTGTGCACAGTGGCATAGACATGTGTATATATCTGTGTGCATGGGAAGTATACCTGTGTGTGCTGAAGGGTACACATGTGCACACACATGTATGCAGGGGAGCACACTAGTGTGTGTAATGGTGTATACATGTGTGTGTGCATGCCTGTGGAAATAACTCTTCAGGTGATGTCCCTTGCCTTGTGTTTTGAGACAGGTTCTTTTGTTGGCATGAAAATCACAGATAGGTTAGCCTCACCAGCAAGCAAGATCCAGAGACCCCCTTGAATTCGTTTAGAATCACTTATCACCACATTTCTTAAATGTGGATTTGAGGTTCCTATTCTGGTCCTTATATTCAGAGGACAAAGTATTGATTGAGGGATCTTCTCAGCCCTGGAGACTGTAATTCATTCCTGCTTAGTATCGATCAACACATGAATGGGTAGGGCAGCTAATTTCTCAGGATATTTTAACTCATACTGCAAATAACCCTCGGAAAGTCTTAGAAATATAAATAATATATTTATTTTTGCAGATAATATAGGCCAACAAGCCTCTTTCAAGTTATCTTACTGAATAAGTCTTGAAGATAAAAGACAGAGGGAAAATAATCACCCAACCATTGTCCATGTTCACTGGGATTTTATTAATACCCAGGGCTCAAACCAACCAGTTCACATATACCTTGCAAGAAGCAGTAACATGCCTCTTAGGAGTTCAACTTTTTCAGTTTTATTTCCACTAAGGAGACAAAGGCAGTTTACTTATTCTGCAATTACTGTAGGTGGCAAGCTATCAATAAAATCTCATGCTTTCCCCAGTGGTTATGCAATCCTAATAATTAAATCTACACATCTGCTAAATAACAGCAGATTCAAAGTCTAGCAATTTACATGGAAGAAAACAGATGTCATTCCGCTATAATCTCTTCACATTCACCATGAGTGCTGTGAATACTACGCACCCCGCAGTGATTAATCTATCAAAATATTCTACTTCGTTTACTTCTTTTTATTACATCCTGTGTCACAGGAGATGGAACAGCTGTTTCTGGATGGATGGCAGAGAACTGGTACCAAATAAAGAATTCTCTGAGTAGATTCAGCAAGCCCATGCTACCAAATTATTTGAAAAGAGAGCTTGAGTGTCTACAATGGGGTGATTTTAGACCTTCCAATGGAGCTACAGTTTCCATCAGCCCCAAAAGTGGAGAATGATCTCCGACACAGGAAGAATAATGCATTTTCCCTTTATGGAAAAGTGTGTTGCAGGATGTTCATTCCTTGCCTCTGAATTGCAAAGTTGAATTCATATCTGGTGTTAAGTACAGTGACTTAATTTAAAGAGTAGGTTCTTCCCCAATTAAGTTGCCATTAAATAAAACTTCACTTTAAGGGGAAAACATGAAAAAAATACTTAAATTCTGGAAGTTTACACTGAATTAATGAAAAATAGGGTCTTTTAATGATAGGGAAATTTGATAATGGGGAAATATTGAAGTATCACTAGAGAATTACTGGATTGATATTCATGGACAGCTCTGAGATAATAAAGAAGGTGTAATAATTCATATTTTATATGGTCTTGTGAAGAAAGAAATTTTATTATCCTCAAGAGTAGTTCTTAAACCTCAGTGTGCAGGAACACCTATCCTACCTCCTCCCCAGCTACTAAATCCAACCCCTAAGGAGCTAAAACACACAGAGATTCTGATTTACAAAGCAGGGAATTTTAGAATGCATGCCAGTTAGTTCTTATGTAGGCTCTCCTCAGTTCTGAGAAATGATTTTTCAAATAAACAGTGCTATGGTATATTCTCTCTGTCTGTCTCTGTCTCTGTATTTCTGTCTGTCTCTCTGTCTCTGTCTCTGTCTGTCTGTCTCTCTCTCTGTCTCTCTCTCTCTCTCTCTGTCTCTCTCTCTGTCTGTCTGTCTGTCTCTCTCTCTCTCACACACACACACACAAATATACACATGCAGACATACTATACATTCCAGAAGTTTGTAAACAAACATGATAGAATTCAGAACTCCTTGGAGCCAGGCTTCTCTGTTTAGATTCTAGTTTAAGCTTGCCATTTTATGCTGTCTACTTTTCTGGAGCCTCAATGATGTAGTCAGGTGACCCACGCTACCGACTCGCCAGCGAAAACGCACGAAGGCCACTCGGATCCTTCTGCAGTAAAGCTTTAATTCATCTCAAGAGATAGATGATCAGCTTCAGGAGAGGAGACCCAGAGAGCAGAAAACCCTTCCCTTTTATAGGCTGCGAAAAACGGTTGGAAACGTGCACCACCCGGATTGGCTGCTCACTATCAGTCAGTTAACGCCACGAGAGAGGCAGGGCTCAGGTAATGGAAAGATACCCTGTCACCTGTGCACACTTACGAGCAATGGATGTCAGCACCATCTTGTAACGGCGACTGTGAGGGCGGCTCCTCACAGTCAGGGTTCTATTGCTGTGAAGTGACACCATGGCCACTGAAACTCTTATAAAATAAACCAGTTAATAGATATTTGTCTACAGTTCCAAAGGTTCAGTCTATTATCAGCATGGAGGCATGCAGGCAGACATGGTGCTGGAGAAATAGGTTCACTATCCAAATATTCAGGCATCAGAAAGAGACAGACACTGGGCAAGGCTTGAGGTGAGTTACAAACTACCTCCAGTAAGTCCACATCTCCTAATCTATCAATTAGTACCATTCCCTGGTGACTAAGGATTCAAATAAAAGAGCCTCTGGGGGTTTCATTCTTATTCAAACCATAAACCTGTAAATGAACAGACATTATTAGTAGTATTTGAAGATGTATTGTACATGTTTACTTCTGAAAAGATTTGGATATATTTGCTGCCTTCAATGGATTTTTCTTCTAAACTTTTCAAGTCTTTTGTTTTAAAGACATATATAATTTTATCTATGTATATGAGTGCATGCATGCATGTGTGAGCATGTATGAAAGTGTGTGTGTGTGTTTCCAGAAGCATTGGATTCTCTGTAGCTGGCAATGCAGGATGCTGTGAACTGCCTGATAAACCCTTGGAGCCAAACTCTGGTATTCAGAAGCAAATGTTCTTAACCATTGAGCAACACTCTCTAGGCTCTCTAAGTTTTTAAAAAGACCAATGTTTTTCTATTGGAAATGGAAATTTTCTCCTAGAATATACCCCAGTTACGACTTCTCCTCCCTTTGATCCTTGGCCTCTCCTCTCCTTTGGATCCACATTTCTTCTATCTCTAGGCTTTTAGGGATAACAGTGAAATGAAATAAAATAAAACTAACACATCAGACTAGAACAAAACAAACAAGCACAAGGAAAAGAACCCAAGAAAAAGGCACAAGAAACATATACAAACATGCAGAACCCCCCCTCATTCACACATTCAAAATCCCCTAAAAACACTCAATTTGAAACTATAAGACATACTCAATGGACCTGCAGATAAAAAAAGAGAAAAAATATTAATAACATAAAACTAAAATGAAAGATAAGATTAAAGAAAAGTCCTGATTCACGTGACTTTGTGAGACAAAGAAGCTCCAGGGATGCGATTGTTGAATTTGACTTCTGTTAGCTATGCAGTGTACCCTTAAGGATACATTGTCATTGCACTGGCATTCCTTGCATACAAGACACAATTTTAGGCCAAAGAGTTTATGTCTGGGTTGGTGTTTATATTTCTTGAAGTTCACAACGTTGTGTAGGTGTTATCTCTAGCAGTTGGGCCTTGGCATCAGGTTGTAGAGAGCAATCTGTAGCCTAGGCAGCAGCCTGAGTTCTTTGGGGATTCTCAGGGAACCACTTTAACCACTAGCTCAATTAGATGTAGCCCCTTCCTGGTGCTGGAAATTTTATTTGGTGACAAGAATTGTCCAGTTGGGGGATCTGTTGGGGGAATTGTTTGCAATTTTGTTTAGATCACTTTCACATATGTATGTACTTTAGGAGCTTCCTACTGCGTTAGGTTTCCATATCACCCCTCAAATAGTCCTTAGTTTTAGTTTTCTCTCATCTCTCTTATTCTGCACTTGATTATTCTGTTCTAGATCCCCCACCAATCCACAACTTTTCTATTTTCCTTTCCAAAGGAGAGCTGTCTTTCCTCTAGTTCCTTACTCTTTACCTAACCTATGTTGCTCAACAGTTGTTGCTTGTTTATCATTGACTTAACAGCTATATGCTCGTATTAGTAAATACACACCAGATTGGTCTTTCTGGGTCTGGATTACCTCATTCAGGATGGTTTTTCTTAGTTCCACCCATTTTCCCGTCAATTTTATCAGTTCATTTATTTTCACAGGAAAGTAATATTCCATTTTGTAAGACTATTACATTTTCCTTATCCATTTTCCTTTTGAGAGATTTCTGGATTGTTTTTTGTATGTAGCTATGATGAAGAGAGCAGAATGAACATGGTTGAAAAATTGTCTCCATGTTAGGATAACATGACCTTTAAGTATATTCCCAAGCCTGGGATATTTGGATCTTAAGGTAGGTTTTTTTTCACAACTTCTTGCCTCTACAAGTTTGCAGTCCCCCCAGCAATGGATGAGTCATTTGCTTACTTAACAGCATTCTTACCAGCATGAGATATCTATCACTCTTTTTTGTTGATCTTTGCCATTTTGCCAGGTATAAGATAAGTTGTTTTGATTTATATTTCCCTGAAGACTAAGGATATTGAACATTTCTTTTTTTTAAAAGATGTACTCATTTATTTTATACATATTATTTTATACACCACCATTGTTCTCTTCAGACACATCAGAAGAGGGCACCACAGTGCATTACAAATGGTTGTGAGCCACCATGTGGTTGCTGGTAATTGAACTCAGGACCTCTGGTAGAGCAGTCAGTGCTCTTAACCACTGTGCCATCTCTACAGCCCTATTGAACATTATTTTTTTTACATGTTTCTCAGCCATTTATGTTTCCTCTTTTGAGAATTAACTGTTTAGATAGGTACCCTATTTTTAGTTGGATTATTTGGTTTGTTGATGACTAGTGTCTTGAGTTCTTTATATATTCTGGCTATTAGTCCTCTATCAAAAGTGTAGTTGGTAAAAATATTTTCCTACTCTGTAGGCTGCCACTTTGTCTGAATGAAGACATTCCTTGATGTGCAGAGGCTTCTTGGTTTTATAATACTCCATTCATTAATTGCTAATCGTAGGGCCTGGGCTAATGCTGTTCTGTCCAGAAAGTCATTTCTTGTGCCAATGAGGTCAGGGACATTTTCTTCTCTTCTATCAAGTTCATTTAGAGTTGAATTGTGTGTATATTTCTTATTTCTTTATAAAAAATTCAGGTGGGCTTAAATGTGTGACTTTATGATCATATCTGTTCTATGCCAATACCATGCTGGTTTTATTATTGCATCTTTGCCGTACAATTAAGGTTAAGGATGATGAGTCCTCCAGTAACTTTTTTTGTTTTTTCATTTGTTTGTTTATTTGTTTGTTTTTATTGTTCAGGGTTGTTGCAAACTCTCCCGAGGTTTTTTTTTTTTTTTTTTTTTTTTTTTTTTTTTATAATTTTCACATGAGTGTAAAAATGATTCTTTTATGATCTGTGAAGAGTTTTGTTTGAATTCTGTTGGGGAATCTGCACTAAAACAGCAGATTACTTTTGTTAAGATATCCATTTCTATTATATTAATTCTACTGACTCAGTAGCATTGGAGATCTTCCTATCTTCAGATGTCTTCCATTACTTTCTTCAATGTCTTAAAAAGTTTTTATCATGTAAGTCTTCTATTTGCTTAGTTGGAGTCACCCCAAAAATTGTTTTCATGGTTATTGTGAAAGATGCTGTTTCCTTAGCTTCTCTCAGTCACTTGTAATTGCTGCTGATTTCAGCATATTCATTTTTCTACTTTGTTGAAAGTATTTTGCAAATGTAGGAGATTCCTAATGAATTTTTAGTGTCATTTATGTATACAGTCTTCACCTGCAGATAAAGATACTTTGGCTTCTTTTGTTTGTTTGTTTGTTTGTATCTTGATCTTCTTCAGCTATCTTACTTATCTAAATAAGGCTTCAAATGCTATAATGAGTAGTTATGGAAAAAGTGGCCAGGTTTGTCTTATGATTTTAGTGGAATTTCTTTGGGTTTCTCTCCATTTAAGTTGATGTTGACTATGGACTTATTGTAAATTGCTATTATGTTGAGGCATGTCCCTTGTATTTCTAATCTCTCCAGAACTTTTATCATGAAGGGATTTTGGATTTTGTCAAAAAAATAAACAAACAAACAAAAAACCAACCAACCAAAAAGCAAAAACAAAAAACAAAACAAAAAACCTCCTCTTTTCTGCCTAATTATATAATCATGTGGTTTTCTTTCTTTCCTTTTTTTTTAAAGATTTATTTATTTATTTTATGCATATGTGTACACTGTTGCTATATTCAGACACACCAGTAGAGGGCATCTTATTTGATTACAGATGGTTGTGAGCCATCATCATGTGGTTGCTGGGAATTGAACTCAGGAACTCTGGAAGAACACTCAGTGCTCTTAACCCCTGATCCCTCTAGCCCCGGTTTTTAATTGTGGTGGATTACATATACTGACTTACATGTATTGAACCTTTCCCAGATCTTTGGGATGTTGCCTACTTAATCATGGAGGATGATTTTTTTTTTTTTTTTGAATGTGTTTTGGAATTCAGTTTGCAAGTGTTTTGTTGAGAACTTTTATGCCTATGTCCCTAAGGGAAATAGTTCTGCAATTGTCTTTCTTTGTTTAGTCTTTAAGTGGTTTGGATTTCAGGTTAGCTGTAGTTTTGTAAAATGAATTGGGCAATGTTTCTTCCATTTCAATCTCATGAAATAATTTGAGGACTATTGGCATTAACTCTTTAAATGTCTGGTTGAGTTCTTTGTTGAAACCATCTGGCTCTGGGCTTTTTTTAATCTTGGAGAATTTTAATGACTGCTTTATTTCACTAAGGGCTACAGGTCTGTTTAAATTGCTTATTTGAGCTTGATTTAACTTTGGTATGTGCTATGTATGGAGAACGTGATCCATCTCTTTTAGATTTTCCAATTTGGTGAATTACAGGTTTTTAAAGTATTTTTCTTATGATTCTCTGTGTTTCCTGGGGTCTCTTATGTCCTCCTTTTCCTCTTTAGTTTTCTTAATCTGGTCTCTCTATATTCTGGTTAAATCAAATAAACATTTGTCTAACTTACCGATTTTCTCACAGAACTCACTCTTTGTTTTATTGATTCTATTTGTTTATTTATTTATTCTATTTTATTGATATGAGACCTGAATTTAGTTTTTTCTTATTGTCTACTCCTTTTAGGTATAATTTCTTTTTTTTTTCCTAGAGCTATCAGATGGTATGAGATTTCCCTCTGCCCTGCTGTCTCCTTTCTTAAATGTATGTACTTAGTGCTATGAACTTGCTTCTTAGGATCACCTTCTACCTGATAAATTTGAGTATGTTTGCATTCATTTTCATCAATTACAGAAAGTCTTTAATTTCTGTCTTGACCCATTAGTGAGTTGTTCAGTTTCCATGTGTTAGTCTTTAGGAGGTAGGCTATTTTTTTCAATTTTCTTGTGTCTGTTGAGACTTGCTTTGTGTCTGAGTATGTGGTTAATTTTGGAGAAAGTTCCATGAAGTGATGAGAAATATATTTGTGTGTGTGTGTGTGTGTGTGTGTGTTTGGGTGAAATGGTCTGTAAATATTTTTGGTTAATTTGGTTTATGACCTTAGATAGCTCCAACATTTCTCTGTTTAGTTTTTGTCTGGATGACATGTCTTGGTGAAAATAGGGTATTGAAATCTCCCACTATCAATATGAGGGTCAATATGTGATAGTAGTGTTTTCTTTACAAGCTTGGGTGTCTTGTGTTTGGTGTATAGATATTAAAAATTAAAATATCTTGGTGTTTATTTCCTTTCATGAGCATATAGTGTTCTTTCCTATCTTTTGTTGATTGGTTTTAGGTTGAAGTCTATTTTGTTTGATATTGAAATTGCTTCTTATGTTCAATTGTCTAGAATATAATTCTTAACCCTTTAACCTGAAGTAATGATTATCTTTGATGTTGAGGTGTGTTTCTTGGATGCAGCATAAGAATGGATCCTGTTTTAAGATCCATCCTGTTAGTCTCTTTTTATTGAGAAAATGAGATCATTGTTGTGAGATAATAGTGAGCATTGTTTGTTGATTCCTGTTATTTTGTTGCTGCTCTTGCTGGTGCTTGCTGGTGGTGGTTTGTTGTGTGTACGTTTCTTTCCTTTGATTTACTGGTCTGAGATTATTTCTTCCTTGTCTTTTTTGGTGTGATTAACACCTTAATTTGGACCTTTTCTTCTAGTGACTTCTTAGTGGTGGGCTTATAGATAGGCCTTTTACAAAATTTATTATATCATTTAATGTCTTAATTTATCCATTGAATGTGATTGAGATTTGCTAGGTGTATTAATCTGGGCTCTCATCTGTGGTCTCTTAGAATTTGTAGAACACCAGTTCAACCCCTTCTGTCTTTTGAACTCTCTTTTGAGAAATTTGGTGCTAGTTGTCTAATAGGTTGGTTACTTGATCATTTTCTTGCTTGAGGCATTAATATTTTTTTTTGTTCTATAAGTTTAGTGTTATTATTATTATGTGCCTAGAGGACTTTTTTTGGTCCACCCTTTTTGGTGGTGCTCTGTAAGCTTCTTGTACCTTGGTAGGCATCTTATTTTTTGTTAGGGGAATTTTCTTTTATAAATTAGTTGAAAATATTTTCTGTGCTTTTGATCTTGATTTCTTCTCCTTTCCTTATTCCTATTATTTGGCGATTTGCTATTTTCATGGTCTTCAAGATTATCTGGATTTTTTTTTCGGGGGGGGGCTTGAAGTTTTTAGATTAACATCTTCTTTGTCAGAGGTGCCCATTGTTTCCTATTTTATCTTCAATGCCATAGAGTCTGACTTCCATCTCCCATTTTTCTTCCAGGGAAGCTTGCCTCTGATGTTCCTCTTTGAGTTCCTAAATTTCCATTTTCAGAGTTCTCTCAGTTTGTGTTTTCTTTATTGAGTCTACTTGCATTTTTTTTTTTTGAGATTTTGAACTGTTTTATTCTTATTAGAGTTTTACAGATTTCTTTAATGGATTTATTCATTTACTCTTTAAGATCCTCCATCATATTCATAAAGGTTATGTTAAGGTCTTGTGCTTCAGCTGTCTAACCATTCTCAATACTTACTGTGTTAGGGCTGCTGTACTCTAATGAGGAGATACTGTCTTGGTTGTTACTGATGTTTTCAACAGCAGTGTCAACGTGTTTGGATTTGGGTGACTGGAGTTCTAGTTGTTGACATTTGACCTTGGGTGGCTGACTTTTTTCTTTGTGTTTCCCTTTTTTTGTTCTTTAGAGGGTACAGTAACTGCTACCTGAAAGGGAATCCTTCTGGAACCTGTCCAAGTATTACTTTTAGGTGGTATGCATAGAATGTGATTCTAGGTATTAGAATCTGACACTCAGGAATAAGATAGGATAGGGGAAGGAGCAAAGGTGTCCACATGAGTGAGGGAATCAGGGTGTTCTACCAACATCTACTTAGTCTCCAGGTAATGGAGGTTGATAGTAAGGAAGTCCACAATAGGTAATTGGCTATAGATATGGGCAGAAGACTGTGGGACTGGATTTGGAGGAGAGGAGGGAGAATAAAGGCCTGAAGCCCATCCTACCTGTTTAGCTATCCTACTTGCTTATGTTGCAGGGCCTTGTTGGAAGGTTCCCAGGGAGGACATGCTGAAGCTAGGAGCTTCCATGAAATATTGAGAAAGGTGAAGAAATGTTGGTGGGAAAGTTCTGTGCCAAAATCTTTATAACAGATTTCCATGGTCCTCTTTCTAAGTCTTATTTATTTCAGGCTTCCTTCTCCAGGGTGCCATCTCAGCTGCAACCCAACCTCCACATACATGTTAAGAATCAGACTTGAATTGATTTCACCCACTAGCTAATGCTTTTCAGCTTCCTTTGCATTCTCCATTGGGATGTTCCTAGTTTCAACCTTTGATCCTTTTTATACACATTAAGTCTTTGGTTTTTAGATGCTACATCTGATAGCTACAAAAAAGCTAATAACTGAAGGTATAACCTTTCCCCTTAGTCTACCAGAATCAAGTACTAAATAATACACTTGATATCTCTACTTGGATGCTTACTAGACATCTGAAATGGCCCAAATTGAGTGGGTAGTTTTCCTCCCTTATTCCATACCTTGTCTACTCCTGACCTTCTCCATCTCCTTTGATATCTTAACTCTTCTATTTCCTTGGAATATCATGCTTAATCTCTCTTTATCATAACACAGGACACTAGGTATTACTTTGACTCCATCATATACTGCCACAGACTTTTACTTAAAATACTGCAAAAGTCTCATTGCTTTGATTCCACTGTTCACCTCCCTAGAGTTCATTATTTATGAAGCAACCATAAAGAAAAATTTCTTTAAAGTGTGAGTCTGAAAATACACATACCTGATGGCATCTTCTCTCACTCAGAAAAAAAGTTGCAATATGACATGGAACCAACTTTATGCATAGTCTCTTTTTCTCTTGTAGCTGTATCTCCTCACTGCCAATACTTGCCTGTTCTTGAAACCAGTGTGGCTTTTCTGTCTGAGCCACTGATCTGGAAAGGTCTTCCTCTATACATGCTCATAGCCTTTTTTTTTTTAATTTTTAATATTTTTTTATTACATATTTTCCTCAATTACATTTCCAATGCTATCCCAAAAGTCCCCCATAACCCCCCCCACACACACACACTTCCCTACCCACCCATTCCCATTCTTTTGGCCCTGGCATTCCCCTGTATTGGGGCATATAAAGTTTGCAAGTCCAATGGGCCTCTCTTTCCAGTGATGGCCGACTAGGCCATCTTTCGATACATATGCAGCTAGAGACAAGAGCTCCGGGGTACTGGTTAGTTCATCATGTTGTTCCCCCTATAGGGTTGCAGATCCCTTTAACTCCTTGGGTACTTTCTCTAGCTTCTCCATTGGGAGCCCTGTGATCCATCCGATAGCTGACTGTGAGCATCCACTTCTGTGTTTGCTAGGACCCGGCATAGTCTCACAAGAGACAGCTATATCTGGGTCCTTTCAGCAAAATCTTGCTAGTGTATGCAATGGTGTCAGCGTTTGGAAGCTGATTATGGGATGGATCCCTGGATATGGCAGTCTCTAGATGGTCCATCCTTTCATCACAGCTCCAAACTTTGTCTATGAACTCCTTCCATGGGTGTTTTGTTCCCAATTCTAAAAAGGGGCATAGTGTCCACACTTTGGTCTTCATTCTTCTTGAGTTTCATGCGTTTAGCCAATTGTATCTTATATCTTGGGTATCCTAAGTTTTGGGCTAATATCCACTTATCAGTGAATACATATTGTGTGAGTTCCTTTGTGATTGTGTTGCTCATACCCTTTTTTCACTCCTTTATTTTTTTTAAATTGGGTATTTAATTCAATTACATTTCCAATTCTATACCAAAAGTCCCCCACACGCTCCCCCATGCACTCCCCCACCCACCCACTCCCGCTTCTTGGCCCTGTACTGAGACATATAAAGTTTGCACAACCAATGGGCCTCTCTTTCCACTGATGGCCAACTAGGCCATCGTCTGATTCACATGCAGCTAGAGACACGAGCTGGGGGGGGGGGGTAGGTACTGGTTAGTTCATATTGTTGTTCCACCTATAGGATTGCAGATCCCTTTAGCTCCTTGGGTACTTTCTCTAGCTCCTCCATTGGGGGCCCTGTGATCCATCCAATAGCTGACTGTGAGCATCCACTTCTGTATTTGCTAGGCCCCGGCATAGTCTCACAAGAGACAGCTATATCTGGGTCCTTTCAGCAAAATCTTGCTAGTGTATGCAATAGTGTCAGCGTTTGGAAGCTGATTATGGGATGGATCCCCGGATATGGTAGTCTCTAGATCGTCCATCCTTTCCTCTCAGCTCCAAACTTTGTCTCTGTAACTCCTTCCATGGGTGTTTTGTTCCCATTTCTAAGAAGGGGCAAAGTGTCCAAACTTTGGTCTTTGTTCTTCTTGAGTTTCATGCGTTTAGCAAATTGTATCTTATATCTTGGGTATTCTAAGTTTCTGGGCTAATATCCACTTATCAGTGAGTATATATTGTGTGAGTTCTTTTGTGATTGGGTTACCTCACTCAGGATGATGCCCTCCAGGTCCATCCATTTGCCTAGGAATTTCATAAATTCATTGTTTTTAATAGCTGAGTAGTACTCCATTGTGTAAATGTACCACATTTTCTGTTTCCATTCTTCTGTTGAGGGGCATCTGGGTTCTTTCCAGCTTCTGGCTATTATAAATAAGGCTGCTATGAACATAGTGGAGCATGTGTCCTTCTTATCGTTTGGAACATCTTCTGGATATATGCTATTCTTTGAGTATTTGTTTAATTGTTAACATTCCCCCCCCCCCATTTTAGGTCTTGCTATGTAGTCAATGGCCAGTCTGTAATTTAGTGCTGAGGATAGTTTTGCCACTACACCTGAGTAAACATTAGCTTTTTGTTGATCCTTCCCTGGCTCATTTTATCTTAAACTTCAAATCAGGTTTCTTGCTACAGTACATAATTTACTTCTTATTTTGACTGTTCGTTAGTTTTCATCTCCATGATGATGAGGGCTCCTTTTCTGTTTACTTTTGCTTTTTTGAGACCTAAAAAGTCTCCTGAATCATAGTTGATGCTCAGGAAAGGTTCATTGACTAGAAAAATGAAGGATTTTGGGTTTGTGGCAGATGCTTTTTACCCTGGTACTTGGGAGACAGAGGCAAGAGGAAAATGAATTCTAAAACAGACAGGCTTTCTAATGAGATGCTTTCTCAAAAACAATCACTCAAACAAACAGTGAAACCAAAACCAAAAAGCAAAAGACTGCTGGAGAGTTGCTCAGTGGTTAAAAGCACTAACTACCTTTCAGACTTCCTGAGTTCAAATCCTAGCAACCATACAGTAGCTTACAATCATCTGTAATGAGACCAGATGCCCATTTCTGGTGTGTATGAAAAACAGCTATAGTGTACTTTCATATAACAAAAAAATAAAGTTAGAGAGAGAGAGAGAGAGAGAGAGAGAGAGAGAGAGAGAGAGAGAGAGAGAAAACAAAGTGACCATGGGTTTGTTTGTTTGTTTTTTAGAGCAAAAGACTGAGCTTCCTGATTTTATTAACATAACCGATTAACATAATCGATTAAATTGCTAAGGAAATTGAAGTGGCTTTCATAAAATAACAATTTGAAAATAATTTTATTTGGTGGTAACTTAATATCCTTCCTTCTTTAAATTGATTACAAAGATGATACATGGAAAGGGGCTTGCAATGTACTATCTGTTATATGTGTTTTTGTGTTTGTTCCCTTGTTTAGTAGTTATAAATAATTATAAAGAAGGTATTACTATAATTTCTGTCCCATATTGCAAATGAGTCAAATGATGGAGCTGACTGAGATAATGTGTACAAGTTTCACAGCTCTTCTGTTGTAGAGACAGTTCTTCAGATTCTAATGACTGCTTTGATAATGTGCTAGGTGAGTGCTCTACAACAACTTGGTGCCATTTTGTATTCAAAATATTTGTTGATGATGCTTAAAACTGCTTTACAACAGGCATGAAGTGAATATAGTCAACCTTTGATTCATATTCTTGATCATTCTCATCGTGTAAGATTTAACTGTGACAATTGCTAAGTATCTCCACTTTTTTTTTTTTTTTTGTAGTTTTGCTTGTTAGAGCCTAGTAAAATGCATGTCCTATATGTTACAGGCCTATTAGGGAATTCTATGTTGGTCCATTTTTCATTCCTTCTCTAGAAGTGATAGCTTGGCCTCAAAAAAGCTTTCAAGGAGACCTAGATGGTAAACAATAATATTATATATCCATTGTTCAGCTTCAAAAAGATATTAGTCTAGTCATTAATGAAAGCCAAGAAATTGCTTTACTGTTCAGAAGTACTGGCAAAAGACCATTTACAAATTGTGAGGATATTACTTTTCAATTAAATTTAAAGATGATAATAAATGAAGAAAAACATGTACCAGTACATAATTAGAAGATGTTGTACAAACAGAAAGGTGAGGAAACACAGGGAGACTGTATTACAGCTTCAATGCTCATAAACCTGCAGAACTCATAGGAGCAGGCCAATGTGAAATGACCATTTTGTCTGAAACTAGTTTGCTTGGGTTATTTTAAATCATTTGACTTCTCCTATAGAACTCTGTTATCTACAAAAGACCAATCTTTTATTGAGTTCAAGTTCTGATGGAGGTCATCAGTGATAACTAGAAGACTCATAAATAATATTCCCCTACATTGTGGCTTCAAATGAGAATTTCAAAAGCCCATTAATAATAGTTATTCGTTACTATTCTCTATAGTTAGACAGAAGCAAGGTTAGTCTGCCCTAAGGAGGACAGAGAAAGAAAGTTCACATACTGGATTTCTGATAACCTCGAGAAAATTAACTCAACAGCTATGATTAAAGGACAAAAAACAATAAATAATTCATTGGGAAAACTGTAGTTTTTTTTTTTTTGGTTTTATTCATGAACCATTTATTTTGCAACTCAAAGTCATTTGTGTGAGGGGCTTGTGAGGGATGGGCAGATGCTAGAGTAGATGTGAGATGTTTTCTCAATCACTGTTTTGTGACACAAGTTCTCTCCATGAATGTGGATATCAGTTGTTCATCCAGGCTGGGTTGTTAGCTAGCTCCTTGTCTCTGCCCTCCCGGGCTGGACTTATAAGTGCCTGGATTTTTATTATTTTAATATGGGTGTTGAGAGTAGAGCCCAAATCCTCATACATGTGAAGCAACACTTAAGTTAAAGAAACACCTCCCCAGAACCTCAAAGAAATATTTGTGAGCTTGTCATTATATACAGTATATATACATCTATGACATAAGATATTATTGGTTTCTTTTGGCTCAGGTACATACATGCTTTTAGGTAGTTATTTTTCTCATGGTCCTGGCTTTATTTTCTCTGTTTTTAAAAATGTTGTGGTTGTGATGATGTTTGCATTGTCTAAGATGACAGAACATTTTCTTCATCTCTCCATGTATCTCCTAAAATATCCCTCATGACAAACATCCTTTTCACATATGCACCTCAAAATTTAGCCACTCACATAGAGGTTAGTTTCGTACAATTTTCACTCATAGGTATTTGTCACAACCCACATATTAGTGTCAACTTTTGTCTTATTCTGCTTTAATTGCTAAAAAGAACAATGTAGAGTAGGTATCTCAAGTAATAAAATTTACTTGATCACATATCTGAAGATGCAAACTCTAATAGCAAGGTGCCAGGATGACTGGGTCCTGGTGACAGCTCTGTCTCTCTGGATTCTGAAGGCTCTTGTCTTACTTGTATTTATGTGGCCTTTGCTTGGTTTGTGTTTGTGTCTGAATGTGTTTGTGTGTGTGTGTATCTAAATTCCATGTGGATATAATGTAGAGAATATATGTATATGTATATACATATAATATATAGATGTAATGCAAATCTATATACCATATATATATATATATATATATATGTATTTGTTATTTATTGATCTATCCATCAATCACTAGACATCTTTTCCTCTTCTCTAATCTCATCCTGAGACTTCTATTTTCATGATCACATTCTATACTAATCACTCTCTTACAGAGACCCTTAGGCTTCTAATGCCATCACACTGGTACTTACAGTTCAATATATGAGGTTGGGGCAGAGGGAGGCAAAATATTCAATCTGTAACAGGACCCTGCATTTGATTTGAGACTTAGAGCTTCGAAGTCATCCACACTGTCTTCATGGTCTAAGATTTCACAGAAAACTCAGTTAGGCTGCTCTAATTCCTTCTCTACCATACAGTAAGACAGACTTTATTCTCTGACTCAGGAAAGAGTTCATTTTGGCCAAAGGAAGAAAATAGGGGGGCAAGATCCTGGATCAAGACCAGGACTTGTTTCTGAAAGATGAGTTTTCTAGAAGGTAGAAGGATCTCTCCCTGGGTAGAGTCAACTTGACACAATCTATAGACATTTGGGAGGAGGAATCCTTAACTAAGAAGATGCCAACTAAGTTGTCTTGTGGAAAAGTCTATGGGGGCATTTTTTATAAATGGCTGTTGTACGAAGGCCCAGCCCACATGGACACAGTAACCCTTGCTATAAGAGCAAAAGCCATAAGGATCAAGACAATAAACAATGTTCTTCCATGACCTTTGCTCCGGTTCTTGCTTCCAGGTTACTGTCTTGAGTTAATGTCCTGATTTCCCTCAGTGATTGGGCTGTAACATAAGATTGCAAGATAAAATAAACCTCTTTCTCCCTAATTTGCCTTTTTGAACATGATGCTTTGTCACAGCAACTGAAACCCAAAACACAGATTCCAGATTGAGGGAAACATTTCAGAAGAGAAAATCTTGTGCCTCTTTTGGCTTATCTAGTAGTATTGGAGGGCATGGAAGGGCAGGCGAGGCATGCTGATTGCTATGGTTTGAATATGCTTGATCCAGGGAGTGGCATTATTTGGAAAGGTGGCCTTGTTGAAGTAGGTGTGTCACTATGGGGGTGGGCTTTAAAACCCTCATCCAAGTTGCCTGGAAAGCAGTCTTCTCCTAGTGGTCTTCATATGAAGATGTAGAACTCTCAGCTCCTCCTGCACTATGCCTGTCTGGATGCTGCCATGTTCCTGCCTTGATGATACTGGACCGAACCTCTGAACCTATAAGTCAGTCCCAATTAAATGTTGTCTATTATAAGAGTTGCCTTGTTCATGGTGTCTGTTCATACAATAAAACCTAATTAGACACTGACCTTGGCTAGCACATGAGAATGAGGGATAATTTCTCAGGGACTCAAAGGCTGTGAGTTCTAGATATAGAAAATTTTTAGATAAATGAAGATCATGGAAGACCTGAGATAAATTGCTCCTTGAAAAAGGAAGAAGTTTCTCCCCATAGTGTTCTCTAGTAAAGAACACTCAGTTATATATCAAATGGTCAGCCCTGAAATATACACACAAGTGTCATTATCCAGACTCATCAGGTTGCCTTTATTCATGGAGGAATAAGATCCAGGAATGGAATGGGAGGGAGTCCTGACAATCTTGGCTCATCCATGAATTCAACACTGGTACTGATGCTGGGTCCTCCTCCTCATCTCCTTTTGTGAGGGAGGGGTCTTTTCCTTTGAAATACTATGATGGTAGAAACTTTCTTTTTTCAATTATCTATTTGTTGAGATTACAGTATAATTACATCATTTCTTCTTTTTCCTTTTTCTGTCCAACAGGATGCATGTCTGTTCATATGCCTATAGAAGAGACCCAAGGTTGATGTCATCCTCAATTATTTTCTACCTTGTGTATCCAGGCAGGGTCTCTCACTGTGCTAGGAGCTCTCCAGTTCCAATCATTCTAGCTAGCCAGCTTTTCCTGCTGTGCTTCCTGAGTGTTAAGCTTAGAAGCAACTGCCATACCTGCCTAGCTTTTCTGTGGATCTGGCTATCTGAACTCAAGTTCTACAGTTTGCAGTTTATCTACTGAGCCATCTTTCTAAACCCCACAATATTATTCTCCAAGAAAACACTTTTTGTAACATTTGAAATATAAATACCATTTTTTTTTACCTGTGGGTCACACAAATAATAGAGTAGGTGGGCTGGTCTTGACCAGCTGAGCCACAGCTTGCTGACTTCTGCAGTAGAGAGAAGCTGGCAAGGGAAGGCTTTCTTCCTACCAGGATGAATGAATGCCAGTCTCATTATCACCTGGTCCTGCTCCCCCTTGAGAGCAGGTTCTTCTGACTGAATCCCTGCAAAGTACATCCCTCTTCCAAAGACATATATTCATTTTCCTCTGAGAAAATACAGCCAGCCTGGTGATGGGGAAAGGGCAACTTTTTTGAGCTTAGATTTGTGCTTTGTCCTTTATGACAACAGATTGCCCTCTTATGATGCCAAGCAGGATTTGGCTCGTTCTCTGCAGACCTGCAAGTTGGCTGAATCCCGAGAACCACCACATTGGCTGTCAATGAATGTTCTCTTCTGTGCCAAAGGGAAGGCTGCCAACTGTGATTAAATCCTGTTGATTTCTGGCCTCCTGTAGAATGGAACAATGAAGGATTATTTTTGCCAGTACCTTGCAAAGCATACATAAAACTATTTTTCTTTTTAAATAAAAATAGCATTAAATTTTCTGCATTTTCTTTCTTTAAGCATTGGAGAAAAGAGGCCATGTGATTTAGTTCTTCATAAACTTTAAAGAAATTTGCTCAGACTCTCAACTTTTGGCTTTAAAGTAGTAACCAATTTTTTAATATTGCAAAATACACTGTATAGATGAAATTCTGTGCAGAGTCATAGTTCTATATTTCTTAGGGTGAGTTCCAAGAAAAAGAATTGCTAGAATCAGCACATATTGAGAGATTTTTTTTGATAAGTATTACAAAAATACACTCTAGAGCTACTGCAGTCAATTGATATTTCCATCCTTGATACATGAGCACATCAGTTCTCTTCACTCTTCACATTAAACTTTAATTTGTTGGTAAAGCACAAAGTTTTATATAAAACTTTCTATTTATATATACCTTTTCAAACATTGTGAATATTTAATGGGTCAGGCAACTTTTCTTCTTGGCTGTGTATTAAGTTCCTAGAAGAAGTCTGCAATGTAAGAAGTATTGAAAAATACAATTTTGATGATAGGATATGGAGAAATGGATAATGCTGTCAGTATCTACCAGGCATATCTATATCTTCATAGGATATGGAGAAATAGATAATGCTGTCAGTATGTACACATGCATTTTATTTATTTAGACCCACTTTCTTTCTTTTTTTTTTTTTTTTAAAGATTTATTTATTTATTATATGTAAGTACACTGTAGCTGTCTTCAGACACTCCAGAAGAGGGTGCCAGATCTCGTTACAGATGGTTGTGAGCCACCATGTGGTTGCTGGGATTTGAACTCTGGACCTTCGGAAGAGCAGTCGGGTGCTCTTACCCACTGAGCCATCTCACCAGCCCTAGACCCACTTTCAATACAGGCTACTTTGTTACAAAATGTGCCCTGATTGACTTCATGAGAACTGCTTTCTCAAAGTGACACTTGCTCCTGGACTTTCTCAAAATATGTCTGAAAACACAGAAGACAGGATGGGCCTACTGGGAGACTCTGCCTTAAACAACTAAACCAAACCAAACCAACCAAACCAAACCAAACCAAACCAAACCAATCAAACCAAACCAAACCAATCCAAACCAAACCAAACCTAAGAATGTAGGTAGGAAGATGAAGTGACTTTAGTAGGTGCTTATTTACATCTTCATTTTGAGTTGTCAAGGATCTTCACTGTTGTCATGACCTTTGAATTATTTTCTTTGCCTGTGTCTTCAAAAGCAACTGGGACAGGGAAGTGTGATTTTGGATGTGTATATTCAAAAGCTAAGAAAAAATTTCTCTTTCTTTTCTGGATATTTATACAGGTTGCATAACAATATAAAGCCTTGAACAATCTGTAAATGGGAAAGAAATCATGCTGTCAGTGCATTACAATTTAGATCTTGCTATGACAATGGGTGAAGTTGGGATTTTCAATGAACAGTCATTGGCAAGGACAAAGTCCTCTCCTTAGATGGATATTCACTGCCTCTTGATTGTCTCAGTTGACTTATAGACCCTGCAGTGCTGAGTGAAATGATTGTCTATTTATACAAGCAAAGTAATTTCAAATTCCAAGGTCATTTGTGGCTTATAGAGAAGAGAGGTGTTTTTCACTCAGATGAGGGCCAGGGGAGAGAGTAACAAATCCCCTGTGCTGAACAGTTCTGGAGATCATTTTCCTTCATTCCCAGGTTTGTAGATTTAAAATATTAGCATGCTGTGAGGGAGTGTCTCTGTTTTGTCCATCAGTGAACTTAGACAATGCTTGGTTTAGATAAACTCAGTAACTATTTGTCAAATGAGGAGGAGATCTGTATTTACATGTTTTTAACTTGCCAATTAATAAATATATTTTAGGCACTTTTGACACTTCAAAAGTTTGTTTTGAAAGACCATGAAGTTAACTGTGGAGAAGTAACACAACATGTATTAGAGCTTACTCTGACGGTTGTTATCAGCCCCAATTTACTATCCTTAGAGCTAGGACAATGAAACACAGGCTCCCAACCTTCCTGGAATAAACCACTTACATAGAAGTAAAAATTCAATGGTTTTAAGTGAGCAGAATTCTCTTTTAATGTTTTTGTCCCTTACTCCTTGTTTTAAGCTTCTTTGTTTGATTTAGTGTGTTGTTCAGAATGTCTTTTAATAGATGAAACTCTTTTGCTAGCTCTACCTAACTACAGGACAAAGTCCAAGATCTGCAGATGCCAGTGATGGCCAACAAGGCTTCAAGAGGCTCTTTTTTCTTTTGTTTTTTTTTTGTTTGCTTGCTTTGTTTTCTTTCTTTCTTCTTTCTTTCTTTCTTTCTTTCTTTTTTTTTTTTTTTTGGCAAGCACAGAGCCTTCTTTTATGTTTTTCTTTCTTTAATTTTTAAATACTTTTTTATTGGTTATTTCATTTATTTACATTTCAAATGTTATCTCCCTTCCCTGTTTCCCTTCTACAAACCCCATATCCCATTCCCCCTTCCTATCTGCTTCTATGAGGGTGCTCCACCAACCAACCACCCATTCCCTCCTCAGTGCCTTAGCATTCCCCTACACTGAGTCATCAAGCTTTCACTGGACCAAGGTCCTCCCCTCCCATTGTTGCCAGGTAAGGCAATCCTCTGCTACATATGAAGCTGGAGCCATGGGTCCCTCCATGTGTATTCTTTGATCCCTGGTAGCTCTAGGGAGAGGACAGAGGGGGATGTCTGGTTGGTTGATATTGTTCTTCCTATGGGGTTGTGAACCCCTTCAGCTCCTCAGCCTTCCCCTAACTTCTCCATTGGGATCACTGTGCTCAGTCTGATGTTTGGCTGCAAGCATCCTCCTCTGTATGGGTTCTCCCCTTCTTAAATAAAGGTGGACTATGTTGACCATGGAATGTGTGAGAATAACTATATTTTATATACCCTTAAGAGATGGCCATCTTCAACTTTCTCTTTTTCTGAGGACCTGCTTTTGAAATCAGAGCTTTCCAAATGAAACCCTTGTTGTTCAGCAGCAGACATGGTGGGGAACAACCCAGAGGTAAAGAGTAGAAAGAGCAAGGTGAGGCTAAGCCCTGTTTTGTCATCTTCACTATGACAGAGTAGGGTAAACAGAAAAGCCCAGCCTATGCTGGAACTCAAACTCCTTAAGGGTTGCTCTTGGATGTGTGGGTACAGCAAGAGCTGCTTGGAACATTAATTCAATAAATTTCTTATATTTTAACAGTAATCTTATTCTTTTGCTCTATTTAGAAAATAATAGTACCATTATTTGTTTTTTCATCTTGTTTATGAATGTTTTGCCTGCACATAGGTCAGAAGATGGTTGCTAGGCATCATCTTTGTGGTGGAAATTGAATCTAGATATTCTGAAAGAGCAGCAAATGCTCATAACTTCTAAACCATCTCAATAGCTCAAAGTTTTATGACCTTTGACCAGTTTCTTGTTTTAATTTAATTCCTTCCTTTCTTCCTTCCTTCCTTCCTCCCTCCCTCCCTCCCTCCCTCCCTCCCTCCCTTCCTCCCTTTCTATTTTCCTTCCCTCCATTCTTTTTTCAGACAGGGTCTCATACTCTGTACCCCAGGCTAGCCTGAAACTCACTGAGTAGCCTAGGCTGGGCATATGGTATTTCCCTCTCTTCAGCTTCCCGGGTGCTTAGATTTTAGATACAAGCAGTGACAAACAGATTCTTGAAGCATTTTGCCTGTTTTTCTATAGAAGTTCCTGAGATTCAGATATTAGCTTTAAGTCTTTTATCCATTTTAAACTGATTTTTATGCAGTATGATATTGATCTGTTTTCATTCATGTGGAAATACAATTTATACAGGACATTTTGAAGAGGCTACCTGGTCTCCAGTTATATTCCTGACAATGTCTCAAACAAGATGTCTGGGATGCATTGTTATAAACTTCTATCTTCTACTGCATTGGTACATGAGTAGGTTCTGTGTCAGTACTGTGCTATTATCTCTATGCCTCTGTGATCAATTTAGGGTCAGGTACCATGTTTCCAGCATTACCTTCTGCAAGGATTATTTTGGGTATTCTGAGTCTTTCTTTTTTCTATATGAATTGTACGAATGCCTTTTCTTGTTCTATGGAAAAGGTCATTGAAATTTTAATTGAGATTGCCAGGATTTTGTATATCATTGTCAGTAACATAACCATTTCCACAGTATTAATTTTTGTGAATCATGAGCACAAGAGGTCTTTCCATCTTGTACTTTTTTCCTTCCTATTTAAATCACTTTTGTTTATTTCTTTTGCCCTGTAGCACTGACACACTAGTATTCCTGAATTTGTACGATACACTTTTAGCTTCTCAGTATAAGTTTGGAGACAGATCTGTGGTATATAGACTATTTAAAAGGTATGTTGTTGTTACTTGTTCATTTATTTGCTGTGGGGCATGCTGGTGGATGTTCCATGTGTAGGTCAGAAGGTAATTTGTAGGAGTCAGTTCTCTTTTTTTCCCTTGTGGATCCTAGGGATTGAAGTCAGGTTATCAGGATTAGCAGTAAATACCTTTGCCCTCTGAGCCATCTTACTTTCACAGTCCTTTTGTTTCCATTAGTTTGTTTTTTCGGGATTTTATTGTAAAAGAATGTTGAAAATGGTCCTTTCTTGTGTCTATTGTGATTATCATGTGACCTCTGTCTTTGAGTCTAGTCATGTGCTCCATTACACATTTTATTTGAGTATGTAGATCCATCCTTGCACCCCTGGGATGGAAACAGCTTGGTCATGATATTTGATCTCATTATGTAAGTATTTTACTTAGAAGTGTTACATCTATGTTGATCAGAGACATTAAAAGTTGGTAATTTACTTTTTCTTTTTTCAGACAAATCTTTATCTGGTTTTAGTATCAAGTTAATACTGCCTACACAGAATGAATCTTGGAGTGTTCTTTCTAATTTTCTTTTATGGAGCAGTTTGAGGAACACTGGTGTTAGTATGCCTCTAAGAGTTTCATAGAATTCTGCAGTGAATCTATTTGGCCCCTGAGATTTTCTTTATTAGGAGCACATAGAATTTTTTACCTTCATTCTAAAAATTTCATGTATTGTGGATGTTTCGCCTGTATATATGACTGTGTACTATGTGCATGCAGTGCCTATGGAGACTAGATGAGAACCATCAGATTCCCTGGGACTGGAGGTACAGACAGTTGTGAGCCACTCTACTGTCATTGAGAATTGAGCCCAATCTTCTGGAAGAGCATCTAGTGCTCTGAACTGCTGAGCCACCTGTCCAAACTTGTTGGGAGACTTTTTTTTAACTGCTGTTCAATTGCACTGTTTATTGTGGACTTGTCTAAGTACTTTATATTTTTTTAAATGTAATCTTGGTAAGTCATATATTCTGTAAATGTCTATCCAGTCCATTTGATTTCCTGTGCATGGTGGCTAAAATTTTTAAATCAATTTTTAGTTCTTTAACTTACCTCTTGGTTAGGGTTGTGTGTTGAAGTTATGTACTATTATTATGTCTGAGAATTTATCAAATGCTTCCATATTTTCAGATTTGTTTTTGGAATATCAGCTTTCATAGTATTCCATGATGATTCTCCAGACTTCCCTGTAATTAGGTGAAATGTTTCTTTTTAAGCTCTAATGTTATTAATTTGGGTTTTCTTTCTCTTTTGGGTTAGCTATGCAGTTTTCAATATTGTTTACTTTTTTCAAGGAACGAGTTCCTTGCTTCATTGATTAGATGTGCTGTTCTAGGTCCCATCTCACTATTTCCTGACTTAATCTGTCTTATATGTCTGTCTTCTCTTTGGGAGTTTCACTTATTCTTGTTTTTCCAAACTTGTGAGGTGGATCATAGGTTATTTGTGATTTAGATGTTAAGATCTAGATATATGTTGCCTGTCTAGTGTGTCATTATGTGCTGTTACTAATGGTATAAGGAAACTTTCTCATGCTCCAGTTGATGGCAGATTCTGTTATATTCTGTGCTTTGGTGTTCTTGGGGATCAATCAAAATAGATGTCAGATAGAACTGCCTTGTATAGTTAGCCACAATAAGCTTGGGCTGGAACCAACTGCCAGGCAGCACTTCTGTACCTATGTATAAGCTATTATCATTTTTCCTTTTATAAGCTGTCCCTGAGATATACAACAGCATAAGAGAGACACCTGCCCCAACATAAGAAACACTTTCAAATAAGACTTCCATTTTGAGTATGGGCTTCAGCTATTCATAGATTTCAAGTTCCCAGTATCTCCTTGGGAATTGACATCCTACTTGGCAGAAAGAGACCTTATGTAGGTAATTAACATCCTGATTGGCAACTTAAGATATGAACATTAGGTAAGGAAAATTCCCTGCCACAGTTGAATATCCCAACAAGTGGGAGCAGGATAAATGTACAACAAAGACATGCTCCTAAGTCCTCTATCCATAAACTCTGATTGGTTGAATAACGGCACTGATGCTCATAGATTTCAGACTTAAAAAACCCTATAGGATCATGACTCAGTGTCACAGCCAGGTCTCGAGTCTGGTCTGTGCCTATGATCTATAGCTCTAATTGATTACCCCTAGGGCAAATGCTCAGTAAACTAACTCTGTCTGACTGAGATCAGTGATCATGTGGTTTGTGAGATGACTTCTGACCACAGCAACAGCTGTAAACTTTCCTCTTTCATCTGCTTCTGCTGCACTCCAAAGTGCTGACAGGTTGTGATTTACTTCATTTGACTATGCTGATTTTGTGAGAATTTAATGTACTGTATGGACATCATTTCCTTCTCTCTATCATCTCCTCAATTCCTTTTTTTTTTTTTGTTCTTCCCATTTCTTCTCAACTTCATTGCTTTTTATTCTTTAATTATTAATGTCACACACTCCACACACATACATATGAATTTAAAATACAATCCACTGAGTTCATTTAACATTGCTCATATGTATATGTGCATTGAGTTTGTATTACATGAGTATCAGATGTTTGCCAGAACTAACTTCATTTTAGTGTCTGGCTCTCTTTTTGTACCAGGAGGTGCTGCTAGCCACAGCTGGCTTCAGAGTATGGAGGCTGTGCAGGTTCTCTTAAGACTCTCCAGTCCCTACTCACTGGCTAATGCTTTAGCTGGGGTGAGGAGAAGTGAGCGTAGTATAGAGATCTGTGAAACAGACCTGTATCCACTTTTCAAGCCCTGTTGAGTATTAATCACTCAGATGCAAGGATGCAGCTCTGGCTGTCATTCAGTATGCAGATGATTCAAAATTCTCAGAATTCCTAGTAGGGAACTTCAGAGCAGCTAACTGTCCCCAGAGTTTAATCTATCTCAGAACTCTCAAATCCTAGTGTTAGTATCAGTTGATGAGATCTGCCCCCAGAAGGCACAGCTGTCCTCTGTACTTCTTTCTGTCTCCTGCCACATGTAGTTTTCTGTTTCCCACTCTCAAGCCTCCCCAGTCTCCATGACTGCCTTTTGATAGCTGCTTATCCCAGAGACTGTAGCAAGTCAGATTTAGCCTTGCTGACTTAAAGTTGTTCTGTTTCCAGGTCACTAAGGTAACTCAGTTTTAAATAACAAATTCACTTTCAAGATGTTGCATGGTCAGAGCTGGGAAAGTGTTTGTTTTAAAATGGAATTTATTTTCCACATATCATCTTTCCTGACATAGAAGTCACATCTCAGTGTTGTAAGAATACCTTCCCCAGGGAGACACATAAGTTCCCAGGACCAACCAAACTTGTTTTTGTTTTTGTTTGTTTTGTTTTTTTAAGACAGGGTTTCTCTGTGTAGCCCTGGTTGTCCTGGAACTCACTCTGTAGACCAGGCTGGCCTCAAACTCAGAAATCCACCTACCCCTGCCTCCCAAGTGCTGGGATTAAAGGTGTGTGCCATCACTGTCCGGCTAAACTATTAATCCATGGAGGTCACCCAGGTAAACCAATGAGTTTCACTGGGTCCATATACAGGGCCATTGGTGGGGAGTTATGGGCAGGAGTATGGGTGACCCTAGAGCAGCTACTCTGGAAGGTCTACACTTAGCATGGATAGTGGGTCACATGGTCACACAGGTCGCATCCCCTGAAGTTAATCTTCTCTAGCCAGCACTTTCAGGAGACCCTCAAGGTCACTCACTTAAGGCACTCAAGGCAGAATAGCAAATGAATGGCTGGGGGCAGTTTCTGGGAGCTTCCTTGAGGATTCACAGACTTCCTGCCCTCATTCAAGGAGAAAAAGTTTACTGTTAACAATCCTGATCATAATAGAGACTCGACATTGCTGATGTGATAAAGAAGGTGCTTGACTTTCTAAGAGGACAGAGTTCTTTTCTTTCTTTTTTTTTTGGGGGGGGGTGGGGGGGTGGGGTGGGTGTTGGGGAGGAAAGAGTTTATTTGGCTTGCACTTCTAGGTCACAGTTCACCACTGAATTAAGACAGGGTAGAAAGTAAATAAGAAGGGATGGAGGAACACTGCTGAGGAGAAAATTCTACAACATGCAGCAAGACCTATACTGCACTGGGACCTTTCAAGGACCATGGGCTTCTTCTGTGGATAGTACTGCAAGTCTTTTCACACTAGGGCTTCTGTAACCTTCAGATATGGCTCATTTCCTCTCTCTACTTGCCAGCCAAGTGGCTGGGTCCTCAGCTCAGCAGACAAAAGAGAAGTAGCCCCTCAGTTTGTTCTATCTCTGCTGCAAGTTCCTGGAGTTCTTTCCTAGATGGACACTGATATTACTGATATGACAGTATCTGGTGAGGCAGCATCCACATGTAGCCATTACCCACCTGATCCTTAACTGGTCACCTGCTAGACTTATATATGTCTACTTCAGGGACATGTCTGTTTTAAGTCTTTGGATGATCTTAAAACTGTGCTTGCTGTTTACAGTCTGTTGAGATTTAAGCATCTGTGTATTTTAGGTATTGGTTCCTTATTTGACATGCTTTACAACAATATTATCTCATTTTAATCCACTATAAATATTTATTCCCTCCCAGACATGAAATAGTTATACTTAAGCCATCAAAACCCTCAACCCTTTCTCCATCTCAACCTCTGATATTTCCAATCCAGTTTAGGGCAGATCTGCTGCTTAATTTTGGAACAGAAGAGTTGCGCACACTTGAGGTATAAAGAGGCTTAGGAAGACTATGTCATGTCTTCCATGAGACAATATGTTCCAGAAATTTGTGCAATCCTGTTTCCTGTACTCAGAAGGTGCACATATCTCAGCACTCTGACTTCTACCCTTGGGCCATATGACCACATACATCTCAGATACTAACACACAGCAAATAACATAACATTGTGTTAAATCACAAGTCATGGGTGGAGAAAAGATTCATAATTCAAACTAGTATTTGGGGCTGGAGCTGGGGCTCAATTGATAGAATCTTTGCCTTGTATACCTGAGATCCTGGGGTCAATCCTCAAGACTGCATAGATCTGGGTGGCTGTATGCCTGGCATACTAGCACTCTAGAAATAGAGGCAGGAGCATCATAAGTTAAAGGTCATTTCCAGATATGGAGATACACGAGTTTCTGAATTCTCTTATAATCTCTAAAATGAAGTTTGAATGTTTCTCAGCTCCCAATATTTCCACTTTTGTGTGTTTTTTCCTCCCTAGGTATGGGGTAAACACATCAATTTATTTAAAACATGAAATATAGAGGAGCTAATGAGTTTCTAAGGTTCAAAACAGACTATGGCTTGGATGTTGGGTATACTGCTGGGTGTTCTTTTACCCTCCTTTGGGGCACTTGTTTAAAGGGAAAAGCCAATGCCATTGTGTTGAGACAATGAACTGAAACTGTCCAATAGCCATTCAAGTGACCATGTGAGGAAACATCTGTGTCTCAACCCTATTAAACCACCAGAAGCATCAGAAGACACTGTTTCTGGTTGATAGCTTGTCTCACAGTCTTGAGAATAGCTGAGCTTGTGTGGCATATTAGTTATACCCACAAGTTATTCAAATGTGTTATATACACATGTTAGGTATACAGAAACAATGAAATACTGTCTATTACTCACACACACACACACACACACACACACACACGCATACAAAATTCACATATACATATATTTGACATAGAGTTCTACTGTGTATTCCAGGTTGACTTCCTGTTTAGCAATCTCCTATCTCACCCTCCTAAGTACTAGGATTACAGGTGTCCATATCACACCCAGATGAATTAAATATTAAAATGTACTATTATTAATACACAGTGACAGGTAACCAATATGGCTTTTTTAGTAGATAACTATGGAAGGAGCTTTGGTGGCCTCCAAAGATCTCTCACATGACTATGAGATCTTGTTTCCCATAATTTAATGAATATTCTTATCATTTATTCATACATTGTTCAGTGTAGGCTTCCTGTGTCCTGGAGGTAAGTGAATATTCTAACTAAAAAGAACACGGTGGGTTTTGATAAATTTTGGGCAATTGCAGTTCAAGTCCCAAGAGTCTATGTAAAGTCACTAAAGGCCATTCTTTACAGCCAGTTCTATTTAGGAAGTCTTATATTCTAATATTGGTCTTCTGGAGGTTATAACTTCCCATTAGTTTACTTTTTTTGGTTTAGATTCAAGGAATAATGAAATAGGTCCACAATTCAAATACAAAACCAATGCTTGTCTAGCATCCACTGAGTTCAAGCTCCAGCACTGCATAATCATGACATGGGGCACATAACTGTAATTTCAGTCCTAGGGAATGGAATTCACTCCCCGATTCCTTGCATCTTTCCCTTTCTCCCTCACTCCCTACACCTCTCCCTCCTTTGTCCTTTCTACTTTTCTTTCTTTCCTTCCTTTCTTTCTTCCTTTCTTTCTTTCTTTCTTTCTTTCTTTCTTTCTTTCTTTCTTTCTTTCTTTCTTTCTTTCTCTTTCTTTCTTCCTTCTCTTCTCTTCTCTTCTCTTCTCTTCTCTTCTCTTCTCTTCTCTTCTCTTCTCTTCTCTTCTCTTCTCTTCTCTTCTCTTCTCTCTCTCTCTCTCTCTATCTCTATCTCTCTCTCTCTCTCTCCATTTCTTTAATCCTAGGGAAATGGACTCAGAATCTCATACATACTAGGAAAGCACTCTACTGCTTAGCTATAACCACAGACAAGACCATTTTGTTTTGTTTTTGTGAATTTTACTCAGTTTTGGTCTAGAGATCATCATGTGCTAATATTGACTGATCTGGGACCTCTACACTGATAAGGCGCAGGAGTGGGTTTTAACTTATCTTGGGCTACAGTGAAATACTGTTTCAAACAAAACAAAACAATAAAAAACAAAACCAAATCAACCAACCAAACCAAACCAATCTAATTTCCATCATTACAGTGAAGGACCAGAGATAGTCTCACTTTAGAAAAAGGGTTTGTATATGTAGCTTACACTTCAGGAGGTTGCAGGGCAGAGCACAGGCATTGGGTCAGTTCTCATGAGAATGATCTCAACTTTGTCTTGTTACAGTAGATGGCAGTGTCAGGAACAAAGGCAGTACTGTGTCATCACTTCTGGATGGAAATCAGAGAGTGAGATGGACCAGCAGGTCATTAATAGGAAGTAAAGAATCCACAAAATCAAGTGAAGTCTCCCATCTCTGCAAACCCAAAAACTTTCCATAAGGTCATTGAGCTTAAACTTTTGTCCATTTCCCAGCACTGTCACAAAAAAAAAAAAAAAAAAAATCCAGCAACAACAAAACACAAAACAAAACAAATAAAAAAAAAAAAAATAGGCCCTGCCTCTGAACACAGGTTCATGTTCTTCAACATTTGGTTTGTGGGGAATGGTATTGTTTGGGAAGTATTTGGAGGCACACCATTTCTGGACATCTCTATGGGAGGGCTTTAAGTCTAAGAGGCTCATGCCATTGTGGCCTTTCCAGTTCAGTGTCTGTACTTGATGCTTTGGTTTTTGTGTCTGAAGATGTGAGCTTAGTGTCCTTTTCTGTGGGGCAGTGGCTGTGCAAAGACAGCCTGGTCTCCAGTCGAGCATAGGTATTGAACCCAGGGGGATCCAATGGGTGGTGATTTTCACCTACATGTGTCAGAATGTGTTCGATCATGTCTCCTGGACCCCTGGTTTCCATTGAAGTTACCGCCCCCACAGCCCCTACAGTAGAGGTGTGTGACTATCAGTCACCAGACAATGTCTCAAGCTCTTGGCATTCTGGCTAGACTCCACCCCCACAGTTACCTGATAGCCCAACCCACTATAAAAGGGGCTGCTTGGCCCCTCCTTACTCTCACCTTTCTTACTCTCCTTTCTAGCCTTCTCCTCCCTTTGGCCCTGGGGATGAGTGAGCCACCCCTGGGGTGCATTCAGTTCTCAGCTCTTCCATGGTATCCAGTGGTGTCTGGGATGCCTGGGGCTAAGAACCTGGTACCTAGGACTGCCCCTTGTCCACCACCCACTGAGCTGAGATTCTGTAGCTTCCCACAACCAGATACCCAACTGGGGTCATGTGGAAAAGCGCAGCAGCAATTTTCCACCTCTGCCTGCCCAGAGCACTGGAACTCTGGCGGGACACAGGTTTTCTCCCACTCCTTCTTTCCCCCACACTCCCTGCTCCACACTTTTCCTATGCAATGCCTTGCTGTTCAAAGCTGCTCAATCCATGATGAACTCATCCTCATGAAGCCATAAAGGAAAATAAACTCTTCATGGCCATCATGTTTTACCACAGTAACAGAAAAGTAACTAGCTCACCCAGAAAGGTAAATGCTGCATGTCTTCTCTCATTTGAAGATCTAGTTAAAAACTGTTTACCAAGGATTGGGGACATGGCTATGTGAAGGATGGAGGAAGTATAAAAGGAGGGCAAAAGTGTGGGGAAGTGAGCTGTGCACAGACAGCCTGGTTCCCAGTTGAGTACAGGCCCTGAACCCTGCTTATCCTAGGGGTGGCAGGTGTTTCACAACACCTCATAGACCACTGGTTCCTGTTGCAGCTACAGCCTCCCAGAGCCATCCTGCACCCCAACTCCTCAGAGAGGTATGCAGCCAACAGTCACATAGGGGATGCCCCAAACTCTATATTCTGTCTGGACTCCACTCCCACAGTTACCTAGCAACAACCAGGTAGCCCCAGCCCCTATAAAAGGAGCTGCTTGACCCCTCTTCTCTCTCCTGGTCTCTCTCTCTTACTCTCTTTTTCCCCAATTTTATTAGGTTTTTTTTTTCTTTTACATTTCAAATGCTATCCCAAAAGTCCCCTATACACCCCGCCTCCTCACCCCCGCTCCCGTACCCGATCACTCCCACTTCTTGACCCTAGTGTTCCACTGTTCTGGGGCATATAAAGTTTTCAAGATCAAGGGGCCTCTTTGTCCCAATGATGGCAAACTAGGCCATCTTCTGCTACATATGCAGCTAGAGACTTGAGCTCTGGGGGTACTGGTTAGTTCATATTGTTGTTCCACCTATAAGTATGGTATGCAAACCCCTTCAGGCCTTGAGTTCTTTCTCTAGCTCCTACTTTGGGGGCCCTGTGTTCCATCCAATAAATGACTGTGAGCATCCACTTCTGTGTTTGCCAGGCACTGGCATAGCCTCACAAGAGACAGCAATATCAGGGTTCTTTCAGCAAAATCTTGCTGGTTTATGCAATAATGTCTGGGTTTGGTGGCCGATTATGGAATGGATCCCCAGGTGTGGCAATCTGTGGATGGTCCATTCTTTCATCTCAACTCCAAACTTTGTAACTACTTCTATGGTTGTTTTGTTCCCAATTCTAAGAAGGGGCAAAGTGTCCAAACTTTGGTCTTCCTTCTTCTTGAGAATCATGTGTTTTGAAAATTGTATCTTGGGTATTCTAAGTTTCTGGGCTAATATCCACTTATCAGTGAGTATATATCATGTGAGTTCTTTTGTGATTGGGTTACCTCACTCAGGATGATGCCCTCCAGGACCATGCATTTGCCTAGGGATTTCATAAATTCATTGTTTTTAATAGTTGAGTAGTACTTCATTGTGTAAATGTACCACATTTTTTGTATCCATTCCTCTGTTGAGGGACATCTGGGTTCTTTCCAGCTTCTGACTATTATAAATAAAGCTGGTATGAACACAGTGGAGCATGTGTCCATATAACCAGTTGGAACATCTGGGTATATGCCCAGGAGAGGTATTGCTGGATCCTCCAATAGTACTATGTCCAATTTTCTGAGTAACTGCCAGAATGATTTCCAGAATAGGTGTACAAATTTGCAATCCCACCAATTATGGAGAAGTGTTCCTCTTTCTCCACATCCTCTCAGCATCTGCTGTGACATGAATTTTTGATCATAGCTATTCTGACTGGTGTGAGGTAGAATCTCAGGGTTGTTTTGATTTGCATTTCCGTGATGATTAAGATGTTCAACATTTTTTCAGGTGCTTCTCAGCCATTCTGTATTCCTCAGTTGAGAATTCTTTGTTCAGCTCTGTACCCCAGTTTTAAAGGGGTTATTCGATTTTCTTTAGTTCATCTTCTTGAGTTATTTATATATATTGGATATTAGTCCCCTATCTGATTTAGGATTGTTAAAGAACCTTTCCAAATCTGTTAGTGGCTTTTTTGTCTTATTGAAAGAGTCTTTTGGCTTGCAGAAGCTTTGCAATTTTATGAGGTCCCATTTATCAATTCTTGATCTTACAGCAGAAGCCATTGCTGGCTTTTTTTTTTTTGTCTTTTTATATATATTTATTAGATACTTTCTTATTTACATTTCAAATGTTATTCCCTTTCTTGTACAAATAATTGAGGCAGTGAAAGATTTAAAACAAACAGTAGTTTTAAGAATAGCCCAACCATTCTCAATAGTCACAAATAATATAAAATATCTTGGCGTGACTCTAACTAAGGAAGTGAAAGATCTGCATGATAAGAACTTCAACTCTCTGAAGAAAGAAATTAAAGAAGATTTCAGAAGATGGAAAGATCTCCCATGCTCATGGATTGGTAGGATCAACATTGTAAAAATGGCTATCTTGCCAAAAGCAATCTACAGATTCAATGCAATCCCCATCAAATTTCCAACTCAATTCTTCAACGAATTAGAAAGAGCAATCTGCAAATTCATCTGGAATAACAAAAAACCTAGGATAGCAAAAACTCTTCTCAAGGATAAAAGAACCTCTGGTGAAATCACTATGCCTGACCTAAAGCTTTTCTACAGAGTGATTGTGATGAAAACTGCATGGTATTGGTATAGTGACAGACAAGTAGACCAATGGAATTGAATTGAAGACCCAGAAATGAACCCACACACCTATGTTCACTTGATCTTCCACAAGGGAGCTAAAACCATCCAGTGGAAGAAAGACAGCATTTTCAACAAATGGTGCTGACACAACTGGTGGTTATCATGTAGAAGATTGTGAATCAATCCATTCCTATCTCCTTGTACTAAGGTCAAATCTAAGTGGATCAAGGAATTCCACATAAAACCAGAGACACTGAAACTTATAGAGGTGAAAGTGGGGAAAAGCCTTAAAGATATGGGCACAGGGGAAAAATTCTTGAATAGAACAGCAATGGCTTGTGCTGTAAGATTGAGAATTGACAAATGGGACCTCATGAAACTGCAAAGCTTCTGCAAGGCAAAAGACACTGTCAATAAGACAAAAAGGCAACCAACAGATTGGGAAAGGATCTTTACCGATCCTAAACAGATAGGTGACTAATATCCAATATATATAAAGAACTCAAGAAGCTGAACTCCAGAAAATCAAATAACCCCATTAAAAAGTGGGGCTCAGAGCTAACAAAAGAATTCTCACCTGAGGAATACTGAATGGCTGAGAAGCACCTGAAAAAAATGTTCAGCATCCTTAATCACCAGAGAAATGCAAATCAAAACAATCCTGAAATTCCATCTCATACCAGTCAGAATGGCTAAGATCAAAAATTCAGGTGACAGCAGATGCTGGCGAGGATGTGGAGAAAGAGGAACACTCCTCCATTGTTGGTGGGATTGCAAGCTTGTACAACCACTCTGGAAATCAGTCTGGTAGTTCCTTAGAAAATTAGACATAGTACTACCAGAGGATCCCAAAATACCTCTCCTGGGCATATATCCAGAAGATGTCCCAACCGGTAAGAAGGATACATTCTCCACTGTGGAGAGCCGTGAGCAATCGCCATTACAAGATGGCGCTGGCTTCCGCTGTGCCTAACTAGTAAACAAGCCTTGTATGCAGGTGCGAGAGTGAATTCACGCCAAGTCACTGCCTATCTCAGGGCGTAGTAATGAGGTGATGGGTGAGCAACAAATCAGGTGCTGACACGCCACACTGAGGGTTATATAAGCAGCACCATTTTCCGGGTTCTGGGTCTTCCCTCCTGAAGAAACAATAAAGCTTTTGCTGCAGAAGAATCCAGTTGTCTGAGTGTGTTCTTGCCAGTGAGAACAATAGCTTGGGACACTCCACTATGTTCATAGCAGCCTTATTTATAATAGCCAGAAGCTGGAAAGAACCCAGATGCCCCTCAACAGAGGAATGGATACAAAAAATGTGGTACATTTACACAATGGAGTACTACTCAGCTTTTAAAAGGAATGAATTTATGAAATTCCTAGGCAAATGGTTGGACCTGGAGGGCATCATCCTTAGTGAGGTAACACAATCACAAAAGAACTCCAATGATAAGTACTCACTGATAAGTGGATATTAGCCCAGAAACTTAGTATACCTGAGATATAAGATACAATTTGCAAAACACATGAAACTGAAGAAGAACGAAGACCAAAGTGTGGACACTTTGCCCCTTCTTAGAACGGGAAACAATCACCCATGGAAGGAGTTACAGAGACAAAGTTTGGAGCTGAGACAAAAGGATGGACCATCTAGAGACTGCCATATCCAGGGATCCATCCCATAATTAGCCTCCAAATGATGACACCATTGCGTACACTAGCAAGCATTTGCTGAAAGGACCTTGATATAGCTGTCTCTTGTGAGACTAGGCCAGGGCCTAGCAAAAACATAAGTGGATGCTCACAGTCAGCTATTGGATGGATCACAGGGCCCCCAATGGAGGAGCTAGAAAAAGTATCCAAGGAGCTAAAGAGATCTGCAACCCTGCAGGTGCAACAAAAGTATGAACTAACCAGTACCCTGGAGCTCTTGACTCTAGCTGCATATGTATCAAAAGATGGCCTAGTTGGCCATCACTTGGAAGAGAGGCCCATTGGACATGCAAACTTCATATGCCCCAGTACAGGGGAATGCCAGGGCCAAAAAGTGGGAATGGGTGGGTAGGGGAGTGGGGGGGGGTGGAGGGTATGGGGGACTTTTGGGCTAGCATTGGAAATGTAATTGAGGAAAATACGTAATAAAAAAAAAGAAAGCCGGGCGGTGGTGGCGCACGCCTTTAATCCCAGCACTCGGGAGGCAGAGGCAGGTGGATTTCTGAGTTCGAGGCCAGCCTGGTCTACAAAGTGAGTTCCAGGACAGCCAGCTATACAGAGAAACCCTGTCTCGAAAAACCAAAAAAGAAAAAAAAGAAAAAATTAAAGGTACTTCAACATCAAAAAAAAAAAAAAAAATAGCCCAACTGCACCAGGAAGTTGTCCATCTTAAGTTACCAGGCAGGGCATATCCAAGATAGGAACAACTTCTTCATGAATTAAGAGAAAAATAATTTTATAAGTCTTTTCTTTTTTAAAAAAAAATTTATTAGATATTTCCTTCATTTACATTTCAAATGCTATCCCAAAAGTCCCCTATACACTCCCCCCTTCCTTGCTCCCCTACCCACTCACTCCCATTTCTTGGCCCTGGGGTTCCCCTGTACTGGGGCATAAAAAGTTTGCTACATCAAGGGGCTTCTCTTCCCAATGATGGCCGACTAGGCTATCTTCTGCTACATATGCAGCTAGAGACACGAGCTCTGGGGGTACTGATTAGTTCATATTGTTGTTCCACCTATAGGGTTGCAGACCCCTTTAGCTCCTTGGGTACTTTCTCTAGCTCCTCCATTGAGGGCCCTGTGTTTCATCCTATAGATGACTGTGAGCATCTACTTCTGTATTTGCCAGACACTGGCATAGCCTCACAAGAGACATCTATATCAGGGTCCTTTCAGAAAATCTTGCTGGTGTATGCAATAGTGTCTGGGTTTGGTGGGTGATTATGGGATGGACCCCTAGGTGGAGCAGTCTTTGGATGGTCCATCCTTTCATCTTAGCTCCAAACTTTGTGTCTGCAACTCCTTTCAAGGGTATTTTGTTCCCTATTCTAGGGAGGAATGAAGTATCCACACATTGGTCTTCCTTCTTGATTTTCTTGTGTTTTTGAAATTGTATCTTGTTTATTCTAGGTTTCTGGGCTAATATCCACTTATCAGTGAGTGCATATTAAGTGATTTCTTTTGTGACTGGGTTACCTCACTCAGGATGATATCCTACAGATACATCCATTTGCCCAAGAATTTCATAAATTCATTGCTTTTAATAGCTGAGTAGTACCCCATCGTATAAATGTACAAGATTTTCTTTACCATTCCTCTGTTGAGGGACATCTAGGTTCTTTCTAGCTTCTGGATATTATGAATAGGGATGCTATGAACATAGTGGAACATGTATCCTTATTACCAGTTGGAACACCTTCTGGGTATATACTCAGGAGAGGTATTGCTGGATCTTCTGGTTGAACTATGTCTAGTTTTCTGAGGAACTGGCAGACTGATTTCCAGAGTAGTCGTTCAAGCTTGCAATGGACTCCAGCAATGGAGGAGTGTTCCTCTTTTTCCCCATCCTCACCAGCATCTGCCCTCACCTGAATTTTTGATCTTAGCCATTCTGACTAGTGTGAGGTGGAATCTCAGGATTGTTTTTATTTGTGTTTCTCTGATAATTAAGGATGTAGAACATTTTTTCAGGTGCTTCTCAGCCATTCAGTATTCTTCAGTTGAGAATACTTTGTTTAGCTCTGTACCCTACATTTTAATGGGGTTATTTGAATTTCTGGAGTTCAGATTCTTGAGCTCTTTGTATATATTGGATATTAGTCCCCTATCAGATTTAGGATTGGTAAAAATTCTTTCCCAATCTGTTGGTGGCCTTTTTGTCTTATTGACAGTATCTTTTGCTTTGCAATTTTATGAGGTCCCACTTGTTAATTCTTGATCTTATAGCACAGGCCATTCTGCTTAGGAATTTTTCCCCTGTGCCCATATCTGTGAGCTTTTCCCCACTTTCTCTATAAATTTCAGTGTCTCTGGTTTTATGTGAAGTTCTTTGATCAACTTAGACTTGAGCTTTGTACAAAAAGATAAGGATGGATCTATTCACATTCTTCTACATGATAACCACCAGTTGTGCCAGCACCGTATGTTGAAAATGCTGTCTTTTTTCCACTGGATGGTTTTAGCTCCCTTGTCAAAGACCAAGTAACCATAGGTATGTGGGTTCATTTCTGGGTCTTCAATTCTATTCCATTGTATTTCACTATACCAGTACCATGAAGTTTTTATCACAATTACTCTTTAGTACAGCTTGATGTCAGGCATGGTGATTACCCCAGAGGCTCTTTTATTGTTGGGAATAGTTTTTGCTATTCTAGGTTTTTTTATTATTCAAAATGAATTTGCAAATTGCCCTTTCTATCTCAGTGAAGAATTGAGTTAGATTTTTGGTGGGAATTGCATTGAATCTGTAGATTGTTTTTGACAGGATAGCCATTTTAAATATATTAATCCTGCCAATCCGTGAGCATGGGAAATCTTTCCATCTTCTGAGATCTTCAACTTCTCTTTTCAGGGACTTGAAGTTCTCGTCATACAGATCTTTCACTTCCTTAGAGTCAAACGAAGATATTTTATATTTTTTGTGACTATTGTGAAGGGTGTTGTTTCCATAATTTTTTTCTCATCCTGTTTATCTTTTGTGTAGAGAAAGGTCACTGATTTGTCTGAGTTAATTTTATATTCAGCTACTGCACTGAAGCTGTTCATCAGGTTCAGGAGTTCTCTGGTGGAATTTTTAGGGTCACTTATATGTACTCTCATATCATCTGTAAATAGTGATATTTTGACTTCTTCCTTTCCAATTGGTATCCCCTTGACCTCCTTTCATTGTTGAATTGCTCTGGCTAGGACTTCAAGTACTATACTGAATAGGCAGGGAGAAAGTGGGCTGCCTTCTCTAGTCCCTGATTTTAGTGATTTGAGATTCTCTCCATTTAGTTTGATGTTGGCTACTCGTTTGCTGTAGATTGCTTTTATTATGTTTAGCTATGGGCCTTGAATTCCTGATCTTTTCATGACTTTTATCATGAAGGGATCTTGGATTGTGTCAATTGCTTTCTCAACATGTAAGGAGGTGATCATGTAATTTTTGTGTCTTAGTTTGTTTATATATTAGATTACATTGATGGATTTCCATACATTAAACCATCAGTGCATCACTGGATGAATCCTACTTGGTCATGATGGATGATCGTTTTGATATGTTCTTGGATTCGTTTTGCGGGGATTTTATTGAGTATTTTATCATTGATATTCATAAGAGAAATTGCTCTGAAGTTCTCTTCCTTTGTTTGATCTTGTGTGGTTTAGGTATCAGAGTAATTGTGGCTTCATAGAATGAATTGGGCAGAGAATCTTCTGTTTCTATTTTGTAGAATAGTTTGAGAGTTGGAATTAGGTATCTTTGAAGGTCTGATAGAACTCTGCACTAAACCTATTTGGTCCTGGGCTTTTTTTGTTTGGGAGACTACTAATGCTTTCTTCTATTTCTTTATGGGAAATGAGACTGTTAAGATCGTTAATCTGATCCAGATTTAACTTTGGTACCTGGTGTCTGTCTAGGAAGTTGTCCATTTCATCCAGGTTTTCCAGTTTTGTTGAGTATAGCCTTTTGTAGTAGGATTTAATGATGTTTTGGATTTCCTCAGGACCTGTTGTTATGTCTCCTTTTTCATTTCTTATTTTGTTAATTAGGATAATGTCCCTGTGCCCTCTAGTTCATCTGGTTAAGGGTTTATCTATCTTGTTGATTTTCTCAAAGAACCAGCTCCTGGTTTGGTTGATATAATTCTTTTTGTTTCTACTTGGTTGATTCCAGCCCTAAGCTTGATTATTTCCTGCCATCTGCTCGTCTTGGGTGTATTTGCTTCCTTTCATTCTAAAGCTTCTAGGTGTGCTGTAAGACTGCTAGTGTATGCTCTCTCTAGTTTCTGTTTGGAGGTACTCAGGGCTATGAGTTTTTCTCTTAGGACTGCCTTCATTGTGTCCCATAAGTTTTGGTATGTTGTGGCTTCATTTTCATTAAATTCTAAAAAGGCTTTAATTTCTTTCTTTATTTCTTCCTTGACCAAGGAAGGAAGTAGAATGTTGTTTAGTTTCCACATGAATTTTGGCTTTCTATTATTTATGCTTATATTGAAGATCAGCCTTAGTCCATGGTGATCTGATAGGATGCATGCTATAATTTCAATATTTTTGTATCTGTTAAGGCTTGTTTTGTGAGCGATTATATGGCCAGTTTTGGAGGAGGTACCATGAGGTGCTGAAAAGAAGGTATATCCTTTTGTATTAGGATAAAATGTTCTGTAGATATGTGTTAAATCTATTTGTTTCATAACTTCTGTTAGTGTCCATGTGTTTCTGTTTAATTTCTGTTTCCAGGATCTGTTCATTGGTAAGAGTGGGTGTTGAAGTCTCCCTCTATTATTGTGTGAGGTGCAATGTGTGCTTTGAGGTTTACTAAAGTTTCTTTCATGAATGTGGCTGCCCTTGCATTTGGAGCATAGATATTTAGAATTGAGAGTTCATGTCATAGATTTTACCTTTCATGAGTATGAAGTGCCCCTCCTTGTCCTTTTTGATAACTTTGGGTTGGAAGTCAATTTTATTCAACATTAGAATGGCCATTCCAGCTTCAGACCATTTGCTTGGAAAATGATTTTCCAGCCTTTAACTCTGAGGTAGTGTCTGTCTTTGTCCCTGAGGTGTGTTTCCTGT
The DNA here is from genome assembly GCF_978045245.1 of Mus caroli. Lineage (NCBI taxonomy): Eukaryota > Metazoa > Chordata > Mammalia > Rodentia > Muridae > Mus > Mus caroli. The sequence continues at coordinate 6,353,743 of NW_028227266.1, forward strand.
AAGCAGCAAATGGTTGGGTCCTGTTTGTGTAGCCAGTCTGTTAGTCTATGTCATCTTATTGGGGAATTGAGTCCATTGATGTTAAGAGAAATCAAAGAAAAGTAATTGTTGATTCCTGTCCTTTTCGTTGTTATAGTTGAGAATCTGTTCTTGTGGCTGTCTTCTTTTAGCTTTATTAAAGGATTACTTTCTTGCTTTTTCTAGGTTATAGTTTCCTTCTTTGTGTTGGTGTTTTCCCTTTATTACCCTTTGCAGGGCTGAATTCATGGAAAGATATTGTGTGAATTTGGTTTTGTCAGGAAATACTTTTGTTTCTCCATCTATGGTAATTTAGAGTTTTGCTGGGTATAGTAGCCTGGGCTGGCATTTGTGTTCTCTTAGTGTCTGTATAACATCTGCCCAGGATCATCTGGATTTCATAGTCTCTTTTGAGAAGTCTGGAGTAATTCTAATTGGCCTACCTTTTTATGTTACTTGACATTTTTCCCTTACTGCTTTTAATATTCTGTCTTAATTTAGTGCATTTGTTTTTCTGATTATTATGTATCAGGAGGAATTTCTCTTCTCGTCCAGTCTTTTTGGAGTTCTGTAGGCTTCTTGTATGTTCATGGGCATCTCTTTCTTTAGGTATGGGAAGTGTTCTTCTATAATTTTGTCAAAGATATTTCCTGGCCCTTTAAGTTGAAAATCTTCATTCTCATCTACTCCTATTATCTATAGGCTTGGTCTTCTCATTGTGTCCTGAATTTCCTGGATGTTTTGAGTTAGGATCTTTTTGCATTTTGCATTTTCTTTGTTTGTTGTGTCCATGTTCCCTATGGAGTCTTCTGCACCTGAGATTTTCTCTTCCATCTCTTCTATTCTGCTGCTGCTGCTCGAATCCATGTTTCCTGATCTCTTTCCTAGGGTTTCTATCTCCAGAGTTGTCTACCTTTGGGTTTTCTTTATTGTTTCTACTTCCATTTTTTGATCATGGATGGTTTTGTTCAATTCCATCTCCTGTTAGGCAGTATTTTCCTGTAACTCTCTAAGGGATTTTTGTGTTTCCTCTTCAGGGGCTTCTAGGTGTTTACCTGTGTTTTCCTGTATTTCCTCCTTAAAGTCCTCCATCATCATCATGAGAAGTGACTTTAGATCCATGTCTTGCTTTTCTGGTGTGATGGTATATCCAGGACTCGCTATGGTGGGAGAGTATGGTTGTGATGATGCCAAGTACCCTAGGTTTCTGTTGCTTTTGTTCTTATGTTTGCCTCCTGCCATCTGACTATCTCAAGTGCTTTCTGCCCTCAATACATCTGATTGGAGCCTGCTCTTCCTATCATCCCAGTTGATTCAGGACTCCTCAGAGTCTAGTTTTCTCTGTGATTCTTTGATTGTGGGCTCCTGTGAACCTGAGGTTTTAGGTGTGTCTGAGTTCTTGGCAGTCAAGCTCCTCTGAGACCCTGAAATACTGGTTGTGATGTGTTATCCTGGGATCCTGTTATCATAACGTCCTGGGCATGTTACAGTGCCTGGAAGTGAAGTCTCCTTTGAGTACTGTGGAGCTGTCTGGTCTTTTGGAAACCAAGGTCAATCAGAACTGATCAAAAGGAACTTGAGCCTTTAGTCAGGAAGGGCTCCAATGTCCTTGTTCCTGCTGTCACAGGCCAATCACAATTGGATTGGAACTGATGTGTTCCACACACCAGTGACCCTAAGATCACATGGAGAGTCCTCTGTGGACCATGGGGGTGTCCACTGATTCCACGCCCTAGGTGACAAGGTGCTGACGCTGACCAGAAGGGACTTGTGTCCCTGGTAAGGCTGGTTTTCTGCTTCCCTACTGCTGTCTCATGTCTGGCACAATTGGATTGGAACCAATGTTGTGTTTCACTCACCAGTGATCCTAAGATTGCATGGAGAGTTGTCCCATCCAGCAGGACTTAGTTATAACATGGGTCGAGGAGAACCAGGGCCTGAAAGAGAAATGAGCAGAGAAAGGGAAGCGAGATCAAGCAAAACGTTGTCAAGGTCTGTTTAATGAAGGCTAGGAGCCTGATTATAAGCACACAGTGAGAGAAAATAGGGAGGAGTCAAGAGGGCATAATAAAATACAGAGAAAGGGATGGACATCTGGGGTGAATGCTGATTATAGGCTTCTCGTGGCTTATCTTGGAATGTCGGCCCTGAAACAGTCCCGGGCGGCCTTCAAACATTCTGCAGTTTATCTTGGAGTGCCATAAACAGTCCCGGGCACCAAACAGAGACATGGAGGAGGAGGTGAAGCTGCCTTAATCTAAGCAGTTCTAGGAGCCAAGTGAAGGAAGGAGTGAAGCTGGCAGTCTCAGGCACCAGGTGGAGGCAATGAAGGAGGGAGTGACATAATTCCCTTCAAAGGGTCAGCCGGATCTTTAGGGTAAGAGTAACTGTGGGACCTAGTTTCCCACGGTTTGGTCTCTCACAGAGAGTCCTCTGAGGACTGTGGGAGTGTCCACTGATTCCGTGCCCAAGGTGACCTGGTGCTGGTGCTGATTGGAAGGCTCTCTCTTACTCTCTTGCTCCTGCCTCTCTTATTCTTCCTCCCCCTCTCTTCCCATGCTTTTCTCCTCCCCTCTCCACATGGCCATGGCAAGCCTCTGCTTCTCTACTATCTCCCTCTCTCTGCCTTTCTACAATAAATGCCTTAGAACCATGGATTGACTCTTCTCATATAGACCCCCCCATGCTAGAGGTGGGAGGCCTCCCTGTGCCCAAGTCACAGCTTCCAGCTTGCCAAACCACTTGCCATCAAGCCACCTGCCTGAGCAAGCCAAGGACTCTCGTTCTTGCCGGATCCAGATGGAGCTTTTTCCTCCCTGCCCCTTTTCTTTTGGGCCTGGGCCAGAGTCTGCCCGATGGTCCCCACTCTGTTCTTGGCTCTTCTGTGACATCCATCAGTGTCTAAGGTGTCCAAGACTAAGAACCTGGTGTCCCTGGCCTCTGTGTGGTGCAGGGACCCCAGAATCAGCTCATTCACTATAACGAGTGGCATCTGTGGTGCCTGACAGTTGGAGCCTGACTCCATCAGGTCTGTGGGGACCCCAGACTGCGCCTTCCTCACCCCTGGAGTGGGGTCCTGTGGCTCAACACCCATCCAGTGGTTCCATGGGGGTGTGCACAGTCAAAACTTCCCGTGTCCTGCTTCGCCCAGTGGCCCTATCCCCAAGTGGACTCGGGACCCCATTTTTGACCCACAGAGAGGATAAGAGGGGTGAGGGGGAAGACAACAGATAACATGGTTTTATGATATGTGTCCATGACATCGAAGTAGATGGAGGCCTCGTTGTGGTGGAAGCTAGACCAGCAACGGTGAAGTGTGGGGGAGGGTACAGGAGAGAGTAGAGTGGGAAGAATGTGAGAGAGTTCAATAGAGTATTAAGTGTGATAATGTCATCCTGAAATCCATTATTACTTAATGAACATTTATTCATTTATTTTTCCCATTGTGTATGTGTGGGTTTTGCATGAGTTTATATGCATGATGTGCATATATTCTTTTATAGAGACCAGCAGAGGTTATTGCATCCCCTGGAGCTGGGATATAGATGTTTGTGAACTCTCTGATATGGATCATGGGAACCAAACCAGGTCTTCTGCAAGAACAGTTAAATCTCTTAATTACTGAGTCATCTTGCAGCTATGAAGTCAATTATTTTGCACACTGTCTAAAAAAATCAATAAGAATAAATAGCAAAAACTGACACTTGAGAGTATTTTTTGTCATGAAAAATGAAGACCTCAAAGGCAATGTAAATTTGTCTTGTAAAGCACACCTGAACATCCATCAACCCAATAATAATTTGATAAACTTTTCAATTTGAGAACAGTATTTTTTAAAATAACATTTCTCAAATGTGTATCATATTATCTTTTCATCTCTACATGAAACTTGTGTAAGAAACATCTCATATGATGGTCTTTACATTTGCAGATATCTCAAAGTGGATTTTACCTCCTTTGTTTGTGTTCAGAGGCAGAGCTGTCTTAAAACTGTCAGTAAGAACTTACAGACCACCTGTTCATGGACCTCCAGAGTATTGGCACAGCCTAAGAATGCCCACCCTGGAAATAAGGGAGCTGCCAATGCAAGTGTGTTTCTCGCTATGCAGAGCTAGTATTCTCCTGAGAGTGGCTCAAACATAAAACAGAATGGCTCTTTCCAGTGCCGAATTATAAAATTCTTGTGAAAGAAATCTCAAATTACACTTGAGTCTTGTTGCTTTGGTGTTGCAGGAAATATTAAAAAGAATGAATCCACAACACTGCCGGCAAATCTCTGCCCCAGTGGGCTGGCCGTCCATCTACCTGTGGGCAATGGCTAGCTGGTCTTATCTCATGGGGACTCTCTGACTCAGAGCTCCAAAATCTCTCCATCCAGCTCACTAAGTTCCCACTGGTAGGTTAATACCATGCCAGCCCCATGCTTCCAAACCTCCACAGCCTTTGTGGTGCAATCTGGCAAATGCACGCTTTGCCACCATACCACTGACTCTGTCTCTAGTCTAGCCCCAGCACCAACTGATCGCATTCTTCCCAGTTCTGGTTCAGTTGTCTTAGTGCTACCCGTATGTTCTCAGCCATAAACCTCCTCTGGTTGACAATCCCACATTCCAGTAACTCACTAAAATATATGCACTCACAAATAAATGTATATTAGCCCAAAATACAGTTTGCAAAGCACATGAAACTCAAGAAGGAAGACAAAAGTGTGGATACTTCAATCCTTCTTATAAGGGTGAACAAAATACCTATGGAATGTGTTACAGATACAAAGTACGGAGCAAAGACTGAAGAAATGACCATCCAAAGACTGCCCCACCTGGGAATCCGTCCCATAAACAACCACCAAAACCAGACAGACTCATGGCTCTAGCTGCATATGTAGCAGAGGATGACCTAGTGGGTCATCAATGGGAGGAGAGGCCCTTGGTCCTGTGAAGGCTCTATGTCCCAGTATAGAGGAAGGCCAGCGTCAGGAAGCAGGAGTGGGTAGGTTTGTGAGCAGCAGGAAGGGGAAGGGGATAGGGGGTTATTGGAGGGGAAAGTAGGAAAGGGGATAAAATTTGAAACATAAATAAATAAAATATATAATAAAAATATCAAAAAAATCTCTGGAAGTTTATAATTAATCAGTCAGATTTATATATCTAAATAAATTCTCAATACACAATCTTGGGTCCCGGATCCCTCAGTGACTAGTCTGCATAAGTGTGCAGACTACAGAAGCTTTACAGCTTCTGGAACAGACTCCGTTTCAGGCTCCACATATCTGGGCAACTTCCCCACCAGAGGAGAGGTGTCCACCTTGCCAGAGAGGGCTCTGCTGTGGAGAACCTGGGGAAGCCATCTTGAGTCCCAGATCCCTCAGTGACTAGTCTGCGCAGGTGATTCAACTATAAAAGAACCTCTGGCGGAATCACCATGCCTGACAATAAGCTGTACTACAGAGCAATAGAGATTAAAAAAAAAAAAACCTGCATGGTACTGGTACAGTGACAGAATAGAATTGGAGACCCAGAAATTAACCTGCACAGCTATGGTCACTTGATCTTTGACAACCCTAACCCTAACCCTAACCCTAACCCTTAGATCTATGAAATAGAATTGGAGACCCAGAAATTAACCCACACATCTATGGTCACTTGATCTTTGGCAACCCTAACCCTAACCCTAATCTTTGGCAAGGGAGCTAAAACCATCCATAGAAAAAAAGACAGCATTTTCAACAAATGGTGCTGGCACAACTGGCAGTTATCATGTACAAGAATGGGAATTGATCCATTCTTATCTCCTTGTACAAAGCTCAAGTCTAAGTGGATCAAATACCTTCACATAAGACCAAAGAAACTGAAATTAATAGAGGAGAAAGTAGGGAAAAGCTTCAAAGATATGGGCACAGGGGACAAATTCCTAAACAGATCAGCAATGGCTTGTGCTGTAAGATCAAGAATTGACAAATGGGACCTCATAAAATTGCAAAGCTTCTGTAAGACAAAAGACACTGTCAATAAGACAAAAACGCCACCAACAGATCGGGAAAGGATTTTTAGCAATCCTAAATCTGATAGGGGACTAATATCCAATATATACAAAGAGCTCAAGAAGCTGGACTCCAGAAATTCAAATAACCCCATTTAAAAATGGGGTTCAGAGCTAAACAATGAATTCTCAACTGAGGAATACTGAATGGCTGAGAAGCATCTGAAAAAATGTTCTACATCCTTAATCATCAGGGAAATGGAAATCAAAACAACCCTGAAATTCCACCTCATACCAGTCAGAATGGCTAAGATAAAAAATTTAGGTGAGAGCAGATGCTGGCAAGGATGTGGAGAAAGAGGAACACTCTTCCATTGCTGGTGGAATTGCAACCTTGTATACCCACTCTGGAAGTCCTTCTGGAGGTTCCTCAGAAAATTCGACATAATACTACCGGAAGATTCAGCATATACACAGAAGAAGTTCCAACTGGTAATAGGAATAAATGCCCTACTATGTTCATAGCAGCCTTATTTATAATAGCCAGAAGCTGGAAAGCACCCAGATGTCCCTCAACAAATGAATGGATATAGAAAATGTGGTACATTTACTACCCAATGGAGTACTACTCAGCAATTAAAAACAATGAATTTATGAAATTCTTGGAGAAATGGATATATCTGGAGGATATCATCCTTAGTGAGGTTACCCAATCACAAAAGAAGTGTATTTATGTGAAACAGAGAGAGAAAGAGAGAAAAATGTATGTGTATGTATATACGCACATAAATTAATGTGTGCTCAGATGACAGAAGGTGGTGTTGGATCCTTGGAACTGGAATTGAAGAAGTCTGGGAGCTGCACTGATCTGGGTGCTTGGATTGTAACTTGGGTCCTCTGAAAGATCAATATGAACTCTCAACTACTGAGCTGTCTTTCTACTTTAGGGAGTTTTAGCTTACTATATTTTAAAAAACATAAGCTCTTACTTCTGTATTAGTTATTTTATGGTGAGCATATTTTGCATTCTATATAAGATTCCCTGCCTACTTTAAAGTCATAGGTAAATATCCATGTTTCCTTGTAAAAGTTATAGTTTGTGGAACTTGGGGAGGTTCCAATGTCCAAACCACCAAGTGAAATAGGAGTAGTGCTCAACATTTAGAATATCTGTGTTGATGCTCTTGCATCTCGCAGTTCTGCATTCTTTGGACTTTCAATACTAGCCCACACATCACCACAGCAGATATGGGACTCTCCCACATAGCCACATCCCTCTGGCCTTTGGGGAGAACAAAGGTGAATGACACACATGAGCATGGTATATAGGGCCAAAACTTGTTTTTCACAGTGGGAACTCACCTTGCTTCCATCCTGGTCACCAGGCCATAGACGATACCCAGTGTTGACATAATGTAGAGAAATGTAGGATTGCTAAGTAAGAGAGGTCATAGAGCACATGTGTCTCAAGGTCTCTGTCTCAATGCTTAGCACGAACTTGCAAGGATGAGGTGTTAGCTAAGGGTATGTGGTTCCTCCAGAAGTCTCTAACTCTGGCTGGCAGAGTGAGACAACAGCAGCCCTTCCATAGCAGGCATTAACACCCTGGCGATGCTGTGGTTCATTGCTTTACCATGTTTCTAAGACTACTGTTCCAAATATTCAAAGGGGGAGAAGACCAGAACAAGAGAAATGGCAATGAGACAGTGGAAAACTGGGGGGGAAGCTCTGGAAAACCTTGGGGAAACAGCTGTTTGGTGGCCCACCAATTTCCAGTGTTCCTTGGGTGTAGGGTCCCAATGCCACTCCATTTACCAAGACAATAAATAATCTACTGGAAATGGGACTAGCACATGCTGCCAAGCTTAGTAATGGCCTATTTGTCAGGAGAGGCTAGCTCTGTAGGGCTTGTTAGGGAGGGTGAAAGCAATAGTCTGACATGGCAGACATCAGGGGCCAGCATCTCATAATCATAACTAATGTACACGTGTCTATTCACTAAGACGGCAGCAGGCTTATAGAATGGAGCACAGCAAAATACAGAAAGATGAGCTTGCTCAGAGAAGGAAATATCCCTACAGGCAAGGAAGGCAGCCAGGCAGTCCAGAAAGATATGGTAGTGTGAATAATCTTAGTCCACTAGAAGTAGCACTATTAGGAGGTGTGGCTTTATTGGAGGAGGTATAGCCTTGTTAGAGGGAGTGTGTCACTATGGGGGGTTAGTGAGGTCTCCACCCTAGCTCTGCTCAGTGGGGAAGAGAGGTTCTTCCTGGCTGATTGAAGAAGACAGTCTCTCCTGGTTACCTTCAGGTAAAGATATAGAACTCCAGCACTATGTCTGCCTACATAATGCCATGCTTCCTGTCATGATAATAATGGACTGAATCTCTGAAACACTAAGCTAGCCCTAATTAATTGTTTCCCTTTATAAGGGTAACATTGGACATATTTTTCCTTCACTGCAATGAAACCTTAACTAAAACAAAAGGATTACATAAGATATGGACTTGGATATGATCAGGAAAGATGGTGGATAGGGAGGCTAGCCTTATTGTTAAAGTCTGACTTCTTGCCCATTTTCCAGACATGAACTACTTTGCCAACTAAGAATGGTAATACAAACTAGTGCTGGTATTTTAGTGTGTAGGGCTCTATAACAGCACAGCCAGTGTTCACAGCTGACAGTCTCACTGTCTTCTTAAACATACCTAGTCACATAGCACTGTCCAATGACAAACAGCTTGAACGTTTTGCATGAGGT